>NC_139221.1:73086499-73448999 GCF_055691185.1 Crinia signifera | reverse complement strand
CTACACTACCGGCCATTAATTTCAATACACCACCATATTTGTGATTTTGTTTCCAGTGAGGGACACAAGTAAAAAGCTATTTTGTGATAAATTAATATTTATTGAAGTGGAGAAATCACAATTTATATAATTGACAAGGTTTTCAAAACAACTGAAAAGATGATTTACTTAAATTTAGCTTTCATTAAAGTACCCGCCCTTAGCAGCACGCACTAAGGGAATACTAGCTACAGGCGTTTCGCTGTAAAGCTTTAGAAAAAGATCAACGGTGAAACTCGTCAGCGGATTTAAATTTCAGTCCAGCTCATCATTATCACCACATCATCCTGTCCGAACCAGCCTTGGAAACTTTGGACTGTGTATATTTTACTGCAAACATCTGCAAATAGCCACACCAACCATTTGCCCATATCATAAAGGGACTTGGAATACAGCTTCTCTAGAATATGGACCATTCATTTCATCCACATCACATGAGAGTAAGATCCGTAAGATCTCCTATCCCAATACAAGGCATGATAGAAACGGACACATCTACCAACTACAATTGATGAGCTAAAATGTAATATTGCAATCGCATCTATTGATGGATTCGGTATGAAATCCTGACAGTCAATATCCCGACAGGGTCAATATCCCGACATATAGAATGTACAGGTGAAACAGTCAACATGACTTTCGGTTGACAGGTCGCGAGGTGAACATGAGTTTTTTCAGTTTGTCGACACAGTCGACATGGCCACAGTTGGAAGTGAACTGCAGCCCCTCGCATCGCTCGGTATGCTTCGGGCACGGTGCCTCACTGCGCTCAGCACACTATATTATTCTCCCACCATGCCCTAGTGGATGGTAGGGCATGAAATACCGCCTGTCGGCACATGTCGGGTCAAAAAACAGTGAAAAAACCCATGTCGACCTCGCGACCCGTCGACCAAAAGTCATGTTAACTGTTTCACCTGTACATTCTATATGTCGGTATTTTTACCTTGTTGGAATTTTAAATGTCGTATTTTGTCCTTGTCGGTATTATGACCCATTCGGGATTTTTACCCTGTCGGGATTTTGACCTATTGATATCCTGTAGTATAATAAATATGTATTGTTTTTACCTTGCTATATTAATTATTAAATTGTGAAGTCAATTCAATCTATTTTATTATTTAATTGCTCTGCTTTTACTGCTTTTCTGTTTGGCTTTTCATACAGGTTGGGCTGACCTGTTTCATAAGCAACGGCTTAAATTGTATAGACAGATGGTGTTAGTGCACCTCAATATGACCCCGCATAGGGCCCAGTATTTTTTTATTCATGTTTGTGGTCATTATCTGCTGTAGGGATGAATCCACAGCCAATAAGGCATGTGCCAGAGGGATTGGCGTAACTTTGGAAGATGCAGTGATAGTGCTTTGAGTCCATGTTTCACTCTATTTTCACCATATCCCAAACACATCCATTTCCAAAACAGCCCCAGACCATGATAGCACCTACCAATGCTTCACTGTAGGCTCAATGCATGCACTTGTCTGAAACCCGACGATCAAAAGAACCTTCTTCCATTGGTCAGATGACCAGTCCTTGTGCGCTTTAGTCCAGAGTAAATTATTTTTGATAAAGGGCCTAAGCAATGGTTTACGGGCTGCTACATACCCCTTTAACCCTGTGGCTTTGAGGTGATGCTTCACAGTAGTGACTGACATGCTTTTCTCTTGTGTTTTCAAAAGCGCAGCGCAGATCTGTGGGGTTGCTTGGAACCTTTGCCATCTACTTTTTTCACGCGTTTCAAACAGTTCTAGGGATCATACATAGTTATGTTGTAAACCTCGTTATCTAGCAAGTTATGAATATCGAGTATTTTACAACAAGATGCTGATAGGATATGAATGAGAGTGAAGAGTTTTACAATAGTAGTTTGACTCATTTATGTGTGGAAACCATTAATTACGGTGGTGTATTGAAATGAATGGCCGGCAGTGTAACATGAACTAACGCTACATATACAGTCCAGATGAGAGATATTTCAATTCATATCAATCCCATAACAAAAATCAGTTTTTGCAATATTGAAATAGTCTGGAAAAACATCACACAGATTTAAAAACAACATACTTACTATTTTTGTTTCTTCATTGTTAATTAAAAACTCACTTATATCTTCTGTGCCAATTATATCACTGAAACTTTTTCCCTGAACGAGAAAAATTAATTTGAGCAAATTAGGGGACCAACGAACAGGGTCTTACTCATCTCACACATTACTTCTTACTCACATAGGCCGGTTATGGTATATTAGATCTACAATCATATGGTCAACAGTCACAAGGTTAACAGGGTGAAATGATCGACATTTAAAAGGTCGACAGGGTCCAACGGTCGACATGATTTTTCATGTTATTTAGGGGATCTATGTCGACATAGGTAGACATGGACACTGTAAGCGTACCACGCGCCATGCTTCGGGCTCGGGGCCTCGCTGTTCTTGGCACACTATTACATACTCCCTCCATACCGTAGTGGACGGTAGGGTATGAAATACCGCCTGTCGCCACTTGTTGGCTCAAAATTTAGTACAAAAAATGCACGTCAACCTTTTTCCATGACAACCTTTTGACCCTGTCGACCAATAGTGGTCGACCTAGAGTCAATCTGGATACCCATAGGCCACACCTTATGTTTTACCTATTCTATAAACATAAGCGGCAACAAGCAGAATATTTTGTTTTCACATGCATCCCGTTCTGTAAATGCCACATAACCAAACCAAATCAAAGGATTATAGATTCGAGTTAGATCAAATATTTAGATAAAACGTGAAAGCGACTTTCAGCTAGGCGAACAATTCGGAAAAATCTATTCAATGCGGCAGTTTTCAGCAGTTTTTTTCCGCCAACGCAGTTTCAACCTTAGGAAAAAGTTGAATCTTCATCGGCAGAAAATAATCGAAAGGGTTGCTGATCCACGTTTTCCGCCCGTGACAAATTTCCCAACAGCTGAAAAATCCCATGGATTAAAACCCCTAAAAATAGCAATATCTAATATGCCTAATACCAGCGGTAATGACACAAAGTAACATTAGATAGTCATAATCTATAAAACCTTTGAGAGCAGATCCTTTTCATTACTGATTGGTTCTTTCAAATCTTCATTATCCTTTTCACTGAAGTCTTTCTGCTGAAATTTCCACAGGAGAGATAAGTCGGTTAATAAAAGTGGAACCTTTAGTGGGTTCTTGAAGGACACCTCCACAGTTATTGGCTCTGTTAAAACAGAAATAGTCTTTGTTACACTTCAAATGCAAAAGACGACATTATACATTCACAACATAAAATGGGGAAATCCTTTATAAATGGGCCGATTGCTTATTTGAATGCACATCTGTATATGCACAAGGAGTCTTGCTTGTTTCGCACTGTGGCCTAATTCACATTTGCATACATACAATGGCCAATGTTCACTCAATGGGTAGCATTCAATGCTGCGGCAAGCGGTACGGCGAGGGGGATAAACAGCGAGGATCGCAGAAAACCAGCGATCCTCGCTGTTTAACCCCCTTGCCGGCCGCTCGCCCTATTCAGCATTCCGGGGGAATCCTCGCCGTCATAGGACGGCGAGGATTCCCCCAAACAGCGAGACCCGCGCCTAATGCAGCGAACACACTGTATTTAGCCGCGAGTCTCGCTGCTTCTGCAGCCGCATACGCCGATTCCCCCTCGCTCAAAAAACGGAGCGAGGGGGAATTGGCGTATGAGGGTTGTGAGTTGAATACTGACAGGGTGAGTGGTGACAGCGAGCAGGAAGCCCTGCTCGCTGTCACCGCTCACCCACGGCATTGAATAGACCCCAATGGAGCAGAAAACTGTGTAATCGTACAGTACGTGCAAATATATGACCACAGTAGTAGTGACCCAGAGACTCACACTTGGCTTTGATTTTTTATGTTTCATTAACATTCGTTGTATTCCCTTAATGTTAAATACACACAGTACAGGTAGCATAGATGAAATTGGTATTTAAATAACCATAAAGACTTTATATAAAAACAATGATTGCTTTCCCTTCACTTCAGTAAGCAGAACTCCCACATTACCTTGTACAACAGCCAGAGGAAACTTGGAGTTATCAGAAATGCTATTTAAGCAATACTGAGTTGGCTGAAAGTTGGGAGGAAGGACACCTCTATTAATTACAGCTACCGCCTGTTCTTCTAGCTCCTTCCACAGCTGTAAGGAGTCGCCATCATACTCCTGGTCAAGACTTACATGAGTGGCTGCTTGCTTTTCACCTGTAAAGCAATAAAAATATTACTGGAAAAAAATAACATTTTTATCAGTTTTTTTTTTTATCCTTTTTTTATTGTTTTCCATACATTTAAAATACAAAACAATATACAAACAATTAACAACAAAATCACTAACATACAACATAACATAAATTTACCACGTTTTACAAGAATGGGTACATAATAGGCTCAGCCTGGCGTAAAGAAACTATTGAATCTTTTCAATAGTACAGATTTCAATATTTCACACAACGAAATAGGAAAAAAAAAAAAAATAATAATAAAAAAAAGATAAAATGTGACAATTATTGATGTGTTGTGATTCTTAATTACTAAATGTTTCTTATAATCTATTTAGTGTACTCGTTTGTGCCATATACACACAGTGTAGATGCCAAATTGTCTACTATTTGTTTACTATGTGTCAATTTTGTGTCCCTATGTATATATATAAAAGATAAATAAAAAATAAAATAAAAAAAAAAGGCGTGTTGTGGTTCTTAGCTAATGACCGTGTATTTTAATCTATTTAGTGTAGTTGTTTGTACCATGTATATGCAATACCAACTAATCTACAATTTATTTACATAAAGAGTATGTAAATGTGCTTACTATGTGTGAGTTTTATGTGCCCCTGCTATACTTATATATCCCCCCTCCCTCTTACCCTCCCATCCTATTCTTTCCTTATCCTATTGTGTCATGGACCATTAAGCCAAGGCTCTGCATACCGTAGTTCTTAATGTCATATAGTAAGAGAAAAAAAAAATCTTTCTTTACTTGCCAACATTACAGTTTTCATCCATTGTCAGTTGTCTTTTTCCCTTTCTTCTTCCCTTTCTCTTTCCTCCCCATCATTAATCTTACTCATTTTGACTCCCTTCTCACTTCTATATGTATATCCATAGGCCACGTGTATTAATAATAGTTCCTCTTATAATCTCCTCCATTCATAGAGATTACTATAGTCTACTTTCATGATCATGTACAGAATTCCATAATATCTTTTTGTATACCTGTACCTTCTACTATCTAGACACCAACTAATCTTGCACCTCCCTACTTAATCTTGATGTACACCATCTATCCCACTTTTCCTGATATTTATGGATGGCTCCACGAATTTTAAACATAAACCGTTCATGTCGAGCAACTTCATTGACCAGTACCCTCCATTTATATAAGCTAGGGGTATCTGAGGAGTACCATACTCTCGCTATTATTACTTTAGCTAATGTAGGAAGACATAATACATATTCATATACAGCTGCCGAGTGTGACTTTTCCAAATCAACAGCATATAAACAAGTCAGTGGATTGATAGTAGGGAGTGATGGAACTGTAGATTGTATGTCTCTCCACACTGCCTCCCAAAAGCCAAGTATACTCGGACATAACCATAACATATGCCAAAACCCCGCATTGTCACTCTTACACCTAGGGCAGCTTGAATTATCTATAAACCCTACCCGTTGAAGAAATACCGGAGTCCGGTAGGCTCTATGAAGAATACAGAAAAAGGTTTGTCTGAATCTAATATTCGGAGAAGTGTGCCTTAATGATCCTAGTATTTGTGCCCATTGTTCATTTGAAAGAGACCCCAGATCTATTTCCCATTTCAACCGTAGTTTGGCAAACTGATCTGGAATGACCTCATCATTAATCAACATTTTTTATCAGTTTTACACTATCTGAATATTTTATCAGTGTTAAGGCCCCCATACACTATGCATCTTATCTAGTTTTTTATCTTTTGCAGGGTGCCGCACCCATACACACACTCCAAAGGTAGTAAGAAGCACCCTGCCCTAAAAAAATTTCTCTGAGGGGAGAAGTCACATCCAATTGATACATCGTGTGTGTGTGTGTGTGTGTGTGTGTGTGTGTGTGTGTGTGTGTGTGTGTGTGTGTGTTGGGGGGGCTATTCTACATTCTATTTACAGGTCCCATCAATATTCTTCTTGGGGAAAAAAGAAAAAGAAGTCTAATATGTGAAGTATATGTCTTCTTATTTCTTACTAAAGTGCCATATGGTCTAGCCAAAATATATTATACTTCTCTATGTATGTTTTCTTGATGTAAAACAAGGCTAAACAGAGTTGCCTTATCTCAGTAAAGACGTAATTTATCACCTTTTCAATTTACTTTATAAATTGAAAAGGTGCTGGGGAACTGTGTTGTATCTTGTCTAGAAGAGCACCTTCCTGCAACATAGTTCTATTGCATTGTAGTCTCAAAATAAAGGTTTTGCAGAAAAAAAACATTAAAAAAAGAAAGACATAAAAATTCTAAATAAAAGAAAATAAAAATCTAATTACCAAGCAAATATTCATCACAAATTCAAGAAAAAAAAAAAAAAATAAAACTACATAGATTAACATTGATAAAACAATTGATTACCTTATATGCTGGATACACATTATGCCATGTGTTCCCAGCGCAATTTTAAGTGTACACACTTGCCAATGCCGGGTTCCCTGGCAAGTGTGTACACACTTGCCGATAACGTCAGAGACGTAGCGGGGGCCATGCCAATATAATAATTATTTAAGTCACAGAGAAAGCTCCAGGTTCATTTAGAATAGTAAAATATGTTCTCATGTTGTCATTTGTTATCTGGAGATTTAGATAATGCAAATGGATAACTCTAGTATATACTGACCTTCAGCCGGTCGCCTATCATGACCAAAGAACACTCGAGTCTCGGAACTATTGATGTACGGTAAAGGAAGCTGAGGTAAAGGACTATCTGGAGACTGTTGACATACATTCTGTGGAGAAGGAAAATGCACCCGTATGGTTACATATTAAAATGATGAACAAAGGTGATTGAACAATTTTGTAGTTCTCCAGATGTTGCCTCACATATCACAGGTGTAGTGAGCCAAAATTCACTTATTCAAATGTGGCCATTCGCTTTGATGCTGCGTTCTGCAGAGTATAGTAGCGGTACCGTAACACGTACACGTACCATGGCAGCCCGCAACCATTTGTAATACCGGTAGGATAATGGTCTGCCAACAAATTAACCCTAGAATGAATGTGTGTTCGTGTACATGTGGCCGAGAATATAGATTGTAAGCTCCACTGGGGCAGGGACTGATGTGAATATTCAAATATTCTCAGAAAGCACTGCAGTGTGATGTGTGGGCTATACAAATAACTTATAATAAATAATAATAAATTATTTTTCGAGTACAATTTGAATAATGAAAGCCTGTTGCGTGTACAGCAATGATCACAGATATCCAGCATATTTCAAAATAAAATGATTGACAAAGTGGACTTCCAATTACCATACCTCCTGCCCTCGTGTGGAGTTTTAATGGTCTTTCTACGCTATTCCTCCCTAAGCTTTATTCTAACTTTCTACAGTGGCAGAGGGGTAGATGCATGAAGCAGAGATAAGGGAGGAGAAGTATTTTATCACTGGCCAATCAGCTTCTAACTGTCCCTTTTTAACACAGCCTGTAACTTTACAGTCAGGAGCTGATTGGCTGGTGATAAAGTCCCATATCTCTGCTTCATACAACTACCCCAGAGTGATTTATGCTTTAGTGATATTACAAGTTCTTTAATATTCATGAATATTGGAACCCTAGAAGTTCATGTCCAAAATGCTTACCTTATACACATATAGATACTCTCTGAGAAAGGTCCCTTGTTGCAGTGCTGGTTGTTTGCTGTCATTAATTAAAACATGCCTGAAGGCAGAGACGGCATTGTCCAGTTGGCGCAGTGTAACTGACTGACGACCAATGAAAAAGTTAATGTGGTCCTCAGCTAACGACCAGCCTTTCCCTTTGTATACTTGCATTGCCTGGCAATAACATCTCAAGGAGTGTTTTTTCTGGGTAAGAGACAAAAAGCATATGAGAAAAGGTCACAAGGCACAAAAACAAACTATAGCAAATTTGTTTCCTAGGAGGGCGCCCACTAAGCAAATAGCTTAGTGTTCTATCCTGCGTAGGAAAATTGCATCGTGTACCGTCTATAGTGCTGTGCGATGCGATGTTCATGTTAACTGCACAGGAGTGCTTATACAATGAAATATCGCATAGGATCGCATGGCACCAAATGCGATGCGATATTTAATTGTACAAGCACCCATGACATGAGATGTGATGGGTGCTTACAATGAGATGTGAAGCTATGTGATGTGTGCATAGTATGTGATGTGATATGATGTGATGGGTGCTTACAATTGTAAGCACCTGCACCTATGCCATTGTTTAGGGTCAACCCCAGTATCCACGTCACCCCGAAGCGTGGTGAGCGCAGCTAGCCCTGCAAGGGGCGGCGGAACGTGTCCTCCGACCTTTGCATACCCCACTATCTACGTCGGTGTGGAGTTGATTTTAGATCAGCCCGAAGTGTGGAGAGTGCAGCGAGCCCCACGAGGGGACGCGGAATACATGTAAAGTAATCCGCGTCCGCTCGCTGCGCTCGCCACACTATCTAAAATCAACTCCACGCCGACATGGATAGTGGGGGTATGAAAAGGTCAGAGGACGTGTTCCGCCGCCACTCACCATGCTTGTGGGTTGGTATGGATACTGGGGTTGACGCTAAAAAATGGCATAGGCCATCACATCACATACTATGCACACATCACGTCACATAGCATCACATCTCATTGTAAGCACCCATCACATCTCATTGTAAGCACCCATCACATCTCATGGCATGGGTGCTTGTACAAGGAAATACCGCATCGCACAGTAAAAACGTACCATACAATGCAATGAGATGCGATTTCACTACGTTTGCATACGTAACAAATCTGGGCACCCTGCTAGGAAACAAGTACCCAAATTTGCATTAACTGAATTTTTTTTTATTTTAAATCAGGTATATTTTTATTGTTTTTCGAATGAGAAAAAATATGAAAAACAAACAACAAACTAGCAACCTTTATAGTGTGTACACATGGTTATATTTGGCTTCCGATGTTCCCGATATAGAGAACATCGGAAGCCAAATCGCATGCTTTTTTAGGGCTTGCGAGCCCGATGCGCTGCACGCTCCCGTGTGAGCGCATATCGGCAGCCAGATAGAGAGGGCAGGCAACACTATATAGTGCAGATCTGCACTATATAGTGTAAATTGTGCCCCTCTGGCATGCCGTGAGATGCGGGTCCCGATGCGATCTGATCACGCCGGGACTCGCATCTCACGGCAGTATCTGCCGTGTGTACACACCTTTAGAATGCATTATACATAAAAGGAGAGTCGAATAACAAGAAATACAACTGTCGATGGACATCCATTATACAATATTCTGAAGATGCAGTAATAGCATACAGCAACTAGCAATTAAAATGCATATTAAGTATCCTAAGCAAGAGAGTTGTGAGTCCCCCCCATACCCGGTCATAATGTTTTGCACACTTACGTTTGGCATACATAAAATGTTAATGTGAAATGGTGATGTTAACTAATATAACCCAAGATAAATAGGAAGGCAGTTCGGGGCTCATCCAAGAACATGCAATACACAGGCGGGCTAATGTAAGTTATATATAACCGTAAATATGTAGAGAGACTCCTCCAATTCTAAACTGAAGATACACACATGGGAGGACATAAGAGGAACAGAAATAACTGTACTACCAATACTGGCAGTCACCACTTCTTAGAAGGCAGCCAATCTAGGGCATTGCCACAATAGGTGCCAGAAATCAGTTAAAATAGATGAGCATTTGGGGCAGGAATCTGATGACCGGCCACCAATATGAAGTAACCTGCTCGGAGTCCAAAAAACTCTATGTAGGATATATAGTTTAATTTGTTGAAACCTGGCGTAAGTACTGGCACACATAGGCGAGCTGATTATATAGTCTCAGTCATCATCAATTTCTCTTAAATCAGTCACCCATTTCAAGCGCAATACACTCAGACTATCTGATACAGAGAAGGAGAAAGTAAATGGAAACAGAATGGAAATGGTTTTGTGGTGCGGCATGTGAACAGGGGACTCCCAGACTCCCACACCTCCACTGCGCATTTACGGCATGGTGGAGTTGAAGATACCGGTAATAAATGTCTGGCAGCACTATAAGTGTTAGCCAAAGACTCTAATGAATGATAAACCCCCTCATTAAATAATTCCCCTATCACTGTAATTCAAGGCAATCCCAGCCCAAACCACCCTCCAGAGTACATCATTCCTTGATTGTTCCATATAGGAATATCAACCACAACGCTACCAACTGCAATCCAAACTCTGCTGTAACAGGGGGACAAGAGACAATAGGGATGTACGGGCTAACAAAAATGATTACAGCATGAGAGCTGCCCTGTCTAGGAGGGCCACGGGAAGATTCCAATAATCTCAGAGCGTGAACTGAGCCAATTGCGCAGCAAAATATTATAAACGTAAAATAGGTATTGCTAATACACCCTCCTCCTCTAGCTCTACAGAGCATCGCATTATATACATGTTTGTTAACTTCGATACAATGCAATCCTTTTTCTTTGTTTATACACCAGAGGCAGACAGGAATCTGAAAACATCCATCTTTAACACTGGAACAGCCCATCCCTCTGCTTCAAAGCCCCTCACCACCTCTCAGAATCTAGTGTTCTGCAGGCATGGAATAGAATCAGACTGGGACGTGCTTACTACATAAGGTTTTTAAAGGTCCGTGTAGACTTTGTATAGAAAATAAAATGATAATCATGAGTGTTTCTTACACTGCTCTCTGAGCAAACAATGGGGTCTTCCCTTCTAAAATGTGTTCATGACGGAGTCTTGTTCTTGTGTGTATATGATGCAGTGTTTCTCAATTCCAGTTCTCGCACACCCCCAACAGCTCATGTTTTGAGGATTTCTGTCTGTGGAAACAGGTAGTATAATGACTGACCCAGACAAGCAGACTGGCTCCTGTGCATTAAAGAAATCATGAAAACATGAGCAGGTGGACTGAAATTAGGAATGAGAGAGAGAGGAGCCTACATAAAGCTGTAATATTCAATCCCGGCTGCTGACTGTCAGAATGTCCCGACAGTCAGAATCCTGTGCCATTTTCACTTAGCTCGACAGCCGGAATTCAATCTTACGGCAATCGAGTGTTGAAAAGTGGGCGTGTCGACGAAAAAAAAAGGCTGCAGGTTGTCAAAGAACGGCCGTGAATTCGACAATCCGTGGCCGTCTCCGAAGTCAGATCTGTTTTATCAAAATCTGCTTTCAATGCTGTCGGAAACTGCAGCATTGAATAGGCCGCCACTATTTCTGCCGGCTGAAAGAACGTCCAAGATTGAATACCCCCTAAATACGGCACATTTCCATTTGGAGTAAAGTTAACTAGCAGGGACAGCGGGAGCAATAACGGCCATCTCTCTGAGTCACATCCCTGGAATCGCAACCAGACTGATGCTGTGGGAGAGGGATTGGAAGATCCCTCACCTGTGAGGATGATTATAAAGTGGTTTACACCATTTGAAGAGGTGTAAACCAATGGGGGTTAAACTACGATAAGCTTCACTTATTAGGCATTTGGTACATAGGAGTCAAATCGTAGGCTGAATAAATATGACTGAATTTCCACATCCAAACACGCCACCAGATTGATTGACTTTCTGCTATTGTGATGCGATTTGTCAGCAGGTTCTATTAGTATAACACAATTATTTAGGAAATTTGGAATTTTTTCTTCTGTCTACGTAAAGGATGTGATGTCTGGCTGGATGCTCTAATGCAGCGGTTCTCAAACTGTGGGTTCTGACCCCAAAGTGGATCCTAACCTTCTCAGCATGGGGTCGCGACTTCTCTAACTTCAAGGAGTCTGAAAAATCTGTTGAAGTCTGTTATGTTAGATTCCTCACATCTTTTAGTGCCTCCACAATGCTGCCATGTATGTGCTGTCTGCTGACTACACATGTGATGTGATGACCTTCTGCAGTAACTCGCTGGGGTACAGTAATTATTGTTGTATTGAACTTTTAAAGTTCAAAACGCATCGCATCAGTTAAAATCACACCGTGTACCTGCGGGGATGCGATGCGCGTCCCCGCAGGTATAATATTGTATAGCACAAAAAGTATCTGCAGGCAGTACTTTTTGTGCTACATCCCCTCAGTTTTGTAGTACATGCGATGCGATGTCCATTTGGTAACTATAAACTAAAAAAAAAAAGGCTAAAATCACATCGCACCCACAGTACAGTAGATCGCATCGCATCACCTACAGGTGCCAAAATCGCACGGCACAAATGAAGTAGGAAACGCACAGCACACATATCGGCACGTGTAAGGGCACCTATACATACATTTAGGCAGAAAAAGTATTCTCAGCATCATCTTATGAAAAACCTGTCTCGATTAATCGGCCGCACAATGTCAGTTACTGTTTGGCAGCTTGCTTATCGCCAGTCTACAGTGCACTCAGTGGAAGTCAGATCTGTGTCTGCACGCTGTGAAAGAAGCCATATCTGCAGTTTAAAAGGTGGAGACAAGTTGTTTTCTTACAGACTAATATCAGAATCCTCTCCAACAAAGACAAATCAGTCCATTTAAGAGAAGAGAAACATGGTTTGGAAACTGGTTGCCAGTACCCTAAGTGGGGGTGAACAGACTGTTTCATTCCTGGTGTACACAAAAAAATAGTTCTTTCATTTTCAGATCTAGAGGAAAAGTACATAAGAATGTTTTCCAAAAGATAAAAGGAAAATAAAGGGTACTCTTTACCTAGCACGGCGCCCACGATTTTGATCGTGGTCATCGCAGGTAAAAAAATCGCAGCCATCGCGGGCGTGCGATGCGACCGACGCGATGCCCGCGATTTCCCATAGGGAACAATGTTAAATGTCTCAATTGACCCGATTTTCCTGTTCAATGCCTCAATTGACCCGATTTTTCCATAGGAAACAATGTTAAATGGCCCACAGAGGCCAAATAGGCACCCTGAAGTGTGAAATGGCCCCCACAATTGTTAACGCCACCCCACGATCAACGTCAACCCGAAGCGTGGCGAGCGGGCGGCGGTACGCGTCCTACGACCTTTTCATACCCCCACTATCCACGTCGGCGTGGAGTTGAGAATAGAATAGTGTGGCGAGTGCAGCGAGCCACCGAGCCCGAAGCGTGGTGAGCGCAGCGAGCCCCGCGAGGGGACGCGGATACCTTCACAGGTAAATGCGTCCCTTCGCGGGCTTCACAGGTATCCGCGTCCCCTCGTGGGGCTCGCTGCGCTCGCCACGCTTCGGGCTCGGTGGCTCGCCACACTATTCTATTCTCAACTCCACGCCGACGTGGATAGTGGGGGTATGAAAAGGTTGTAGGACGCGTACCGCCGCCGCTCGCCTTGCTTCGGGTTCACGTTGATCGTGGGGTGGCGTTAACAATTGTGGGGGCCATTTCACACTTCAGGGTGCCTATTTGGCCTCTGTGGGCCATTTAACATTGTTTCCTATGGAAAAATCGGGTCAATTGAGGCATTGAACAGGAAAATCGGGTCAATTGAGACATTTAACATTGTTCCCTATGGGAAATCGCGGGCATCGCGTTGGTCGCATCGCACCCGATTTTTTAGTGCATTCAATGCCCGCGATGGCCGCCCTTCTAGGTAAAGAGTACCAAATAAAGTTCTAGGATTCTGAGGAAGCCGCTGATTAAGAAAAAGAAGCAGGGTCACATCAATCCAGAGAAGCAAACCCTACCAGCTGGTCTTTCTTCACCCTGCTACCCAGGAATAGCGGAGGCTGCACTAATCTGAGGCACCAGCAGCCCAGAAGGCCACCTGTGGCTGCCGGACACAGGGGGCAATGTCTTGATACATAAACAGTGGAGCACATTAAATATTGCCTTTTATCCAAGTTTTTTTTTTGCAAATAAATTTTTTATTGGTTTTAAATACAGGTACAAAAAGCACATTCTTTAGTTTCACTGTCATACAGACAAACAATCTGCGAGTAAAATCGTACCAATATATTTCGGGAATAAATTGTAAAGTGGAAGAGTAGAGGGGGACAGAGAGAGAAGGGGGTAGGGGGTGGGGAGGGGGAACACTCCGGGTCACTCAAGTTGGGGTTATCAAGTATACCACAAACACATAGGCCATAGGGAGATAATGGACCATCAAATACCAGAGGGATTGAGAGCTATATAGGCATAAGGAGAGAGGGTTCTACACGGTTGGAGACGCCATAATATCTTTATAGATCTTGGAGTCCCGAAAGACTAGCCAGCGGGTCCAAGTATCCCTGAACTGGGCCTGTCCATCGCCTGCTGAAGACAGGATGTCTTCCATATCCGCATAGAAGTCCACCATTCTTTGATCGTTGGGGGAGATGTGGATCGCCACCTTACCGGTATTACCGATTTAGCGGCATTATTTAAGTGGCATAGCAGGGATTTTTTATATATTGAGAGAGGAGCAGGGGAGAGGTGGAACAACCAGAACAGTGGGTCCGTAGGGACTGGGTCTCCTAATATAGTCCTAGAAAGCTTGAAGACCTCTGACCAGAAGGGTACTATGAGGGGGCACTGCCACCAGATGTGAAGTGGGGTGCCAGGAGCCCCTGAGCATCTCCAACAAATATTGGGAACCCCGGTGCCCATCCTAGAGAGAGCATCCGGGCATCTGTACCAACGGGACAGTAATTTGTATTGTGTCTTGCGCGCGCCCACATTCGGGGAGCACGCGTGTGTCAGGGAGAATATCTTTTCCCAGTTGGTTTCACCGACCTCCCCACCTAATTCACGGTCCCAGGTGACAGTGAAGTGGGGTAGTTTCCTTTTATCCAAGTTTTAAACTGCATACAGATGGGGTCAGGCAGGGGACACACCATTGACGCACGTCCATTGCCAAAAATGGGGCGTGCAAGCATCTTGACATGCGTGCACCACATTCTGGAGCAGGGTGTCGCACAGCGGATGGCGCAATGGGAGCTGCTCTGATGTGTGGCCCCATCTGTATAAGAATACTGACGGCTAATTAAGCAACTTAATTAACACCAGCTATATATTTGCTTGAGAGGCATTAACCAAGAAACATTGTTTCAAGTTAGTCCAACTGCTATTGACACAATACTAACCAGTCCAGTAAGGACACTATTGCAATAATGAATGCGTGAGATAATGGGGGAAATTTACTAAGATGTGTATTCTACTTCACATGTGATGTTGCTATGGGAAACCAATCAGATCCTGTCTACTATCTTCTAGAGGGTGCTAAATAAATAAGATGTAGATTCTGATTGGTTGCCCATAGCAACATCACATGTGAAGTAGAATACACATCTTTGTAAATTTCCCCCAATGAGTGCAATCAGATATTCCCATGGGAAGTAGACAATGGGTAGAATTTGATCTAGAAGAGATAAAACTCCTAGTCTTAAGGGGTGTACACACAGGATGGAGGCTGGACGATTTTGCTTAGTTAAAATCATGACATCACTGCCGAAGATTAGCCGGCGACCATCCCCAGCAGCAGCCAGTGTGTACACCAGATTGGACACTGCGGGGCCACGCATTGCTATCGACCACTGTATACACAAGAGGCGATTCAGGCAAACCTTCTAAGCGACTTTGACGTCAAATCATTTAGAAGTTTCGCCACGTGTGTACACGGCTTTAAAGATGGTCAAGCGTTAGTCTTTAATACAATCCCTGGTAACACACCAGAATCACCAAACATTAAACAAATTGGTCAGCAGCCTCTCAAAAGTGTGACAGTCTTAAGCTGGGTTGCTGGTACTGCAAACCTTATCACTCACAGCGCTGACACATTGCTGTGCAGCGATGTGTGCGGAGCGATCTACATAGCTCAGATCGCTCTGTGTCACCTTATGTGTAGGCCCCATTACTTCACTAATATTAAATGTTATGATTGTATGCATACTCTTATTATCTATATTAGATAAATGCAAGCTACATTATAGTGCGTATTTTACTCCAAAAGCAAGGACTGGGGACTCTTGCAGAATGGTGAATCACTCTGCTCGGCTCCTGATTAAATGATTGACATCTCCATGGTCCAGTTACAGGGAAACTATAAAAAGTTGAGGTGAGCCAGTCTTGTCAGAGTAACGCAGCACACTTGCACAGACCGGGGGAATTAAGAGTGAAATGTGCATTGATTTGCAGTTTGTCACCTTAATTTCCAAAGTGTACTACGACACGAGGAACTCGTTCTGCTCATCCCCCAATACAGACACTTTACCATGCTTCTTTGAAATTCCAGTTACACAGAACGATCTATGTAGCCCAAAACCGCTCAGGACATAAAACTGCAGCGAGTGAAAACTCCTTCTGAAATGTAGGGAAACGCTGATAAACGGAAATGAAAGGGTGTTTCATCCTACTAGAAGACATGATCAGACTGGAAGGTAAATCACAGATAACAATTACTGTAGCTTCACTGGAATTACCATGCTGTGTTCCCAGCCTCTCCCCAGCAGTATCTCCTGTGACAGCACCCTGCCCAGCCACTGTCAGCAGATACACACCACAGCAGCACTCTCCACAGATAACACCAGGGTTGCACCTTGTATTTCTGCACTGGAAAAAGCCCCTCTCATCATACCATTGTATAGCACTAGAAACTTCACTTACATTTTATTTAAACCGTGGAGTGTCAGGGAACAGGGTATGGGAATAGTAGGTATTGATACGGGAATAGCCGGTATCCGTATCGCTGACAAAGTCCAGGTTAACAGTCAGTACCACATCATTTTTAAATTACAATGTACAGTATAATGCTAGTAAGTTCCCGTGTTGTTGTTTTTTTTTAAACTATGAACAAGTGTGGATACAGATTACAATATACAGTGCAGAACAATGAATAGAATACTATGAGGTAAAGTACTGGAATTATCTGCTGCAGTATGCACACATTCCAAATAGTATTATATGTACACTACCTATTCTAAATAGTATGCCATACATAGTGACGTGTTCTATTTCACGCACTAACTACGCGAGGATATAGAATACAGGAATGTAGTGGTATGCTGTACTATACAAATCATATGGCCAGTGCAAAGGTGGACACACACTGGCCTTATTATTTGCAGCATGGCTCTCACCCTTGCTCCCCAAGTCGCTCCCCCAACGTGGGCATCAGCAAGTAAGTATGCACTTGCCCAATCTGGCACCCCGTACGTCTATGGGGGAGAGCAGCGGATCAGCCTCAGAAGGAATACTTCCAGCATACTTGAATGTGCTCCCCACTTTCTCACACCCTCCCCATAATTCTCAAATGAGCCCAGGACATTTGTGACTGACAAAATTAGGATTCACACATTTTCCACCTTTCGTTGGTCCCCTGCAAAGCTGTTTTTTTATCCTGTCCTTTTTATATTTCCATGGTCCCAAATTTCTTATTGGGACCCTACTCTACACAGCAATCACCCCACTTTGTGTAATTTCTTCTAGGAGTAACCTATTACATCCAAGCTAATCCTACGCAGTGCACCCAAGATGGCTGCCTCACCCGGTACCTTGTTAGGGTGGACTACACAACCCATGTAAGTTATTATCCAAAATGCCTGCACCAACACTTCATTGTGCCTACTGTGCTTTCAAGGCTTTCTTTTATGTCTGTGTAACTTCTCTATTGCTGTACTACCCAAATCCTATGTATTATAGATTCCTATCCTTATGTTTCCCTCCTTTTAGCCCTATAGATTGTAAGCCTGGGAGAAGGGCCCTCCTATCGTTATGTCAGTTACTACCCAGTTTGTTTTACCACTGTTTCCAATTGTAAAGCACAACGGAATCTGCTGCGCTTTATAAGAAACTGTAAATAAATTATTATTATGTGCATTTTGTACACATCTGTAAAGCGCACAGAGCAGTGATCGCGAAACCCCCCAAAAATGATGGGTCCCTGGGACCCCTCACTTACAAAAATCGGGGTCCTACTTGACCTTTTCTGGGTCCCAACGGAATAAACCCTCCTCTCCTCTTCCCCAGCATGGCACATACAGAAGCCTCCTCCTCTCTTCCATATGGCATATACCCTGAGCCAAGGGCCAGCCTGAGCCTATTTATTTTTTGGCGAGCAAACATAGATTTGAACACCCCAAAACTTTGGCTATTGTGCGATGGGGGTGGGGGGGGGGGGGGTGTGTGTAATCAATTGGCAGTTTGCCCACTCACATAAAGCAAGATACACATATACTAGAAAAAGGCATAATGTCGGAATAGGGACACCTGTGCTGCACCGATCAGGATTGTAAAAGTAATGGCAGCAGGAACAGGAGGGATAGGGTTAGTGAATTCCCAGCAGAGTCTATAGGCTCCTCCCCTACAGGCAGCTCTGCCTGTTAAGAGTTAATTGGTGACCTATGCAGTGACTGGAGGAGGGGACGAGTGGGCCATTAACAGCCAGCACTCAGAGCCTGGAGGAGGTGACAGTGACACACAAGAGAGCAGCACCGCGAGGTAGGAGAGGAGGAGGGAAGTCTGCAGCCCGAGTCCTGCTAGCAATAAATCCCCTTACATGACAAAGCCAAGCAGCCTGCTAAATGGACCAAGCACCCCTTTTACCTCTACTTCCTGCCCGGGTCTGCTCCGTCCTCACGGTCACACCTCGCTGGTTCTGGCCCCCAAATCTGGTGTCAGTTCCTCGTGCTCCGTCCTCACACCAGCCTCAGCTCTGTTCCCCTGCTGAGCAGCTGCTTCTGGTGTTGGCTCCAGGCGTCTGTTGTTGAGGCACAGTGCAGGAGCCAGCTTACGCGGCTTCCGTGCACTGCTGCCTATGACTCTGCGGTGACAGGGACCCTTTCATTTTCGCGCCCAGCAGATGTACGAAGCGGCCACCCTTGTTACACTTATTAACACGGCGTGCACGCCGAAATGGCTGGGTCCCAGGGGACCCAGCCATTTATAAAAAATGAGTCCCTGGTGCTCCAAAGTGGGTAAAATACTCGCTATAGCGAGTATTTGCGAACTCTGCAGAGTCCGATGTATATATACACATATACATACATACACACATACACACACATATATATATATATACATACATACATATACATACATACATATACATAGCAAGTGAAGGCACTCTGCGCTAACTGGCATGTAGCGTAATTGCCGGGGTGCAGCGCACAAGAGATATGCAGACGGGGAAATGGTGCGGCACTCACACGGACTTCAAATAACGTTCACAGGGCACACAGCAGTAGCCGACGTTTTGGATCTAATTCCGAAAACGTTCTTGCCTTGAAAACGGAATTTAATCCGAAACGTCGGCTACTGCTGTGTGCCCTGTGAACGTTATTTGAAGTCCACGTGAGTGCCGCACCATCCCCCCGTATATATGTATATATATATATATATATATATATATATATATATATATATATATATATATATATATATATATATATACACTATGGAAGTCGAGTTACACACACGCCATTTTAGGATAGTATGGCCGCCATTTTGGTTCGCAGAGTTGCGCAAATAAAGTTTCCATACCCGAGTATGCGTGGCAAAGTGGACCAGAAGAGTAGCCATACTATCACACATAAATTCATAAATACATACTGACCCTAATTAAAAATAGTTAAAGGTTTAGAACGCCACACATAGCTTAGTTAGCCCTGCATACATCTATCTGTATCGTGTTTAGTACCGTTCCGTTCAGCTCATTATGCGAAGTATTCCGGTCATTGCGAATATATCGCAATGTACATTGCCCGAGAGATATGGACATAATCCATATTCCAGAGACAGTTTCTGTTGTAAGTAGTTAACAAAGGAAACTAGCTCAAACCGGTTCTTATCCTTGCTGACGCCGAAACCACCAAACAAAGGACTCTTAAAGTTCACTCCCCTGCACCTGGTCAGACCAGGTACAGCGTCTAACCTCCAATCACAGTGGACCGGACATATGATCTCTGACCAATGAGAATGGCCTTTGACCTCCCCCTTCTGACCCTATAAGATAGGCGACCCGGAGCAGGCTCGCTCTCTTCGGCACATCTACTTTCCCTGGACCTTCCTACCGGACTATCGCTCATTCCTGAACGATAGTGAGCTCTGACCGGACTGCGCTTCGCATACTAGATGACCACGGTAAACGGTTGCATTAACGGTATTTATCCTTATTGTATTGATTGGCTGATTGTGTCTTGTATCTGTTTTCTCTCCCCTTAGCAGAGTCTGTTTAGTATTCATTGTTAGTATATTGTATCACCTGTTATACCTGTTTATTCTTATTTCTGTAACCCCCTTTTGTCCATTAGGGACTTAAATACAAACCTTTTACGGAGTTCTAATCTCCTTATTCCTATTCAGTGGTCGTGTCTGTTTATTCGCATAATAGCGATAAGGTATATTGCGGACACAGTCCGATAAGGTATATTCGCAGATTAGAGACAAAGTACTGCGAAGGAATCTCTGAATAAGGTATTGGTTCTTGGTATACATAATACAATAAAAGGTACGCTACGCTGCGCTACGCTTTGTTCGCACGTGGTTAGGTATAAAGGGTACGTTGGTTGCGGACTTATTACGTAACCAACGCTTTTCACTTATCGTCACTCTGGTTATATTTTAATCACCATTAACAATTGGGGGCATCGTCCGTCCGCTCCACATTCCAGAACTCAGTACCAGGCGTGCGACCCGACCTATACCAGCAAAAGGGTGGAAGTATTTATTTGTTTCCATTGCTGGATAGGCCGAGTCCGCGGCGGTGCGGGGTTCGGGAAGTGCTAGCGCTGAACCCGGAGTACAATAAGTGAAAGCCACGTGTTTTAAAGCATATCATACCTAAGTGTTTAGTAAACTGTACTTCTGCCTGCCACAAGTAGTTTAACGGGGTATAGTGTCTTGGGCTGCTTGTTTATTATAGTATATGTACCACGTGCGATAAGGTTCGCACACGTGGAGTCTGTGTTTATTATAGTACATAGAGGATCCCCTCTGTGCAAAGCTATAACATTTTGTTAGTTACTGCAAAACCAGGGACTCAGCCACGTGGCGACAAGTCCTGGGCCTTTTGCAGTAACGTAAAGCGTCTATTGTGTATTACGCAAGGTGCGCGCGCACGTGCCCATATCGGGAAATTTTCGCATCTTTGTACGAGATTTACGGATTAAGTGCGGGATTTATTTCGCATCTTGATACGTAACTTTCGGACGGAGTTAAGGGATTTATTCCACATTTAGGCGCAATTACTGTGTATAGCGAAACCCGAGTGCAACCTTGCAAATACACTATAGAACACGTGGGTGGCCGATTCATCGGCGGCCTGTGAACAGTGCATGTACACACGTGGCTGTTCATTGGTACTGCACATGCAGCACACATAGGAACTCAAAGGTGAACAGTATTTAACCACTAGCTTTATTTAAACAGTATAGCAATATACTGCGAATGAGGCGGTGATTAATAAAAGAAAATAAGTTTTTTTCTTTTTGTTCATTTTTTTTTTAAACAAGCAACTCAAGCATTATTTTAATAGATTCCTATAGAGTGTTATAAGGGATTTATACCTGCATAAGTATCCAGTGAAAAGCTACCAACTTGGGAAGATTTTCTGTACAGAAATATTTCAAATATATGCATAAGACCAAGGTGTAACCAGCGCCCAGTGTGAAAAATAACTGAGGCGAACGGGTGTGTGACGACACGACTCAAGCGCAGTGTAGTCCAGTGTAGGACAGTCCAAGTAGGACAAGGTTAGGGTTCACGTGACGACGTGCCCATAGGAACTGCCCCTTCAGTGGAATTGATTCCGCTAGGAGGGTACAAGAAGATACATCGGAACGCACTTGTTTCCGATTAGCTACTTTAGAAATCCGATTTTTGGGGGTATAGGAAAACAAGTTTGTTATACCCTGGAAAAATTGTGCCGCATCAAGCAAGTTGGCTAGAAGTTCGCTGCTAGTTGAAAGACTTGGTGATTGAGTATCATACCTCGTATCCTTCGCACCTGCTTGACTGTGGGATGTTCTAGGAAGCTGTAGAAGTGAGTGTTTGGGGAGCTCTCAGATAAGTAATAACCCACCGATATCTATTAAGCTGTGAACGTTTATTCCTGTAACTATGGGTAATAACGGGTCACGCTGTGATAACGTGCATGTTAGGGAGGAAGCAAGCCGGCCAAAAGGATCGGCTGCTTTTATTATGTGCAAGAAGCACGGTGAACTCGCAGTTGTTTACCAAAATAAATGGAGAAAAATGACACAAGGCAGCAAGTTAGAATTTCCCAGTGTTGGTAGCTTCGATCCGGAAATCTTATCGGCAGTAAAAGATGAAATATGCCTACTCTCCAGTCGTAAGGAGAGAGTGAAGCATATAAATATTCTTAAATTGTGGCAGAAGGAAGGACAGGAACAATGGGGAAACAGAGGTTTGGCAATACCTGACGCAATCAGCCACAATATAAATGCAACCGCCGCCACAATAGGAACAGCTCCCCCACCCCCATATGTGCCGAAGGGGATAATGACGCATAAGAAAGGAATAAGTAATAATGTATCCGTTGCTAACCTGTACCCTGTCTTATCCCCTTACAAGGAAACCCGAGAGGAAAACGAGCAGCTGTTGGCACTGGCCGTCTCTCATGCAATTAATATGATTGAGGGAAAAGCTCAACCCGCTGTTGAGGCCCCAGCACAGGAGGAGGAGACGGCTGATGCCAACAGCATAGTATCGGACTCAGGTAATGATGCACCACACAGCACAGACACAATTGACTCCCAAGCAGGTCCCAGTAATGCGAATGTGGTACAAACATACCCTGTACGCACACTGGAGGTTCCCTATGGTAAGGCAGACAGAGAGGGTGTGATACCTACCAGAAAGATGACCATGCTAAACCCATGGACACGGTTAGAGCTGCGGTCCATCATTACAGATTTCCCTGACCCAAGGAAAGATCTGGCAGTGTGCCGGAAATTTGTAAGGGATCTAGGAAACTCTGATGAGCCCACCAACAAGGATTGGAGAATCATGTTGAGGGCCTGTCTCCCCACTCACATTGACATCCCGAAATTCATTCAGGATAGTGGATTGAAAGTGGACAAGGAGATAAATGATGAGATCAACCAGGAGAATATACGCCTGATTAACTTACAGTTGGGAGTATATTTTCCTGCGGCAGTAGAATATAGCAAGATTTTCACCATCAAACAGAAAGATGGCGAAACTGCTGCTGATTATTTTACAAAGGCCTTACTGGAGGTATCAAAGTACACTGGTGTCTCCGAGCCTAAGGACGACCCCCACCTGAGGGAGATGATTGTCTCTGTGCTGGTGGAAGGGCTTAGGGAAAACCTGAGAGCCAGAGTCCAAACTTCTTTTCCAAATTGGCGTGGAATGACAGTGGATGCCCTACGGGAATCTGCTGTGGACCACGACCGCAACATCAAGAAGCACAGGGAACTGCAAACTGACAAACTGATGATGGTTAGCATCCAAGCCCTTACTAATGCCCCAAACAAAGCTGCATACCAACAACCACGAAACACCAGGGACACAGGTAGAAAACCAATTATCTGTTACAACTGCAATAAGGAAGGTCATTACTCAGCTCATTGTAGGGCAGGAAACCCCAGGAGTTACCAAACACATAAGCGAGAATGGGAATCTCACAGAGGTGAGACACGGAGATACCCAGCCCCTAGACAATGGGAGGAGACAGACAGGTCACGCAACATGCCTCCTCCCCATCTGATGGCTGACACTGTGCTAAGGGCAACGCAGGTCAGACAATAGGAAACAGGTCATACCTGTATCCTACAGCCAGTTAGATTAACTCAACACCTTGGAGAAGAACCTCAGGTGAAGGTTGATATAGCTGGAGTAAGGCAAACCTTTTTGGTTGATACAGGGGCGGCCAGATCTGTTCTCAACACTCCTCTTCACTTGGGTTTCACTAACCAATCAGTAGCGGCAATTGGGGTAACAGGAAAAATACAACATTACCCACTGACGAAACCAGCAGAGGTTACAATCGGGCCTTTGCATACCAAACACTCTTTCCTGTTGGCTGCAGCGGCCCCGACTAACCTTCTGGGTAGAGATTTACTATGCAAAATGGGATGTGTCATCTATTGCACCCCCGATGGGGTATTCCTGGACACTCCTAAAAATCTTACACAAGAAGTGCAAGATATGCTGGACAGTCCTCAGAGGCTAATGTTGTGTTCTACTGTTGTAGAATCAAATCCATCTAGGGTAGCTGAAATTACAGCACAAATACCGGGTTCCCTTTGGACTAAAGATGGACAGGACGCTGGGCTAATGGCAAATGTAGCTCCAGTAGAAATCCGCTTAAAAGAAGGCAGGATAGCCCCAAAAATACCGCAATACCCTTTAAAACCTGAAGTTGAGCTAGGAATATTTCCAGTGATCCAACGATTGCTCCAACAGGAAATCCTAGTTAGAACTTCCAGCACGGCCAATAGTCCCATCTTTCCTGTGAAAAAGAGCGGGGGGAGGGGCTACAGACTAGTGCAGGATTTAAGAGGGGTAAACAAGGTAGTTGAGAGCCAATTCCCCGTAGTGCCAAACCCAGCTGTCATCCTAATGCAAATCCCACCTCATTGTACTCATTTCACAGTCATTGATTTGTGTTCAGCATTCTTCTCCGTCCCTTTGCATCCTGACAGCCAGTATCTGTTCGCCTTTACTTACAGAGGAGTACAGTATACCTGGACACGACTCCCCCAAGGATTCATAGACAGCCCCAGCATCTTCTCCCAGGCCTTGCATGATTGTTTACAATCCTTTCAACCCATGAGTGGTTCGATACTGATACAATATGTTGATGACTTATTGTTGTGTTCTGAGTCACTGGAGTCATCAGTGGATGACACTAGACAGCTGCTGATGCATCTCTCAGAGACAGGACATAAAGTATCAAAGGATAAGCTGCAATTATGCCAGACCAGGGTTAAGTATCTGGGCCACTGCCTTACCCAAGGGCTGAGACACCTCACCGACAACAGAATCCAAGCGATTCAGAATATGGTACTGCCACAGACCCAGCATCAGATCCGTACGTTCCTAGGCATGTGTGGATACTGTCGCAACTGGATCCCAGGTTTCTCTATTCTGGCATTACCACTACAAGAGATGGTTTCCTCAACTAAGCCAGATCGGGTCTCTCATACTGAGGAATCTGAGCTGGCTTTCGAGGAACTAAAGGTGAGCCTAACAAAGGCCCCAGCACTGGGAATGCCAGATTATGGGAAACCCTTCGAACTGTACGGAACTGAATCAGGTGGGTGTGCGGCAGGAGTGCTTGTACAAAAACATGGTGATGCCAACCGACCAATAGCGTACTACAGTGGCCAGCTGGACACAGTAGCACGCTCACTCCCAACTTGCTTACGAAGTGTGGCTGCAATAGCACAACTAGTAAGTAAGAGTGAGGACGTAGTGTTGGGACACGATTTAACTGTTCATGCTCCCCATGCTGTCTCTGCCCTCCTAAATTCTGCCCAAACACGTCATGTGTCCTCAGCACGGTTCACTAAGTGGGAACTGGCGCTGATGGCCCCAGTAAATATTACCATCAAAAGATGCAACACACTAAACCCAGCCACATTCCTTCCTCATGTGCCTTCCAAGGCACAAAGGGTGGAGGGTGATGGGAATGTTGCTGAATATGGTAAAGCAGAGTTTAGTGAGAGTGAGGACAAACATGATTGCATGTCCTACCTGAATCAGACCTTCACAGCACGTCCTGACATAAGCGACAGCCCATTAAGTGAGGTAGACATAACCTTATTCACAGATGGTAGCTGTCATAGACAGACGGACACGGGAGAGCTGTGCACAGGTTACGCAGTAGTAGATGGAGAAGGTATTGTGGAAGCTGAACCCTTGGGACCACCTCACTCAGCACAAGTAGCGGAACTGGTGGCACTAACCAGAGCATGTGAACTGGCCCAAGGAAAATCAGTCAACATATATACCGACTCCAGATATGCTTTCGGAGTAGTCCATGATTTTGGAGCCCTATGGCGCCTCCGAAATTTCATGACGGCGGCTGGCACACCAGTGGCGCATGCGACATATATTAGGAGACTTCTGGGAGCTATTCAGCTTCCAGACAGAGTGGCTGTTATCAAGTGCAAAGCTCACACATCAGAGAAGGACCCGGTGTCACTTGGTAACAGCCGCGCTGATGAGGCAGCGAAAAGGGCCGCATGCCCTGTAAATATTTTCACCCATCCTACCAACCTTTGTACACTGAACATAGTATCCACATCCAAACTGATAGACATGCAGAATTTGTGTTCCCCACAGGAAAGAGCAGTATGGAAGTCGAAGGGATGTGGCCAAGAGTCTACCGGACTTTGGAGAGATGGACACGGGAAACCAGTGGCCCCCAGAGCATACCTTCCTAGTCTAGCCGAGGCGGCCCATGGGCTGACACATCTTGGGAAGGAAGGTATGTGCAAGCTGGTAAAGGCCTACTGGTGTGCACCAGGGTTCGCTTCTCAAGCAGGTAGAGTGGCAATGTCATGCCTCACCTGTTTGAGGAAGAACGTTGGAAAAGCCATTCCAACAGAGCCATCCCACATCCCTCCTACAGAAGGCCCTTTCCAGGTAATACAAATCGACTTCATACAGTTACCACCCTGTAGGAATTTGAAATATGTATTAGTTTGTGTTGACATGTTTTCTAGCTGGGTGGAGGCTTTCCCCGCTGCCTCCAACACTGCTACCTTTACAGCAAAGAAAATATGTCAGGAGTTTGTCTGTAGGTATGGTATCCCAAAGGTCATTGAGAGTGACAGAGGCACTCATTTCACAGGAGAGGTCTTCCAAATCATGTGTAAACTCCTGGGGATTAATAGTAAACTTCATACTCCATATCGTCCCCAGGCGAGCGCCAAAGTTGAGAGAATGAATGGTACTATTAAGAACAAATTGGGTAAAGTTATGGCTGAAACAGGGTTGTTATGGCCAGAGGCACTGCCTATTGTGCTGTATAGCATTAGGACCACTCCCAGGACTCCGCTCAACTTGTCCCCCTTCGAGATATTGTTTGGTCGGCAGCCACACATCATGATAGACCCACAGGATGATCTCAAATGTAACAATGAGCTAACTGTACAGTATCTCCTAAAGCTAAACAAACAGCTAAGGGAGCAACAAAAGCAGCTGAAATTACTGAACCCTGATATGCCTACAGAGAATTGTCATAATCTTAAACCAGGAGACTTTGTTATGATCCGAAATTTTTTACGCTCAGGTTGTTTGATAGACCGTTGGGAAGGACCGTACCAAGTTTTGTTGACCAGCACTACATCAATTAAAGTCGCAGAGAGAGAGACTTGGATACATTCGTCCCACTGCAAGAAAGCCAGTAACCCAGAGTCCCAGTGTGCAGAGAGCGAGAGAGAAGAAGTGTCGCTAGAAGCATTGTTTCGGGAACACTGAGAAGCAGCCAAGGTCGAGCAACCTGAGCGAACAAAGGTCTAAGAGCAGAGCAAAATAAAGGTCCCCTGGTAGAGATGATGGAAGGACTCCAAGCAAAAGGTTCACAGCTATGCATATATGTCTTTGTTTTCTTTCTGTGTTCTTTTATTCACCCAAAGATACTCGGTGGCTGCCACATCCTAGAGCGATCGGAGCGGAGTTCTGACAGTGTAATAATGGACCCAGATATGGGTGAGGTAGAATCCCTAAACCAGCTTGACACTTTGCCCATGACAGGAGAAGGTAAAAGGTATGAGGGAAACGTAGTTCAAGGGCTATGTGATGAGTTATTGTCTGGTGAGTACTGTGTCTGTAGATATTGTCAACCTAAAATGGAAGAAGAATGCATCCAGCGATGTCAGTCGACAAGTAAGGCAACTACCGGCCGACATCCCTTGAGTGATTACCACTCACTAGTGGGTAAGGTTTTAAACCAAACAGAATGCTGGGTGTGTTCACAAGTGTTACATAAAAGGAGTAGTGTAGGCCTAGTCCCATACCCGCTTAATATTTCAGAGATAAGCGTATTAAATAAGGGGAGGCCATTGGATAAGAGATACCTGTATACCAGGTCCCCTAGTCTTAGATTACACCCATACCAAGTGGATAAGTCCCTGGTATGTATGAACTTCTCGAGTTCCAGAGCGATTGGTACTTGGGAAGTGACATGGCATAACCAGACAATAACTTACTCCCAGCGTCCAGATGGAGAGCCTATTGATAAAGAATTGTTGTTAAAAATCCGAACCAGTGGGAGACACTATAAATATGTCTACACGGTGAAGAGAAGTAAAATGATGGCCGGCAGAGTATCAGCCGGCTACTGTAATGTAACCCTACAGCCAGAAATCTGTGAGGAACAAGTCAGGGAACAGGGGACGGGGATGTTCTTATGGATAATGTGTGACAAGATCATGAAATACTCTGTCCCCTATTTCCTCCCTGACGATGTTTATTATATTTGTGGTAGGAGGGCGTACAAATGGCTCTCCATGAACTACGTTGGTATTTGTTATCTAGGCAGAGTGTTACCGGAAGTGATGACCCTCACACATGATGAGATGATGAACATACACAGAGGTATTTCTCCTCCTTACACTCATACCCATTATGACCAAATCCATAAAAGGGATTTAACCATCAGGAAAGAACCCCTAGCTTCCGAAATGATACACGAGTCGTTCGGTATCCAACTCCTCATTGCTTTAGATATCACCCATACCGCCAGAGGAGTCATAAATTTTAAATATATACAAGCATTAGCCAGCTTGATAGATAACATCACTGAGATTTATGATGACACCTTTAGATACACTGGAAAAGAGTTGCAAGCATACAAAAGAGAGCTGGTCCAACATCGGATGGTGTTGAACTATCTGACAGCTATGACAGGAGGATATTGTGTCACCCTTTCTACACAGTTTGGGGTGAAATGTTGTACATACATCACCAACAATACTGAAGACCCAGAAGAAATCATCGATCACCGGATGGATGAGATTCTTCAGCTTAAATGGGAATTTAGAAGGGAACATAATATCAGCCTGGCAGAAATAGGTAACAAAGTTAGTGAATGGACCTCCTGGTTGAATCCAATGCACTGGTTCTCTGGTTTAGGAGAATGGGCGCAAGGGATCATAGCTAGCATAGGAAAACTCCTTCTCTGTATCGGTGGTGCCATCATAGTCTTTGTGCTATTGTTCAAATGTATAAAGGTGGTGACCCGGGGAAAGACAAAACGTACCGAAATCATGAGTGTAAGAACGAGAGATACAGAGGAAGACCAGGGTTTGGTATATGACCCTAAAATCGAAACCACCTCCCTTTAAGGAAACCATATTTGTGAACGTGTATATGTTGTAACCACCCCTGTTTTTATTTTTATCCCAAAATTGTACATTATCCTTCGTGACCCTGAGTAGGTTGTTCGATAAATGCGGCCCATCGTTTATCCATGATCCTGGATCAGCCGAGAGCAGATGGCTTACTCCCCTTATATGTTTAATTCATGTATCCCAATTTCTCTGTTAGGATTATGAATTTCTGTACTGTCGTGTGAAATGTTTTTATATTGTAACAGTTTTATAATTACTGTTAAAGGGTGGACTATGGAAGTCGAGTTACACACACGCCATTTTAGGATAGTATGGCCGCCATTTTGGTTCGCAGAGTTGCGCAAATAAAGTTTCCATACCCGAGTATGCGTGGCAAAGTGGACCAGAAGAGTAGCCATACTATCACACATAAATTCATAAATACATACTGACCCTAATTAAAAATAGTTAAAGGTTTAGAACGCCACACATAGCTTAGTTAGCCCTGCATACATCTATCTGTATCGTGTTTAGTACCGTTCCGTTCAGCTCATTATGCGAAGTATTCCGGTCATTGCGAATATATCGCAATGTACATTGCCCGAGAGATATGGACATAATCCATATTCCAGAGACAGTTTCTGTTGTAAGTAGTTAACAAAGGAAACTAGCTCAAACCGGTTCTTATCCTTGCTGACGCCGAAACCACCAAACAAAGGACTCTTAAAGTTCACTCCCCTGCACCTGGTCAGACCAGGTACAGCGTCTAACCTCCAATCACAGTGGACCGGACATATGATCTCTGACCAATGAGAATGGCCTTTGACCTCCCCCTTCTGACCCTATAAGATAGGCGACCCGGAGCAGGCTCGCTCTCTTCGGCACATCTACTTTCCCTGGACCTTCCTACCGGACTATCGCTCATTCCTGAACGATAGTGAGCTCTGACCGGACTGCGCTTCGCATACTAGATGACCACGGTAAACGGTTGCATTAACGGTATTTATCCTTATTGTATTGATTGGCTGATTGTGTCTTGTATCTGTTTTCTCTCCCCTTAGCAGAGTCTGTTTAGTATTCATTGTTAGTATATTGTATCACCTGTTATACCTGTTTATTCTTATTTCTGTAACCCCCTTTTGTCCATTAGGGACTTAAATACAAACCTTTTACGGAGTTCTAATCTCCTTATTCCTATTCAGTGGTCGTGTCTGTTTATTCGCATAATAGCGATAAGGTATATTGCGGACACAGTCCGATAAGGTATATTCGCAGATTAGAGACAAAGTACTGCGAAGGAATCTCTGAATAAGGTATTGGTTCTTGGTATACATAATACAATAAAAGGTACGCTACGCTGCGCTACGCTTTGTTCGCACGTGGTTAGGTATAAAGGGTACGTTGGTTGCGGACTTATTACGTAACCAACGCTTTTCACTTATCGTCACTCTGGTTATATTTTAATCACCATTAACAACATATACACACACACACACACACACACACACACACACACACACACATATATATACACACACACACACACACACACACACATATATCTCAATATCACTCTGCAATTGGGCGCTGTGGATCCCTTGTGGTGCCATATAAATAAAAGAATAAGAATAAACAAACAAGGTATAAATAAAATAAAAAATCTGGTTTCACTATGCATAATCTGATAATTGTACAGCTGGTAAATATGTCCATCCATATTCTCTCTCTGGTCTGGAATTACTATTAGGCATGTACTCACCTGTCCTGCTTTACTAAAACGATGGCCTGCTAGTATCATGTGGAACGCAAACTTCCTCACCATCGGACTCTTCATGTTTATAAAGCAGTGCGCTGCTTGCTCAAGAAGAAGTGCACTCCGGAGGTCTGAGTCCTACGGTCAAATAAACAATTAAAATGCCATTTGAATATGCGGATCAGAAATGTTCCCTCAATTGTAATCGATCTAAAAGAATGATCATAAAAGTATAAAAATAAAGCAGAGTTCTTCAAGCCCTGCGCTATTGGTCAGTGGCTGGCACAGAATGGGGCTTCTATTCAGGAATATCACACCATAGAATGCTGATGCTGACCCCATTACTCACTATGGCCATGTTCGGTCTTTAATCAAACTGTACATCAAATCCAGTTTATTTTATGGTGCATTCATGGTGTGGTAAGCACGATTACATAGTTCTTTACATTATCCACAAATTATAACTTGAATTTCCATTTAGCCTGTACTGAAACACAGCCAGTTTTGCATCTTCGATATACAGTAAAAAGCAATGTAGAAGTACAAGCAATATCGCGAGACCTGCTCTGCACATACGTAGAACGCTTCTTGTACCTGCAAAGACCCTGCAAACAATGTCATTGTACACAAACCGTCGGGCTTGTGCACAAATCGGAATTAGGTCCTTCATTTCCAGCTTTACACTGATTGATAGATATATCCTATCTATCTCATTGCCCAGAGCAAATGCAAATCCTGTACATACAGTAAGTCTGTATCATAACGAGTTTAAACTTGTATAACAATTTAAAAAACACTATTTCCTTTATAAAGCATACTGCTTAGAACCAGCTTATTTCTTGTGCTACACTGCAGATCCTGGTCTCCCCTGCCTGGCATGATCAAAACTTCACTCTGGGCCCTGTATTTTGCCACTGAGGATCTGTCACTACACATCTCACTCATATTGCAGTTATGCGTTTTCACCAGCACATCACTGGGTGTCTCGTTACATAATCAGCTATCTTTCCACTGATTGTACTCTCTCTCTATTGGTGCTGACATACTGGCATATATTTAATGCCGTGGACGAGCGGTGACTGCGAGCAGGAGTTTTTGCTCGCAGTCACCGCTCACCCTGTCAGTATTCAACTGACCCCCCCTCATACGCAAATTCCCCCTCGCTCCGTTTTTTGAGCGAGGGAGAATTGGCGTATGTGCCTCCAAAAGCTGCGAGAATCGAGGCTAATTACAGCGAGTTTGCTGCACTAGCCTCGGTTCTCGCAGTTTAGGGTAATCCTCGCAGTTCTGTGACGGCGAGGATTCCCCCGGAACGTTGCATAGTGCGAGCGGCCGGCGCGGGGGTTAAACTGCGAGGATCACTGTTTTTCTGTGATCCTCGCAACTGTATGGTTAAGCTATAAAATACAAAACTTTATTATAGTCCTCTGAACCGTTTTACCAGCAGCAGCCCACTTGTACTATGGGTATATGGATACACCAAAGCTACACTACAATACCTACCACTGTTTATTCAAGTGCATGAATGTGTCGGTGTCTAACTAATTGTGTATGTACTAACTATGACTTATACATGCCTTAGAGATAGATAAACATGGGTCTGCTCATAGACTGATGTATTTCTTTAACATATTCTGACACACATGCCAATGCCCATTTTGCCAGATTTCTAGCTTCTTCAGGGCAAAACGAGCAGCGCACCTTGCATGACCTTTAATCACTTATCTTAGCAACTGTTGCTAAGGGGTGTCTCTTGTAGTCTATTGCATTGTGTTGTAGACTACAGGACTATTTCCATAAATTATTCCCGTAATTCTGATCTATAAAATATCTAATTTTGTTCTTTTGGATTTTTGGGGGAATTTTTTGCTTTATTTTGCAATTAAGTTTCCAGACTGTAGCACAAGTTCTCTTACTTTTGAAAGAGGACTTCTCAGTTGTCTAACCTTAATTTATTGTCCTTCAACTCCAGGTATTTCTACCAAAATTTCTCTCATACCCCTTTCACACTGCAGCTCTTAAACGGTATATTGCCATTTTTTTGCCTTTTAAAACGTTTAGAGCTGCAGTGTGAAAGCTCCAGGGTGCTTTACCTGTTTAAGAAATATCAGTATTTCTTAAATGGGTAATAAGCAGTGTCCTATCCGTTTCAAACCCCTTTTTTTGGCAGTGTGAATGAGTCTGAAACGGTATTTAGGACCCTGGCAGTAGCTGGTCCCGCTCTGGGCATATCTAATGAGCGGGAGCCAGTGCAGTAAATATTTAATGAGGGAGTCTGCTCATTAAATATGCAAGGGGCGGGGACCCGCTCATTAAATATTCACTGCACTGGCTCCTGTTCATTAGATATGCACAGAGCGGGAGCTCAGTGGCTAGAATGCTGTAATTCCACCGTGTGCTGTGCTAGCGGGACGGGTCACCCAGAGCTGATGCTGTCGGTGCCGCTACTGGGGAAGGGGAGGGAGGGGGTGTTAGTAGGTGCTGGGTTTTTTGTTACGGGGTAGAGGGAGGGGGGTTGCTGCTTTACCGACGCCTGTGGCTGCCACCCCCGGGTCATCCCCTGAACGTGCGCTGCCTACTGCCGGTGTTGCAGCTCTAATGCCAGGCAGCGGGTTCCTTTTGCTTTGGTGAATGCGCGGTATATTACTGGTTAATTACTGTGTACCTTTCACAACGTGTTCAATGTGAAAGGTACAAAACCGGTAATTAACCAGTAATATACCATTTACAACATGCAGTGTGAATGGGGTTAAACTTGCTCTGACCCGGTTAAAGAAACGTTTAAAAAAACCAGAGCAAGTTTTGCAGTGTGAAAGCAGCATCGGACTCTAAGGGGTAAATTTACTAAAATGGGAGTTCTATTGAATATGGGATGTTGTCCGTAGCAACAATCAGATTCTATCATATTCTAGAAGGGTCTAAATAAATAAGTAGAATCCATCTTCAATAGAAGGGTATGGATCATAAGATCAACCTAAAGATGGTCGACAGTCATTAGGTCGACACCACTAGGTCGACATACTGACCTAAGTCTATGTCAACATGGGACAAGGTTGACAGGTCATTAGGTCGACACAAGCATTAGGTCAACATGGCCTAGGCCGACAGTCAAAAGGTCGACATGGGGTTTTTTCACTGTTTTTTTTACCCAAATGGTCACACAGTCATCATGGACACTGGACTAAGTGCACCACGTCCCCTTGCTGCGCTCGGCACACTATTTTATTCTCCCACCACGCCCTAGTGGATGGAAGGGCATGAAATACCGCCTGTCGGCACATGTCGACTCGAACAGTGAAAAACCCCATGTTGACTAAATGCTTGTGTCAACCTAATAGCCTGTAAACCTTGCAGTATGTCGACCTAGTGGTGTCGACCATCTTAGGTTCACCCCTCAATGTAGTTGTGAGATGCAAGTCAGATAAGCATTTGATAAGAGTGTCACGGCCCCCGCATTCTACAGGTAGTTCTCGCAAGGTTTTAGAGCAGACATTGAGTTTTTCAAATGACCCCTTGGTTTCCGCACTGTTATTTAGACAGGACTTTCTGCTCTCCTACCCCCTCTTTAACCTCACTTTAGATTCATTAATCATTTTTTCAAATTTTTTTTTTTTTTTTTTTTTTTAGGGAGCCCGAGGTGTGCTCCCACCACCACCAGTGACGTGACTAAACGCGTGCACAGGGGGCAGCCGTACAGAACTTGTGGCCCTCTCCCAAAGGAGAAAGGCCCCATGGTTCCCCTGACCTCCCTCAGCCATAAGGCCTAGGAAGGAAAAAAGGGATCGGTGGGTCCTCTTCGCCGAAGCTTAGAGAGACCCGCGTTTCCTCCACCCCCGGAAGGGTTTCGGACGGTGGGTCCTCCGCACCCGAAGGTTTGGAGGGACCCGCTTAGGCTTCCCTCCGCCTTGCGGCTCGGGGTTGCCCTCGAGGGAACCGGGACTCTCCCCAAAAGGTGAAGAGTCCCAGTCACGTTTGGGGAACGGAAGGCCCGTTAGGGACAGCCGCACTACCCAAATGAAAAACGTGACAAACTAACGAAAAACAAATGCACCACCTGACGGGATTACAGTAGGCATTTGGGGATTACTTATTATATTTATTTTCACAGCCCACAAGTAAAAATCTCCCAGCAGCCTTAAGGTCATTCAAGCCGTTTCTGGTCCTTACTTAAAACATAAAAAAAAATGTAAGCATTAGTGCGCTACAGGCAGACCCATGTGGAGTGGCTTGGCAGTTTTCGCTTTCAATAAGCTACTTTCTATTTCAAATACCTGCATTTCCTTTCCCATCCCTCCCAAATCCCATTTTCCTACTTTAATTAAAAATATGCAGCATAATATTCTCACATGGCGACACCTTCCTCTCTCCTACCTGGGCTGCTGGCACTTCATTAAGATGGTCATTTTCCATCGGATACTCTATGTACTCAATATGCTTCCCTTTTTTCTGAAAAAAACAATCTGTTTAAGAAATGCCGCTATATGCAATTTGTTTGGGACGAATAATCGTCCGCGCAACAGCCGCCAGCTTTTGTGGGAATAAAGCTGCGCTGTTTAAGGGATTTACTATGGACTGAGCTGGGCTGGATAAGCAGGATGGATATTTATAATGATTATTCCATAGACCTAGGGGGGTATTCAATGTTAGGGGAATGGCTGTCGAGCAAGCTCGACAGCCGTGCCCCTGTCCCGTTCTCGATCAGCTCGCCCAGAGCTCGGAAGTCGGGATTCAATGTCCCGGCCGCAGAGCGGCGAGAAGGGGGCGTGGCCGCGAGTTGGTGACGGAAATAGACGAGCTCCGGCCAGGAGCTCGCCTATTTCCGGCTTTTCTCGGCAGACCGAGCCCGACAGCTTGTGATGTTGGGCTCGTTCTGCGGTGAAACCCTGTTCAATGCTGTCGGGGAAGACAGCATTGAATAGGGCCCCGCAGCCATCTCCCCAGTCGGGAGATGGCTGCGGGTGCACGACAATGATTGAATACCCCCCCTAGTCTTTATGATTTTTATTTAGAATTAGTGCCATCATGGCAGCTTTTAATTAAAGCTATAAAATGCCTACTGTAGGGGTGTATCCAAATAATTGCGGTAATTAACTGTGGCTAATGAATTCGCCCAGGGCTATCCTACTGTCCCTGAAAGGACTTTGTAAGCAGCGGCTTACCGAAGATGTAAACGCAAAAACACGTTTCACTAAACTTGTGTTTCTGAATGTGTTAACGTAAAAAAAAAAAATTGGCAACAAATCACTTTTTTGCGCCCAATGATTTTTCACCGATAACTGAAAACTACTACTAGATGTTGTGGCTAACCGGCCAGCTCTGTATAGATGTCCCCATCTGTGTTTGGGAAATGAATACATTTAACTGCAATGTAATAGTGCGCTGAGCATATATGCTAGGTTAGGGGCTTGCAGAATATCGGGGTCCCATGAGAGGATGATCAGCATATGTGTCACTGCAGGGGTACATGGAAGAGGTCCTCTGTCAGAGGCCTCAGTATCTGGAGAAGTTTGTTGTATGGTGTGCCCTACTTTACCCAACTGCAGCAGAAATGGGATAATGAAGCTCTTCAGCCTTCCACCCAAGGTGTTAACTTTGACAAGGAGCCCACGCAGAACAGGGAGGAGGATTTTGAAAGCAAGAGGCCAAAACCCCATTTCGAATACTATCCTAGTTCTCTTACTGTGCATGGTGACTATTCGTTCCCCTACAGGTTTCCTCAGTCCAGTGCACTGACTATAAGGGGCAATTGCATATGGTGGTTGTGGCCATTGGTGCCACTGCAGGTTGTTTTGCAGCTTGGTGGGGGACATTCTTCTATTGGTGCCCTGTGTATTGGTATCAGTAGTGTTCTGTATATGTACCACCAGCTGTACATGTATTAGTTACTAATGTACACCTCTGTCCTGTGGTTGTAAGAATGGGCAGGCCTGGTCTAATTCATGGACCATCTGCAACCCCCACATCTGTACCGATACCTGCCATCCACCTAACCCAAAGTGTAATGTCCATATATGTAAAGGACTAGTTGTGCTGGACAAGAGGTAGGCAATGTGTCGCATTCCAGCTGATGTGGAAATAATTTCATCAGCATGCCCTAACAGCTAAACTGTTGCATGGCTTGCTGGTATGTGTAGTTCCACCGCAGCTAAAAGGCTGCATGTTGCCAACAGCCTGTAGCTAGTCACAACTATATAAACCAATGCTAGTCTAAATGTGGGCTGGGTGCAGTGTGGTAAAACACTTCATTAAATTTGGGACATAGCGTGTGGGACATAACATATATGAACTTGGGACATAACATATATGAACTTGGGACATAGCGCAGGTTATAATATGAACTTGGGACAAAGAAAATGGCATAATATGAATCTGGGGCAGATCTGGGCATGTGGCAGCATCTAATGATCATTGTAGAGGCATATTTGTAGTCTGAAGGCATGGCGGGAGGTTGAGGCACATGTGTGGTGGTCTATATAAGCTTTTTTATATTTGGGCACGTCGATAATTTGGCGTCTGAACTTTTACATTTGCACCTAAACTTTCCAAAATTTGGTTGAGTCCTGATTTAGATAAACTACTGGGTAGTATGGCAAAATGGAATGGAGTATATACAGGTGGGTTATTCAATGCGACCGGCGAGGGGGATTGCTGAAAACAAGCGATCCTCGCTGTTTAACCCCGGCACCGGCCGCTCACCCTATTCAACGTTCCGGGGGAATCCTCGCCGTCAGAGGACGGTGAGGATTCCCCCAAACAGCGAGGCTCGCGGCTAATGCAGGGAGCCTGCTGCATTTAGCCGTGAGTCTCGCTATTTTAGCAGCCGCACACGCCGATTCCCCCTTGCTCCAAAAATGGAGCAAGGGGGAATCGGCGTATGCAGGGGGTCAGTTAGCTACTGACCGTGCGACCTGTGACAGCAAGCAGGCAGCACTGCTCGCTGTCACAGCTCGCCATCAGCATTGAATACTACCCTGTGTGAAGGGTTGACCGCTAACGTCTGTTTAAATTCTCAGATAGTATTCAAATCGTATACTTAATGCATTATAAATGATTGCACCATTCTGGTCTATTCCCTAGGTTACAATGTCCAATTGAAGCCTCTTCTGACACAGAAAGCCAGGTACCTACTAGATCGATGCCAGCATATGATGCCTCCCAGTGAACAGGAACACCATATCAGGTATACATCGTATAGCGCAGTGGTAGCCAACCCTAGCCCTTGAGAGCTACCAACAGTTCACATTTTTCCAGACAACCTAGCTGCTGCACAGCTGCACTCATTAATCACTGACATTTTAAAAGATACACAGATGGAGCTAATTATCTCACTTGTGATTCTGTGAGGAGACCTGCAAAAACATGCACTGTTGGTAGCTCTCGAGGACTAGGGTTGGCTACCACTGGTCTAGCGTGTATTCCGGTTATGCAGGAGCCCGGGGTCGTTAATGGTGTTGTCAGGTTTAATGTGCTGCACATCAACCATGACGTGAACACTAGCAACCAGAGCATGTATAATAAAAGGAGCGAGTCACTTCGACCTTCAACACATCAATCAATGTGTACTCCAGCACAGATATGTTGGCCTGCGGGTGAACGTCCCTCCAATGTGTACTCAACCTTTTTCAAATACACGCTACCGGGGGGCTGACCTTATGCACAGCACGTGTTCTTGTAATAAGGTGCAGATGTTCTAGCAGACTGCCTAGGCCTACATCCAGTAGAATTAGGGCAGTGGTAGCAAACCCTAGCCCTCGAGAGCTACCAACAGTGCACATTTTCCAGACAACCTAGCTGCTGCACAGCTGCACTCATTAATCACTGACACATTTTAAAAGAGCCACAGATGGAGCTAATTAGCTCACTTGTGATTCTGTGAGGAGACCTGCAAAACATGCACTGTTGGTAGCTCTCGAGGACTAGGGTTGGCTACCCCAGGATTAGGGTATCCCTTTAGTCTAACAGACACATGGGCACTTTAGAACTTATATATCCCAATGACTTTACTCATGGTAATAAACAATTTCTTGTTTACGTGTCGCTGCTGCAAAAAAATACTATTTTTTACCAAATGGTCTCCCAAGATGGCCATAGCCTGTCCCTCCCTTATCTCATCTGTTTCACATAGACAGGACAGAACTGTCCACAGACAAATATTATAATAACCATGAGAACAACAATAAGAAAGAAAACACACGTCCAACATGCTGCAACACATTAGCACAACCTCAGTTTTATCCGATTTACATTTTTGATGAAGACATAAACAGAACAACAACATAGCACCAAGCACGTGCACCTACTACCCCTTCCATATAGTGTAACTTCCTCACCTCACTTGTCAGACGGATCAAAAGGGCTGCAGAGTCCGAATATTTACCCTGACTTTTCAATATTTCAGCACTTAGCAGGACACATCTTTCTGCCAAAACCATATTCCTAGAGTAAAATAAAAGTTTATTAAGAAACTATAAAAATATTTTTTTTTTATTTTCATTTAACACTTTATTAAAGAATTACAATTCACACATCAAGTACATTGGTTTGTAATAGTAAAATACATATATAAGTTGTGCCTATCATGGTCTATGTGAGGGCATGGTCATGTTGTAGGCACATCCATGCTTGGCCACAGGTGACAATTATTATTACCTCAGTCATTTTGATTTAACTATCTGTGCTGAGTCACGGATATACTTAAAACCTGGACTGCTTGAGAATCTCTGGTATATAGCATTACAAATGATCATAGATTTCTGTATTCCTCATGCACATATCCCAACCGCACACTGAGAACTCAGTTAAAGCCACGATATGGTAAATATAACATGAATAGCAGGAGCCCAGTGTCCAAATGGCCACAGTATCTGAGGAAGTCTAATCATTAAGTACTATAGGGGGACTCCTAACAGCAACCTAGAGTCCTACCACTCATGTTTTTAAAAGAATCTCTCCTGTGAAAAGCTATTGGAAGGATAAGACACTTTGCTTTTGCAACTGTAACAAAAAAAAGTATGGAGACTTGATTCTCTATCTGCTGCACAAACTTTTTGTACTAGATCTCATCGCAAAACCTATGCAATGAGATGCGATATTGTATACAATAATTGTACCGTGTATGGACACCTTAAAGTCCAGAAGCAGTGAAACAGATCTGCTTCCAGCATACAACACCAATGACACTCACCAGAAGCAAATACACACACCAAATGTTGTCGTGGGGTGAATAATACCCTCTAAGAAATATCTTTAGGAACATTTCTTTATACAGTATTATGCAGACCACATTGCTATTACAGAAAATCTAAGAAAATCACACCCAGTAATGGACATTGATGCAATTCCATAATAAAAGACATTTCATTACTATGTGTTTTCTTATTTATATATACTGCAGGGTCCAAAGCCATTACTAGCATGGTGCAGTGAGAGGTTTAATCCGTGCCTAAATTGCAGTACACTAAAAAAGGACTCCTGTAATAGGCATCAACTCCCTAAGCATTTCTGCCTATAAGCCCGGTAAAATGATGGCGCCATAGTGGGGGGTCCGTCCTCCAAGATCCCCCCCCCTAAGCCGGCAGCCGGTTTAGGTCTCACCCCAGAGCCCAGGAAACCTCCTTTCATGGAGGTTAAAGTGCTGTGCAGAGACGACAGACAGGACGTGCTTCTGTCAGCCTTTGCTGCGCTTTTAGTGTAAAGAAACTTCCTCTGGAAGCTTCACACTGTAGTGGTACCAACTAAGAGAATATTAATAAAAAAACAAACCCCTAGATACTCTAAAGAATGGCTGCAGTCCGCAGCCAGTCAGCAAAGCACCCACTCCAGTGGGCACCTAAAACGAACTGAGGAATGCTGGGATGCAGAAGGGAGGAGCCTGCCTCTCAAAGAAGTTAGGGTACTTGTGTAGTTTCACAGCGCCGCCGCGCACACTCTGTCTCTGAAACTTGGCAGCCTGCCAGAAGCTCTGTTTAACTGTGCGCGTGCCGCTCTAGCTCTGTCTGACTGTGCGCGTGCCGCTCTAGCTGTAAGCTACGTATTGTCAGCTACGTTATCAGCGTAGCGCCGGGCAGCAGCAGCAGCGCGCTGCCCAGGCGCTGACAGGTCACTGTGGTACTTGTAGTTCCACAGTGAAATAGGCAGCCCTGCGCACCGCTGACAACAGAGGCATGTAAAAGTGGACACCCCGGGCACACCACTGATGTGCCGGGGCTTCTAAACTACACACCCCGGCACACCGCTACCAAAGAGGGAGTCCCCCATGCAGACGCTAAATTTAGACGCAAAAGCGTATGAAAACCGGACTACCTGCAAGCCGCTAAGAAGGGGCGCTGCGAAACACTTGTGGTGCCTTATAAATAAAATTATAATAATAATAATAATAATAATAAGGGGGAGTCAGGATTCAGACGATAAAGCGTCTGAAACCCGACTACCTGCTAGCCGCTACGAAGGGGTCGTGTCCCCCATGCAGACGCTAAAACTTAGACGCTTTAGCGTCTGAAAACCGGACTACCTGCTAGCGGCTAACAAGCCGGGGTTTCTGGACTTAGACGCTAAAGCCTCTGAATTTAGTTGGGACTAGGGGTACATCTAAATTTAGACGCTAAAGCATCTAAATTTAGTTGGGTCTAGGGGTACACTATAGAAACCTGTCCACAGTGGCACTTGTCGATGCAACAGCTGTCGACCTTGTAAATTCCACTATCCACGCCAACCCGAAGCGTGGCGAGCGCAGCGAGCCCTGCGAGGGGGGGGGGGCGGTACGCGTCCTACGACCTTTTCATACCCCCACTATCCACGTCGGCGTGGAGTTGAGAATAGAAAGTGTGGCAAGCGCAGCGAGCCACCGAGCCCGAAGCGTGGCGAGCGCAGCAAGCCCCGCGAGGGGACACGGACACCTGTGAAGCCCGTGAGGGGACGTGTATACCTGTGAAGCACCGCTTCGGGCTCGGTGGCTCGCTGCGCTCGCCACACTTTCTATTCTCAACTCCACGCCGACGTGGATAGTGGGGGTATGAAAAGGTCGTAGGACGCGTACCGCCGCCGCTCGCCACACTTCGGGTTGGCGTGGATAGTGGAATTTACAAGGTCGACAGCTGTTGCGTCGACTAGTGCCACTGTGGACAGGTTTAAGAGTATTTTGCACAGTGCATATGGATTCAGACGCTAAAGCGTCTAAATTGTAGCGTCTGCATTTCGGACACCCCCTTTGATAGCGGTGTGCGGAGTTTAGATGGAATTAGACGCTGATAACGTAGCGCTGCGCTGAGAATAGCTAGAGCGGCACACGCTACGCTGGTAACGTAGCTCTGAGAACAGCTAGAGCGGCACGCGCCTAGAGTCTGGCAGGCTGCCAAGTTTCAAACAGACTGTGCGTGCGGCGGCGCCGTGAAACTACACAGGTACCGAAGTTAGCATAGGTGCCTTGCTCCTGCGGACCCTCCTACATCCCATGGTTAGCGGTGTCATCAGGATGGATGACAGAAAAACATAATTTTACACATTGTTACAGATATTATGGGTGAAAAACACCTTTGGGATTTCAAAAATGCATCTACACTGTTTTATCAAAGCAAAAATAAACAAAATACGAGTTCCAATGTGAGATCCATCTCTGGGATCCCCAGAGGAATCCTGGTCCAAGTAAAGCGCCTGAAAAGTTTTTTGGGGTAATTTATGGTACCCTCCAGATTAAGTAGAATTTCTCAGTCTATATATCTCCGCTCTATTAGGGAGGCTGCGGAGAGACTGGAAATATTATTCATATTTAGTGGTCATGCTGAAAGATAGTGGCTTTTTTGGGATAAGGTAAGGAGTAGGGTGACCAACTCCACCATCATTAGAAATCCATAGCCCTGGCCTTAATAGACTACCCATATTGATGCAATATCAGATCAACTTGTTTCCCAGATGCTAAACGTAGCTCTTTGCCTTTTTTGAAGCATCTTCAAACGGTACTTCAGAATTGGCATATTGCTGTTCTGGAATAAATAACAGCTTATCTAAATAATAAACCATTCAGATTTATTCAAAACTCAGTCAGTCCACACCTGCCAGCAATGCCCCCAGGGATATTGGGGACATATTGTTTCAGACCGCACTCGATATAAGTTTGTGTCAACGACTTTGACTCTTGCTTCTTCGCTCTTTGTCTTCTTTTTCCTGTCCCCGGGCAAGTTTCCACGCCTTCTTTTATCCCTTCCCTCCCCTTTTCTCTTTTTTGTTTGTTTTCGTCTATATGCAAGCTAGTATGTTTATTTGCATGCTCATGTGATGTTTGCTTTTACGGTTTGTGTTCATCTGCATTGTTAAATTATATTTAAAAATATATATCTTTAGACAAATAGCTGGCACTACTGAAGTCCGCCCAAAAGCAACATTCTAGTTAGTATTCATACTATTCTTTTATAAATTACTTGTGCTCAAGCATGAATATCCTTAAAACTTTGACTGTAATGGCAGAGTTTGGGAACCTTTGCTTTAGGGCAGTGGTTCTCAAACTGTGGGTTCTGACCCGAAAGTGGGTCCTGGCCATCTCAGCATGGGGCCGTGACTCCATATTGCTGACCATCAGGTTGATGACTTTTGTTATCTCAGTCAGTGATCCAAGGAGTCTGAAAAATCTGTTGAGTTGTCTGTTGTTTTAGACTCCTCACATCATTTTGTGCCTCCACAATGCTGCTATGCATGTTCTGTCTGCTGACTACACGGGTATGGTATAGGGTACAGACAGTTGGTATCCCGACAGTCATTATCCCGATGTCGGGATCCCGACTGCCCGGACTCAGACAGCATGGTGAGCGCAACAAAGCCCCTTGCGGGCACGGTGGCTCGCTACGTTCATCACCTATTCTATTCTCCCTCTATGGGGGTCGTGGACCCCCACGAGGGAGAATAGCCGGTGGCCGTCGAGCAACCGTCTGTTGGAGTTTTGATAGTCAAGATGCCGACGTCGGGTAAATGACTGTCGGGACCGCGTCCGGTACCCGACTACACATGTGACGTGATGACCTTCTGCAGTAACTTGCTGGGGTCCCATAATTATTTTGATATTCTGATGGGGTCCCAGAGCAAAATAGTTTGAGGACCCCCTGCTTTAGGGAATGAATAACTGCAGTGGGAAAGATGGTAATTTTGTAACTATGTTAATACTTTTCTCTGAGCTCAATGGGAACAGTTTAGAATGGTGTAAAAGTGACAGGAACATGCATTTTTACATTTGTTGGCAAAAAGCTCATGCTCCTACTTCAACAGACAAAAGGTGGACACAGAAAAAGTCGACATGTGGCATTCTGTGAAGTTGTTTTGTCAGCGGGAAGATTGGTTGAACATCAGATCTACTATGTATCCCCCAGGCACTGGCAGTACAGAGGTGGAGGGCCTTTTCCAATGAAAGTGCCTATGCACCTCTAGCCGCACTCTACACTAGACCAGCGGTTCCGAAACTTTTTTTGAATCATAGCACCCTAGAGTACCTGAATTTATTTTTATGGCACCACTATTGCAAAAGTTTCTTATTGAGGTCAGCTATTTTGTGAGGGACAAGATTTGCTTCTGTTTGTCCACATATGGTAAGATTGGAAGCCATAAACTGACCATAAATAATTGATTAGATTGTGGACCACCAACACAAGGCACCCCTGCAAGTCTCCCAAGGCACCCCAGGGTGCCACAGCACACAGTTTGGGAACCACTGCACTAGAGTATTGCTAGGTACACACCAGAACAATCCTAATCGTTAGCAGATCATGAGATCTGTTGGAGCACACGATCTGCATCCGATCCGTATCCAGTTGAATGGATTTCACAGATCCTACCAACAGCAGATAGGATCTGTAAAACGACCAGCCGGGATGCACATTTACCTACAATCAATATACAATCGGTCGGAATTGGATAGAAATTGGGGGAATTGAAGCCAAATCGTTCTGGTGTGTACCCTACAAATGTTGTTTTCCATGCCTGGATGTTTAGACACACTCTCCTGTATTCATTTATAAACGGAGATCATAAATGTCTCCAATGAGCTTGGTTCTCTTACTTGCATATATCTCTGTAGGTCTGTATTGCAGTGTCCATGTAATGAGCAGGGTATGGTCTGGGAGCACCAGGCTGTAAAAATGCAGATACTGCAGCCATTTCCTGTAAAGGAAATTACATAGGACAAGTTAGAGATAGACAGGACAAGGCAAAAGCCATACACAATTTCACATGTGCTTAGGGGGGTATTCAATGTCAGGGGAACAGCTGTCGAGCAAGCTCGACAGCCGTGCCCCTGTCCTGTTCTCGCTTTGCTCGACTTGAGCTCGGCGGTCGGGATTCAATGTCCAGGCAGCCAAGCGGCGAGAAAGGGGCGTGGCCACGAGTTGAAGACGGAAATAGACGAGCTCCGGCCGGGAGTTCAACCTATTTCCGGCTTTTCTAGGCAGAACGAGCCCGACAGCTTGTGATGTCGGGCTCGTTCTACGGAGAACCCCTGCTCAATGCTGTCGGGGAAGACAGCATTGAATAGGGCCCCGCAGCCATCTCCCCCGTCGGGAGATGGCTGCGGGCGCACGAATGACATTGAATACCCCCCTTAGTCTCCACCGTGTATAAACTTATGAATTAAACATAACCAAATGGAAGCTACCGGCTCTAGAACATTGTGATAGAAGGATGAGATACATACCAGAGCACCTGCAGCATAGAGCATTGCTTGGTCACTCAAAAAGTCCTTTTTTGCAGTGTGATAGCAGCTGTAAGCCAGTTCATAATGTTGCACCAAAAAACACAGATCCGCCATTTTCCTAATCTGCAGCTCAGGAGCTTCCGGTGGATACCTAGAACACATTATACACCACAAGTTTTAAAAAAAGCAATTATTAAAAACAAACAACAACACATAAAAGGTGTTATCACATTTATACAGGGCTGGAGCTACCACAGGCAAACCTGAATAAGTTACAGAATGTAATTCGCTCAGTGTTTTTATTTTCCAATGATTTCTGCTGGGAATGAGGCATGGAGGTATGAGATCACAGGCCAGAGCCACATTAGTCCTAATTCAGACCTGATCGCAGGACAAATTTGTTCTCGAAATATGCAAAACCATGTGCACTGCAGGTGGGGCAGATGGAACAGATGCAGAGAGAATTAGATTTAGGTGAGTTATTTTGTTTCTGTGCAGGGTAAATACTGACTTATTTTTACACTGCAATTTAGACTTCAGATTGAACACACCCCACCCAAATCTAAAGGCCCATACACAGGGTGACTGGTGCCTCGCGCTGAGCTCAGATCACTCGGCACACATACAGTGTACCAGCGATGTGTGCTGAGCGATCTTTGCGGACCAATGTTCTCTTGTGAGAACACCAACAATCTGACTATATTTTGCATGCAGTCAAAATCTTGTCAGGCAATAACTACGTGCATGACCGCGCATCACCATGGTTGGGGGTGAAATACACATGGGGCGATGTGGGCTTCATTTCTAAGCAATGTAGTCAGATCGTTTAGAAATTACATTTGCCCCATCTGCAGTGCACATAATTTTGCCCATTAAAACTAAATTTCTGCTGCGATCAGTACTGAATTAGGCCCACTGTCCGCAGAAGATAAGAGCCCGCCACCTGCAGCATATTCAGGTGGACAAACAAAGTGGTGACTATCTTACCTTGCTCATTTCTGTTTATTTTGTGCCTGATCTACCTGGGACAGAGAGTAACATCACTTAGGCATCCAACCTACAAACCATTAGGACTATCTGTTTCACTAGTTTCTACTTTTGCCCTTTTATAGTACAATGCTGCTTTATTATTATTATTATTTTATTTATAAGGCGTCACAAGTGTTTCGCAGCGCCGTACAAAGGAACAATACAGGGAGACAAAACTTGGCATAACATTAAATAAATAACAAAAATACAGTACAAATAAAGAGCACCACAGTTCAATACACATTACAGCTTAAATGTAAGTAGTGAGGACCCAATCAACATACAACTAGAGGCTTGAGGCCAATGATGGAGATGAGTATGAAGATGGTCACTGAGTGTTGGGTAAAGGAGAGCTGTGAGTGAAATGTAAAGAGAAGTGGGCTTTGACAACAGGAGGGAAGAGGGCCCTACTCGGAGTAACTTACAATCTAGTAGGAAGGGGAGACAGACAGATTACAAGAGGTGCAAGCGAGGGGGTGGTGGTTAGATAGCAGGATGTAAACAGGCAAGGGGTCGGAGAACCAGCTGGTTTATGCAGTGGAAGGGTACGCTTTGATAAATAGGTGAGTTTTCAGTGCCCGTTTGAAGCTTTGCAAGGTCGGGGAGAGTCTAATGGAGCGAGGGAGTGCGTTCCACTGAAGGGGTGCAGCACGGGCAAAGTCCTGTACTCTAGCATGGGAAGCAGTGATCGGGGTGGAGGAGAGACGACAGTCGTCAGCTGACCGTAGAGGGCGGGAGGGTGTATGAATGGAGATGAGGTTAGAGATATATGGAGCAATGGAATTAGAGATGGCCCTGTATGTGAGTGTGAGGTGTTTGAAGAGGATTCTGTAGGGGAATGGGAGCCAGTGCAGATTTTGTTGAATGGTAGTAGCAGAGTTAGAGCGGCGGGAGAGGAAGATAAGCCTGGCTGCAGCATTGAGGACAGATTGGAGAGGAGCTAGTTGGGATTGAGCGAGGCCAGTGAGAAGAGCATTACAGTAGTCAAGCCGTGAGATGACTAATGAGTGGATGATCAGCTTAGTTGCACTCTGTGAGAGAAAGGGCCTGATGCTAGCAATGTTGCGTAACTGGAACCGGCAAGAATGGGCCAGGGCTTGGATGTGGGGTGCAAAGGAGAGGGAGGAGTCAAGAGTGACTTCCAGGCAGCGGAGTTGGGGAACAGGGGAGATGATGGTGTTGTTAACGGAACCCTGAGGGACCCCGACAGGAAGGATAGAAGGTGGTGAGGTAGAGCCAGAGGCAGAGACTGAGAAGGAACGGTTGAAGAGGTAAGAGGAAAACCAGTTGAAGACTGTGCCAGAGAGGCCAATGTTTTGGAGTGTGTGGAGGAGGAGAGGGTGATCCACAGTGTCAAAGGCAGCAGATAGGTCCAAAAGGATAAGCAGGGAGAAGTGACCCTTGGATTTGGCTGACAGCAGGTCAGCTTTATATGAACAGCTTCAGTGTTTAAGGTAATCATTCTCCACATAACAGGAAGACTTACAGCAATCCGGAGGTATTCTTCAGCTCGTTAATGCTTTTCTCTGGTACTTTACTACCACTGAACCATTTCTTTGTGGCAGAAAACAGTGAACGACTCAACCCCTTTCTGGAGATTAACTGTAAAGAAAATACATTTGCTGAAACAACTGGTATTGTGCGGTAACATCTTTTTACTTTTTATGTACTTCTTGAGACAGCTAAACAGTCAAATGCAAATAAAGTTTATTTTTATGGCCTAAAAGAATGCTACCAACGAGTAATCTCTATTACCAAAGTTTAAAGCAGATTCTTAATCCCAACCTTGAGTGCCCTTTTCCACCCAAAGACCATCTGTCAGCATATAATGAATCAAAAGATTTGTGTAAGGAAATGTAAAGCTAAAGACCCGCGGGAGCTTCATGCTGAGCAATGTCCTATAAGCACAGATCGCTTAGCACACATGCGATGCCCTAGAGATGTGTGCTGAGCCATCTGTGCTGACCAGTGGCAATGTAAATAGATTTATACTGCATGCAGTTAAAATCTAGTTAGATCATATCAACGCGCTGGACCGCACATCTGCACATATGTAATACAGAGCGATCCATGCTTAATTTAATTTGCCCATTCCAACCCGGGGACGCACATCGGGGTCAAATCAGCATCCAGTGCTGCTGTACATGTGGGATTCAGACGGATTTGGGGCTATATAGTCCAAATCGAATAGAAGTGACCATGAATCGCACAGCATAAATCATACAACATACTTTTATAACTAAATCTAGGCAAATATTGTTCTGCCAACTTGTTCATGTGCACAGTTTTGTTTTATTCTGAAGAAGAAAGTTGTATCAGATGTTTAAAATAAATGTTTGTTGTTCTTTTTAAAGTAGCTTTTTATTTTTAGTAAAAAAAAAAAAAAAAAAATCTATCTATCTATCTATCTATCTATCTATATATATATATATATATATATATATATATATATATATACTTCTCCGTTGTGGCCCGGCACTCCGACTCCCCAAGGGTTAGCTTGCCCAGTTGCCTTCAACTCAAGCAATGGCTGCTTGTAACATACGACTCTGGATAAGAAGCGGCACTCTGAGGCTGGATAGCGTAGTGAAACAGGTGAAAATTTATTCTGTCAACATGTTTCGGGGAGGATTCTGAAGACGGGGAATCCTCCCCGAAACATGTTGACAGAATAAATTTTCACCTGTTTCACTACGCTATCCAGCCTCAGAGTGCCGCTTCTTATCCAGAGTCGTATATATATATATATATATATATATATATATATATATACACACACACACACACACTCAACTCTTTGAGGTGAAGTACCGCCAGTGAACACTAGAGGACACTGAACAAACCAAATTACTAAAGTAAAAGCAATGATCTGTGTGAAACTTGCTGCATATGGAGAGAGGGAGCTGTGTATACACAGATTGGAGGTAGGAGCAGATAGGGATTGAGGGTGGGAGGGATAATTTGAGAAGCTGTAATTTTGATGGACTTTAAACTAGTAGTAGAATATAAAGTCAAACTAGGATTACTAAATTAAGCATCTATACACCAGGAAAGCAGTCAGATTTAGATTCAATCTCCCACAGCCATCTCCCAGGGGGGAGATGGCTGCGGGGCCCTATTTAATGCGGTCTTCCCCGACAGCATTGAGCAGGGGATCTCGGCAGAATGAGCCCGACTTCAAAAGCAGTCGGGCTCGTTCTGCCGAGAACGGCTGGGAATTGATGAGCTCCTGGCTGCAGCTCACCCCTTCTCGTCCCACTGTAGGCGGGACATTGAATCCCACCTGCTAAATCTCAGTCGAGCAGATCAAGAACAGGATTGGGTCACAGCTGTCGGGCCAGCTTCACAGCTGTGACCCAAGATTGAATACCCCCCATAGAGTGAGGTAACATTTCTGATTTAGAATTTAAAATATAAAAATAAAATTACTGGAGAAGCATTATCCCACTAACCTGATCATTCAGCTGTCGGATTATCTTCTCTGTGTGCGGTATGAGACCCCGAAAGGTAAATTCCTGTATGAACTGCCTGATGCGATCATGGTCAGTGAGAGTCAAACAACTGCCATGGGGAGTTCCAGTCATAGCCTTCTTTGTCTCACCGTTTGGACCCAGTGGTCTACCATTATCAAGTCCATCAACACTACTACCAGCATCAACAAGCTGGTCAAGTGGATGAGTCTTTAGATTATTTGACATCGCTTCTATTGAGAAAGCCAACAAAAGAATATTCATTTACATCTCAGAAAAAAACCCACAATTAAATATTTGTAATAGTTAAGAACTTAAATCAGAACATGTGTAAAATGCATGGAAAATACTGTCCATCGATCCCTTGGGGATGAAATCTGCTAATTTATAAAGATAAAAACCCATAATGGACATTGCAACAAGGCGTACTTTGACGGAATTCCCTTCAATGGGACTACAATGGAGTCGTCCAGCAGCGCCGGACTCCTGTGAGAGACTTCACCTCCCTGGCGGGATTTCAGTCGCTAAACCCTTCAAGATGGCGGGCGCCATCGCGGGGGGGTCCGTCCCCCAAGATCCCCTTCTGCAAGGAGCCGGTTAGGACACCCCCGGGGCCCAGGAAAGTCTCTAACTCAGAGAGACTAAGCGCTGTGCAGAGGGAATAAAAAGTGTCCCTCTGCACACAGAGAGGACGCGCTTCTGTCAGCCTCTGCTGCGCTCTCAGTGTGTATGAACTTCAAGTAGAAGTAACACACTGGAAAACCTGCTCTAAAGCTACAGTAGTGCATTAATAAAATAATAAAAAACCTAACTATCTTCAAAAAAATCCAAAGAAAAAAAACGCAGCTGCGAAGCATAGCACCCACTCCTGTGGGCACCTAAAACTATCTGAAGCATTATGGGATGCAGTAGGGAGGAGCCTGCTCCCAGAGAAATTAGAAGCATAGGTGCCTGGCTCCTGGCGGACCCTCCTACATCCCCATCGTGAGCTGTGTCACCGGACTGGATGAAAGAGAAATTACAGATTCAAATGTGTTTTTATAGGATTTTATTGGGGCTTATGGGTGAAACTTACTGGGTGAAATTTAATAGGATGAGAGATTTAAACTGGTTTTGCACTGTAAATGGTTGCAGCTTTATAAAAACTGGACCCATCAATCGCATGCAATTTATTGCATGTAAAAACGGCACATCAAGTGCCAAATCGTAAGTGAGCTCTCCCGGGGAGCTGCCAGGGCGTTCAAGGGGAATTTGGTCTGACTTGTTCTTCGGACAAGTCGAACTAGTGTATGGGATCCTTTACATTGTTTAAGTGCATGGTAAAAGGGCCCATATCCTATTCTGTACTGCTAACCAGAGGATACATTATCCAAAATAACATTAAATCGGTACTTGTTTCCTAGCACGGCCACCACGATTTCTATCGTGGTGGTCGTGTCGGAAAAAATCGTGTCGGTCGCGTCGGGTGCATACCAAAACGCACACGACGCGACCGACGCGATGTACCCGATTTCTCCATAGGCTTCAATGTTAAATTATTTTAACATTGAAGCCTATGGAGAAATCGGGTCCATCGTGTCCATAGGCTTCAATGTTAAATTTTTTTTAACATTGAAACTGAGTCCATTTAACATAGTAAAAAATGTTAAAAGGGCCAATATGGGCCATTTCTCATTGGGTATGGCCCCGTCATGTGTGTAAAAAATAATGGCCCCCCCATTGTGTCCGCCACCCCCACGATTGACGCGAACCCGAAGCGTGGCGAGCACAGCGAGCCCGCGAGGGGCGGCGGTGCGCGTCCTCCGACCTTTTCATTCCCCTACTATCCACATCGGCGTGGAGTTGAGAATAGATTAGTGTGGCGAGCGCAGCGAGCCATCGAGCCCGAAGCGTGGCGAGCGCAGCGAGCCCCACGAGGGGACGCTGATACCTTCACAGATCCCTGCGTCCCGTCGCGGGCTTCACAGGTATCAGCGTCCGCTCGCTGTGCTCGCCACACTAATCTATTCTCAACTCCACGCCGACGTGGATAGTAGGGGAATGAAAAGGTCGGAGGACGCGCACCGCCGCCCCTCGTGGGCTCGCTGCGCTCGCCACGCTTCGGGTTCGCGTTAATCGTGGGAGTGGCGGCCACAATGGGGGGCCATTATTTTTTACACACATGACGGGGCCATAGCATATGAGAAATGGCCCTTATTCGGCCTTTTCCCATTTTTTAATATGTTAAATGGACTCAGTTTCAATGTTAAAATAATTTAACATTGAAGCCTATGGACAAATCGGGTCCATCGCATAGGCTTCAATGTTAAATATTTTAACATTGAAGCCTATGGGGAAATCACGGGCATCGTGTGCCTTAACTTTAAGGCACACGATGCGACGCGATGCCCGCGATTTCCCCATAGGCTTCAATGTTAAATATTTTAACATTGAAGCCTATGGGGAAATCGTGGGCATCGCGTCGCATCGTGTGCCTTAAAGTTAAGGCACACGATGCCCGCGATTGTGGCCGTGATAAGAAACAAGTACCCATTAATCATACAGAGTATTAAACTGCTGTATTGGTTGGTCAATACTGAAATATTCCATACCCTAATAAATCTTTACTGCAAATCATCATTTAAGGAAAATACAAAGTAGATCAGATGAACACCGAATCACAAGCCGTTTAAGGGAACCAAAACGGTGTCAATAATGGAATTTATCCAGAAAGTAATGAAAACACAAAGTTAACATATCATGGACCTACAAAATGTTGAATTTTTGGGTTATTCCTACCTTTCATAGTGTGTTCCAAACCATCCAGAGAAATGACATGATCCAGATTCTTATTTGGTAAGACCGTATTAGAATTATCTTCAAATGAATCCTAGAACAAACAGACAAGTATTTTAAGCGTATATTAAAAGCATTCATTTTTGACATTATAAAAATTAGTAAATGTGTAAAACTAAAAGAGGAGCAGGGATTTGGAAGAATTACTGGTAACGCATTACAAAAGACCAGGCACAGGTTGAGTATCCCTTACCCAAATAATTCCAAAAACCATACATTCCAGAAAGTGAAAAAAACATTTTTTTTTTGCTAAAACACTACTGGGGACATCTGTAACGGCACTACTGGGGACATGATATGTAGCTGGCACTACTGGGGACATGATGTGTAACTGGCACCACTGTGTACATCTGTAACGGCACTACTGGGGACATGATATGTAACTGGCACTACTGGGGACATGATATGTAACTGGCACTATACTGAGGACATGATATGTAACTGGCACTATACTGAGGACATGATATGTAACTGGCACTATACTGAGGACATGATATGTAACTGGCACTACTGAGGGCATGATATGTAACTGGCACTACTGAGGGCATGATATGTAAATGGCACTAAATATGTGCAAGAAAATGATTGCTTGGCATTTAAATTCCATATCTGAGATGGTACACAAACTTTGTTTCATGTTTTGAAAACTTGTTTTATGCACAAATAAAATATATGTGTGTATTTCATGTGGTTTATTTGTTTGTACAACATAAATGCAAGATACATCATTAAAATATAAAAATATTTTGAAATACGGACTAATCTGTTATCCAAAATTATTCTGGTGGATAAGGGATACTCAACCTGTACAACAAAATCTAAATATCCAGTGTGTACGCACACGGTCACAAATGTTGCACGAACTGCCGGGTTCCCAAGCTGCCAATCTCGCTAGGTACACACATCGCTTAGTGTGTACCCAGGTTAAATGTAACATTCAGTTTGATCACATCCTGTCACAGAAAACAACTAGAACAGGTCTATTCTGACACATCTGTAGCTTACTGTAGCGTCACTTTTACCAGATAATCATTTATGCCAACCTGATGGTGGATGCTGTTCTTCTGGATGTACTGACTCCAAGGATCAGGTATTTGTTCATCTGTTCCTTTACTAGACGTTCGAGAATTAATTTTAAGTAAGTAGCATCCCTGAGTTCCATAACGCTGTATCATTTCTTCATATATTGAATCAGCCCTTGAAAAAACCACAGACATGACCAAAATAAATAAGAAATGAAGCAATAATATAAAGAATCATCAGAACAATAACTACACTATAAGACAAAGTATAACTACATTATAACGAATGGTATTGGTGAACAGCGCACTGAGTTAAAGGTGGTCGGAGCTAGCTGCAGTACTAAACAGGTGACCAACCTGGTGCTGCACAAATGAATATAGTGGTGGTACTGCGCTCTGCTCCTATATATGCAACAAATATGTTGTGCAGGTTATTTGCTACAAGGCGGTATCGACTGTTGTAGAAAATCGATTGGTCCAAGAAGGGTGCCAAGAAAATATTTATTTAATTGCTCACACTATAATTTCAGGCACGGTTACCAAATTATATGTGTTTTAACTAAATAAATGAATAAGTGCATAAAACATATAAAGTACTACCATCAGGGGAGGGTTATAAAATGGGTAATGGGGGGGGGCGGCTGAGGAGTGATGTGGTAGGCTTGCCACACACTTCCTCAAGGGGGGCTGTGGGGATGGCTTGTGGCCGACTCTCAATGAAGTTCGTGGGGTGCCGAGGTCTGCAAAGTCCAACCTTGACAATTTAGCAGACATTCAAAAACATCAGCTAAAAGCGCAGATTTTACCGATTGTTGGAAAGGAAAATTAAACAAAATAAATTGGCAGGGGTTGAATCCTCCCCTTAGAATGGAATCTACATATCTTAATAATAGTATTCCATGGTAATCGCCTTTCGCACCCCCGCCACCTTTGTTTTAAGTTGTTTTACAGTAGAATGGTGACTTCAATGTTACTCTGCCCCTACTGCAAATGGCTTTGACTCTTCACCAAGCCTTGTACAGAGGGGTTGGGACAACAAACTGTACATCTGTTGTAAATTTCATATTGCTTGGGTTCCACAGACAGGCAGTGGCATTAACACATGGTAGAATAGCTAAGGTATTACAATTTCTGTTGTAAAGAAACTTACAATACAAGAGCGCTCAGACTTTGTGCAGAGCTAAATGCCAAGTCTAAATGAAAAATATAAACATCATAAGATAAGACTTCAAAATTAGACAGCTGATAAAAATCCTCAACCTAATGGTGGGCAGGGAGGTGGTGGATCTGTCCAATTCACACATTTAATGCACGGAAAACAGCAAGTCTCCCTAACTCACCTTTTCTCATCACCAACACTGACGTCATGCAGCAGCACATAATACTTGAGTGTGTTGGGTATAAACCACTTCGGATAGGAATAGTCATTACTGTGTTGAATCCGATGTTGCTCTTGTGATAATTTAAGAAACTGTTCCACAGGTTCAGGTTCATGTGAAGAAACAACTAACATGCCTGAAGAGATTGTTAAGCCAAAATAATACAAGGTTTCCACCTTGGCCGCAAGAAAGACAGTTTCTGCATGAATTGATAGTAAAATGGTACTGAATAAACCCTGGTCATACTAACCTGCAGTACTAGCGTAATAATGGTGTACCCTCTTATTAATCCTTCTTACAACCAGGGTCCCTTGACCCGGGTTATTCGCTTTGGTGCCGTCACACTGCACCGCGACCCTTCATCAACCCGGCAATAAGAAGAAAGGGGTATAAGTAGTTATTTTCTAGTAAACCCTAGATTGTAGAACCTTATGCTATAGAAGTCTGCTGCTTTCATTGCTTTAGGTACTTGTATACTATCACGGCTCCCACGATGGGCATCGCACAGGGAAAAATCGCATGCGATGTCATTTTTCACAGAAATCATGGACATGTGTTCAAATCATGTAAAATGCACCACAAATGTCATTTTTCACACTATCACCCCCACTATCAACACCAACCCGAAGCGTGGCGAGCGCAGCGAGCCCGCGAGGGACGGCGGTACGCGTCCTACGACCTTTTCATACCCCCACTATCCACGTCGGCGTGGAGTTGAGAATAGAAAGTGTGGCGAGCGCAGCGAGCCACCGTGCCCGAAGCATGGCGAGCGCAGCAAGCCCCGCGAGGGGATGCGGATACCCTCACAGCTATCCGTGTCCCCTCGCGGGCTTCACAGGTATCCGCGTGCGCTCGCCACGCTTTCTATTCTCAACTCCACGCCGACGTGGATAGTGGGGGTATGAAAAGGTCGTAGGACGCGTACCACTGCGCTCGCCACGCTTTGGGTTGGCGTTGATAGTGGGGGTGATACAGTGTGAAAAATGACATTTTGGGTGCATTTTACATGATTTGAACACATGTCCATGATTTCTGTGAAAAATGACATCGCATGCGATCACATGCGATTTTTTCACAAATGCGTTAAAAACCCGGTAAAATCGCATCGCATGCCATTACATATGGCATGCGATGGGAGCCGTGATAGTATACAAGTACCTTGCTTTATTTCTCTTGCTTGCAATTTCAATGTTTAAAAAATGGCAAGATTGTCTTGGGAGCAAAGACATAAATGCTATTTTTAGATGAAACAACTGTATTTTATTCGCCCTCTCCCATTGGATAGGAGCTGCAACTTAATGGTAATTCCCAAAGTACAATGGTTGGACATAAAAAGGCTTACATCTAGCCGGCTTTAATCTCTACAAGAAAAAGACCCAAGTGACTATAGCAACAAAGTTTAGAAACTATATGAACCAATTGTGTTGACAGTCTATTGACCAGAGGTTCCATGATCACCACTGACACAGAGGCCACCCTTTTTTGTGCATGCTTCCCAAATCTCCCATTATGTGTTCTCCTTTCTGCTACAGAAAAATCTGAACTGTATTGTGATCATTACTATGGACCTGTTTGCGCTGTTTTTGATTGTACATTTTTTATTTTAAATAAAACAAAAAAAAACAAACACACACATTTATAGAGCATACACATCGTGAGATTTTGCTTATAGAAGCAAAATCGAATGGGCATCGACTGGCTTTTCTACAGTCGATGCAGATTCGATCCCAATGCATGCTCCCGTGTAGTGTAAATCAAATAGAAAAATAGTCTTGTCAGCAAATAGTAGTGATAGTCTAATAGTAGATAGTGCAAATCTAAGGTGTTCACTGCAGCATTCGATTCAATGTCCATCTCCTGCCTGAAGCTAGTGTTGATCTCTAAGGTGTTCACTGCAGCATTCGATTCAATGTCCATCTCCTGCCTGAAGCTAGTGTTGATCTCTAAGGTGTTCACTGCAGCATTCGATTCAATGTCCATCTCCTGCCTGAAGCTAGTGTTGATCTAAAAGCAAATCAAATGCACATCGAATAGAAAGAAGTGGAAATCGAAAAGGAGTAGAAAAAACTTCAGAGCACCTGGAATAGTCCATATCTAATAGAAATCGAATACGGAATTGAAACGTGTGTACGCGCCTTTAGACGGGTCTTTTGAATAATACGGTGGTGTGATTTTGAAGTAACACAACACAAATACAACACTAAACAAAACCAAATGTGGACAGAGTTTGCCATTCATAGCAATACCAATGAGCAACGCTAAATACTTTACTGCAAATGTCTAAGGTGGGTAAAGTTCATTAAAATGTAAAAAGAATACTATGGTTACTTTATAAATCCCATAGTTCTTTTAAAAGTGCACTATAATTGGTGATCTACACAGGGAAATGTCTACTGTACATGTAGCCAGATGTACTAAGCCTTGAAAAGTGATTAAGTGTAGAGTGATAAAGTACCAGACAATCAGCTCTGAACCGTCATGTCACAGTCTGTGCCGGTTAGTTGGTAGTTTACCCACCATCTGTCCATGGTTAGGGGCCCTCCAACTCCCAATTCTCACACAGTGCAGTGCATGCCAAAACTAGATGTAGGATTAAATGGCTGTACTATACTGTGGGGTTTAGATACTAGGCATGGTGTATATTGCCACATCACCTTAGAGGGCAATGTAAATAGTAATAGATACAGTAAATACATGATGAAGGGGCTGTGAAGGCTTTCTGATGAGCTTGAGAACTATGTAAACAGGAGATCAGTCTCAGTATTCCCACTAGATCACAAGGCAGCTGGACAGTTATGACTAAGAAACATTTTACATAAACAACAAGATAACAAATGATGACGTCAGTTTTCCAACACTCACAGTAACTACGACAAGGCGCACAAACGCTGGTTTGGATTGTTTGTGCTTAACAAACAGCCTATTCACACAATTTGTCTTGGTACTCTTTACCTAGAACGGCGCCCGCGATTAGAATCGCGGGCGTCGGGGGTAAAAAATCGCGGTCATCGCGGGTAAATCGCGGGTACATAAAAATCGTGTACCCGCGATCACTGCGATTTTCCCATAGGGAACAATGTTAAAAAGCCTGATTGACCGCGATTTTACTTTAAAATGCCTCAATGCCCGCGATTTTCACATAGGAATCAATGTTAAATGGGCTACAGAGCCCAAATAGGCACAATTAACCCTTAAATGTCACCCCAATTTTTGTACGCCACCCCACGATCCACGCCAACCCGAAGCGTGGCGAGCGCAGCGAGCCCCCGAGGGGCGGCGGTACGCGTCCTCCAACCTTTTCATGCCCTACTATCCACGTCGGCGTGGAGTTGAGAATAGAATAGTGTGGCGAGCGCAGCGAGCCACCGAGCCCGAAGCGTGGCGAGCGCAGCGAGCCCCGCGAGGGGACGCGGATACCTTCACAGTTATACGCGTCCCCTCGCGGGCTTCACAGGTATCCGTGGCGAAAAGCGGACACCTGTGAAGCCCGCGAGGGGACGCGTTTACCTGTGAAGGTATCCGCGTCCGCTCGCCACGCTTCGGGCTCGGTGGCTCGCTACGCTCGCCACACTATTCTATTCTCAACTCCACGCCGACGTGGATAGTAGGGCATGAAAAGGTCGGAGGACGCGTACCGCCGCCCCTCGCGGGCTCGCTGCGCTCGCCACGCTTCGGGTTGGCGTGGATCGTGGGGTGGCGTACAAAAATTGGGGGGATATTTAAGGGTTAATTCTGCCTATTTGGGCTCTGTAGCCCATTTAACATTGATTCCTATGTGAAAATCGCGGGCATTGAGGCATTGAATGCAAAATCGCGGTCAATCAGGCTTTTTAACATTGTTCCCTATGGGAAAATCGCGGTGATCGCGGGCATCGCGTCGCGGCCGTTTATGTACTGCCCGCGATGTCGCGATCACCGCGATGGGCGCCGTTCTAGGTAAAGAGTACCTTTGTCTTCATGAATCGATATTTGTTTAATAGGAGGCCAACAATTATAAGCATGCATTCATTTTCCATTTATCCCTTTATACACTGGATTTATGAAAAACAGAAATATGGGTAAAGCTGGCCATACATCTACAGATCGATTATCAGATTGGACTGGTTGGAACAAAAACCTGGGAATATCTGAATGACAGTTTGGGAGCTTTCCAGCATTTCAAAGCAAATGGTCAACTGTCATTTGCTCTCATCAGTTACCAGGATTTTGTTCCAACCAGCCAGATCCGACAATCGATCTGTAGATGTATGGCTGGCTTAAGTCCCTAAATCTCTCCATGACGTAAGTTTCTATTTAGAGGGGACCCTCATTTAAATTAAATTAATTAACATTTTTGAAGAAGAGATCATTGAGAGGTTTGAAATCAATGTGTCATCATGGCTCAGGGCTACACAAACAGTAACAACCCTCATAAAAAAAACAAATATTTTATTGTTTTTATTCTACCAACTAGCTGTTTTCTTCAGAATACCAAGCCTCAGATAGAACTATTGTAAGCTTGCGAGCAGGGCTCTCCTACATTTTTACTGTCTGTAAATACCCTGTTTGTTGTATCACTGTCTCCTTTGTAAAGCACAACGGAATATGCTGCGCTATATAAGAAATTGTTAATAAATAAATAAATAAATAAATAAATAAATACTACTAGGCACATGACTTCTTAGCTATGCATACCAGCTTTGGGTATGCAGGGGAAAGAAACGTGTGTGTTTGTGAGTCGATAGGCACACATGATAAAATAGAATGACAAAAAGCCTGGTTTGTAAATGTTGTCTGAAGCCTTACACAGTCAAGTGAAGTCACTACTGCCACAAGAGCTAGTTTTACCACAGTATTCTATCCACATGAGTTAAGTGTTTCAATTAAATATTTTACAGATATACTAATAGTAGAGTATAATTAGCAACTTGGACAACACAGTACACAAAAAAAGACCCCAGTCACAGCCATGAAATGCAATATAAATTTACGCTGAAAAGGATACAGGCCAAATAATGGTTTAAAAACTCATGATCCGAGGCCGGCATGCACTGGAAAAAGCTCTCCCGATAGGACTCAAACCAAGTTGTAGTTGCTATAACAGAAATAAGGAAAACATTGAATTAATCTTTACATTTATATATTTACACAGAAACAACTTGACAAAGGGATAAAGCTTTAATTATAAAAAGAATTAGTGAAACCTAAAAAAAATGACTTTCCTGTATAAGCAGTGATTGGTACAAACTGAAGTTAAGTAGACTGATATCACTTTCATACAGAACGGTCCCTGAATAATGGATTTTACCTGGCATTCGAGTGCCGGGATGTTTTGCAGGTCCCACCTTGCACACAGAAAAGCAAATTACCAGGTTAAACTTTTCTACCTGGTAATTTGCTGATTAACATGGGTATTTCTTCTGTGTGAAAGGGTCAACCCAGATTGAAATTCACGGGTATGCAAACCTGTTTTTTCCCGGTTCGACCCTTTTACACAAGCAAAGAACCCGTGTTGAGCAACAGATTACCAGGTAGAAATGTTTAACTCAGTAATTAGCTTTTCTGTGTGAAAGGGGTATTACTGGATGAGGATTGTTGCCAAAAATATGTACATATGTACACAAATATCTATCATCTAAAATGCTAGCTAAACACACAAACACTCAAAAGTAATATTCCTTCATTATGTGTAAGACCTTTATACGGAAGTATTTTAAACTTGTTTCCCAAAACTTTATCAAACCGAATCACATTCACATGCTTTGCCACATTTTTCTTTAAAAGGAAGTTCAATGCAAATGAATAATATGTCAAATTTGAATACATGTAACCTTAAAGATTAAAAATGGTATGAAAATCATATTGCAACTTTGCAATTGTAAATTTGATATATACCCTACTGGCAGTGTAGGAGCCACTCACTTTAAAAACCAGGACAGCCATCAGAAAACAATTGGCCAGCATACATTAACACCCACACTTTGTTCTATTTTTTCACACTTATATACAGAACATCCACTGTAATTGTTAAATAAATTGATCAATTAGCTGCTGTGAACTCTGGTAAAGTTGACAACTCAGCCTGTTGGATAGCAGTTCTACAACTTCATGCTGAACACCAATTACTTTCAAACTCTTCAAACCACTTTGCCTGGAGAAGTAGAGTGGTCACGATTCGGAGCTGGACGTAATAACGATGTACAAGGAATGGAGCAAAGTCACACAGTGGGTGCGTTCCGCAATTAGGGTGTACAGAGCGACAGGACCGATTGAGCCACGGACTATGGAATGTGTTGGGACGTGCATGATCATCTCTCTAACCACAGTGGATCAGCATCTGGTATTGCAGATTACAGATTACCGCGGAGGGGAAGATTTATATGTTTGAGTTCTCTATTAAAGAGGGGGGGGGACACATCGGAATACAAATAAACAAGAAACAAATTCAAAATACCATTACATGAGGATTTTAAATAGCACAGGTGAAAATATAAGAGAAACATAGGCAAAACAACTATGGGGTGTATTCAATATCACTGGATTTTTCAGCTAGACAAAAAAAAGTCCAGACATATGAATGTTTTGTTGCAGTTTCGACATTCATAACAAGTCAAATCTGCATCAGTGGAAAATAGTCAAAAACAGACGCATTTTCCAACCGTCGAAAAACCGGCACTTCTATTACATCGATTTTAAATTAGAAAATCGGAGAAAAAATTTTAAATTAGAAAATCGGAGAAAAGTGCAGATTTTCAGCCTGTCTGATGTCGCTTTGGCTGATAAAATGGCAAACTAAACAGATGGATATCACTATTAATGACTGGCCCCATACAGCAAAAACATATTGGATCAGGGATAAGTCGCTGATCCCATGTGCTATCGCAGATCCAAGCAGCTGCTTATTGGAGACACACACTATGCATAATGGGCCTCATTCAGATCACTTCGGTACTGCGTGCACTTAGTCCATGTCCGAAGCGGTCTGTCTAAATCGCTTAGAAATTAAGCACAGACCAATATGTGTGTTTGCCCCGAGAGCCGGTTATGAACCTACGTGTCACCATGGCCTGCGCAGATCTTAACCAGATGTAGAAAATATCTAGTTAGATCATGCCGCATGTGGTTTAAGAAAGTGAGGGAGCACAGACTGTTCACCACACATTGCTGGTGCACAGCATGTGTGTCAGCAACGTGCGCTGAGCTATTGGTGTTAAACTACATCGCTCAGGACAGGGTTAAAGTCGCCCCGTGTGTTACGGCGCTGATTAGTTCCTTTGAGAAGGAATTTTCAGGTTACAATCAAGTTTCTCTTTAAGAGATTGTAGTATTGAAAAGGTAAATAAAGTGATCCTACACTGCTGCCAGAAATATCCCCTGAATTAAAACCCCATTTTCACATAACCATTTTTGGGGGCAAATGTATTAAGCCTTAAAAAGAGATAACTGTGAGGGTGATAAGGAGTGATAAACATAAAGCCAATCATCTCCTGTCATGTTACAGGCTGTGTTTGAAAAATGGGCAGTTAGATGCTTATTGGTTGGACGTTTATCACACTCGAAATAATCTCTTTTTACGGCTTAATACGAATACATCTGCCCCATTATTTGAAACATGTTGAAGTAATAATGGCACTTAAAATACAAAGATAGCTGTTCAAAACCCCAGATGTTACAGGATATTAGCCCAAAGTTCAACACCTTGATGAGAGACCATTTGTGTTTATGCGGTTCGGGTATCGGAAATAAAAACGATTGGGCCACATGTTGCTTAACGATGTTTAAGAAATGCTAGTAAAACTCATCTTATTGTTTGATCTGCTTTTCAAATGTCCTGGTAACAGGTCAATAACCAATGCCTCCTATGCAGTCAATATATCCTGAGATAACCAGCAAGGAACACTAATATCAAGAGGAGGGTGTGTGGGAGTGGCATGATGCATTTACATCACACCATTGTCCTACAAAGACCTACAGATCTCCGGTTGTGCTTTATTTGGTTGTTACAAGTCTGTTCAAAACTCCCCCTCTGCAATAATATTTCACCAACCTATTATACCATTTTAACTCCAGAAAATGCAGGGACTTGCTCGGGATCACCCATTTTACACCAGCCTAGTCCCTGCATTTTCTGGTGTGAGGGGGAAAGAGTGCGGGCGATGGAGTAATGCAGGCGGGGCTGGCCTGGGATTGTCTCGGAGCTGTGAGTGGGATGCGGGGGGTGTGCGAGCGTCTTGGATTGGCCAGACCATCCACCCCCCACAGGCCTGACCTCCCAGATGGGCACCTGTCCCACCCCCACATGGATGGGATCCATGTGGACACCGGGGATTGCCTCCAGGCACCTGGACCGTCCCTCCTCCTGTGTGGTCACCGGGGCACTGCCTAAAGCCCCCAGCCACTCTGCTGTTGCTGCTGTCTATTCTTCTTCCTGCCGGAAGGGGAGGCACACACTGTCCCCAGCACTCACCCGGCGGCTTTCTCAGCGTCGCAGAGTGCGTCGCTCACTTTCAGCACCATGGCTAGCGATGGAAGCTGGGATGCCGGATAAGTACCTTTCACACCAGCATGTAGTCCGGGAAGGGTCCGGGAGCAACCCTGAAATCCCAGCAAATTATTCACGGGAACCTTTCACGCCAGCACTAGTCGCGGGTTGTTCCTGGGCCCAACTTGGGAGTTTAGGCTGGTGTGAAAAAGGTATTAGTATTCCTTACCCAGGGCACATCTATTTGTCTGCATGTTTATTTAGTCAATGTTAGAAGTAGAGAGGCCAATCCCGTGATAAAGATCGGCAGGATCCCAGGATTTAGGCCCAAAAATATCGTGTTTTCAATTCTGAGATTGGATTCTATCTGGGATTTTTGTTAGTGAAAACAGGTACAAGGTAAAAATCATGGGTGAAGTGCCCGGGGATTTTTTTTTGACCCGGGCAGGGGAGGCTGGCCAATGCCCGCTGCCTACTCACTGGTTGCCGATACCTGCTGCCTGACAATCCTGCTACCCACCCGCCGGTCTCCGAAGCATGCCAGCCGATGCACTCTGGTTCACCTAGTCCCAGCCCACTGCACTGCTTTCCCGGGTTCTCCCTTCAGTAGAAACTGTGTCTACCTGGGAAAAACCCAGGAACCCAGTGCAGTGGAAACCGGACAAAAATCCGGGTCAAATCATTTTGGTGAAAAAGTGGTATAAGTAAAGTTTGTATATTGCAAGAACAGTAAGTTTTAACGTTTTTGTGCACATTTGAATTGTAACTGAAGATGCTGAAAGAGGAGGATAGGAATTGTGGTTTGGAATATTGATACAGGCAATGTTGATCTTTTGAAGTTGCAAAGGGACTTTCCTGATATACCCATTAAAATTCTACTAAAAGCTATATATTATAAGCTTAAAAAACAACTAGTATCAATATATTTTGCTGAAATGTATCAAAACATTTGGCATCGGTCACATTTTACTCCAAAAATGAAATTGATAGGTAGTGCTATGATATCTAAAGGTTATAAATGTAGTACCTCTTTGCTGATATTGTTCATTGTTTATGGTCCTGTACTCAGGTGCAGGCCATTTGGTTAAGACTGCAGGATTATATAAACATGCTTCCTATCTCTTTTACTTTTGATAAAACTTGGATATTTTGGGGTCTTTATCCTAAGGACACTTCTAGAACTCTCTTTCCAGGTATTAAAATTCTCTTGCCACAGCTACAAAAAAAAAAAAAAAAATAATATTTTGGTTGAACAGATTTCTTCTACTCCAGTATCTATTTCTCTATTATATCCCCAAATTTCCTCTTTATTTTTCATAGATTATATATTACCTCTGCCTAAAGAAGAGAGGGCTGGGATAGATAGATATAGATATATATATATATATATATATATATATATATATATATATATATATATATATATATATATATATATATATATATATATATATAATCCCAGCCCTCTCTTCTTTAGGCAGAGGTAATATATAATCTATGACAAATAAAGAGGAAGTTTGGGGATATAATAGAGAAATAGATACTGGAGTAGAAGAAATCTGTTCAGCCAAAATATTATTTTGTCAGAATATTAATTTGTCAGAAAGAGTGAACCAAAATAACCCCCAAAGAGAGAGAACATCTACTATCAAACATAAACATATAGCACACATAAACAGCAGCCACCTAAATTGTGTCTTCAAAAATAATATAGTCAAAAGGGATCTGAATTATACCAGGATGTGAGGTAAAAACAAGGCCAGTTTAATTGGAGAAGACAATGTGCAGACATATGGGAGCAAGATATATATAATATATATTATATATATCTTGCTCCCATATGTCTGCACATTGTCTTCTCCAATTAAACTGGCCTTGTTTTTACCTCACATCCTGGTATAATTCAGATCCCTTTTGACTATATTATTTTTGAAGACACAATTTAGGTGGCTGCTGTTTATGTGTGCTATATGTTTATGTTTGATAGTAGATGTTCTCTCTCTTTGGGGGTTATTTTGGTTCACTCTTTCTGACAAATTCCTTCTTAGATGGACAAAACCATGTGCACTGCAGAGGGGGGGGGATTTAAAATGTGTAGAGATAATTAGATTTGGGTGAGTTATTTTGTTTCTGTGCAGGGAAAATACTGACTGCTTTATTTTTACACTGCAATATAGATCTCACTTTGAAGTAAAACCCCATCCAAATCTAACTCTCTCTGCACAATTAACATCTGCCTCACCTGCAGTGCACATGGTTTTGTCCATCTAAGAAGGAATTTGTCAGAAAGAGTGAACCAAAATAACCCCCATTAGCTCTACTTTCACAGATTAGTTAGGGGCATATTGCCAATTGTTGTTATTTATGTGATGTATATTATTGTATTACTCAAGAGTACATGCACATTGATTCTCATATACACGGTTTTCTTTATTTTCCTGTCAATAAAAGATTTAAAAACAACTTTCAGGATTGTTGGAGGGTGTTTGGTCGCAATTCACCAGCGAATCTGTGCGTATTTAAAATTGGGGGCCCTGTTTTATGGCATGCGCTGAATAGCATATCAACAAATTATGTTTTTCATGCATTCAGTATGAATCCTCTGATTGTATTGTACATGTACAATTTACAAGTTAACGAAACACAAAATCATTATAAAAATAAACAATCAAAAACAAACCAACGCAATAAATGCCTATAAATATGTAAAATAGAAAATAAAAATAAAAGACGCCAGGACAAATATTCGGAAGTTCTGTATAAAATATACAAAACTAGAGCCATTAAGTGCTGTTTTGCAAACATGGGGAACTTTATTATTTCTTTTCTACATTACACTACATATACCAACATATATGCAACCCGTGTTTTCTCCAGCCATTAAATTAATGGAATTAATCACTGTAACAAGGACTGTATTTTATCCGTAGAAAAATCTTTAACCCATAAGTTTTAATTCCAAAAAGGACATCAGGAGATTTAACTGAACTCCATAAAAAATGTTAGGGCTCTCCTCGAACTATTACTGAAGTCACACTCCACAGCAAAGATTTGTGTTAATATTCAAATATTTTCACCAGTCTATGGGCAGTATTCAATGAGAAAAATTCTCCGTGTTTTATGGAGAATTTTTGCTTTTTTCGCCTTGGACGGAGCATTTTGCTCTCCAAAAGTGAACCACCCTATTCAATGTGAAATATTCGCCGTCTTTCTAAGTGATTTTCGCCGTCTCTCTCCGTGTAGAAATTCTCCATCTTTTGATGGAGAGCTGGAATGTGAACTTTTAAACTAAAAGGTTTTTTTTTTTTAATTTTGGTGTCAAAAAAAATCAGGTTTTTTTTTCTGTGAAGGGGCATGTTATTTTTATTCATGTGCTTATAGCACATGAATATATATTTAATTTAAAAAAAAAATTAAATTTTTTTTTTTTTTACACAGTGCAGCCGCCGGAGCCAGGCCGCTCATTAGATATTCATATATTCACTGCACCCGATCGTTAATATGCACGATCGGGTGCAGTGAATACTGGGTCCCCCGCTGGCTATAGGGGGGGGGGGGGCAGCCTGTGCTGCCTGGGTCCCGGGGAGCCCTCCTCCCCAGTCCACATTCCTCTGGAGCAGCCAGGGAGACTTTAATCTCTCTGGCTGCTTCCATCCCCCGGCTCCCTGAAAGCTCCCTGCCGCGGACGCTCGTCCGCTGCAGGGGTTAAGACTCGCTGCGAGTGGCGGCGAGTCTTAAATACATTGAATAGTGGGAGCAGGAGGCTCCGGAACAGGGAGAGTGCATGGCGAGAGAAAAAATCTCTCGCCATGCACAGAGAATGTTTTTCATTGAATACTGCCCTATCAAAAGCATGTGAATTGTACATTCTTTCCACCCTAATTTCTATATGTTCTAACACATAATAAATCGAAAAACAATATGCAGCCCCAATGGTCCAGTCATCTAATGTTTGGGTTTTCCTCTGGAACCAGTGCTCTACCATATGCTTCTAGGCCTGATAGAGGTCACATGGGCTGCGCCAGTTATAGTCAGCCGTTAAGGCAGAAGACCTACAAACAGAAACGCTTTTAGAGAGCTGAGGAAGACTTGCACCCATTTATATATATTGTTTTTCTTTTTAAAAGTTCTTAACATCTTATACCTACATTTATAACGTGCTATCTGCCTAAAAAACTTTTAGATACACAAAGGAAACAAAGCTAATCACACAAATTAAAACAGAACAATTAGGACAGCAAGCATTGGCTTAGAAGGTAATGTTAATAAATTTTCATGAGTCAGATCAAAAATAACCATCACCGTCATCCATTGCTAGTGCTTTACAATATATAGGAAAAAACACACTTAAGAGGTTGCTAGATAGTCCTAGCACAATAGTAAGGGAAAAGGGGACTAATAATAAAACGGACATGGATTAGGGAGAGGGCAATGATTTTCCAGCCCCAATACTACCTGAATAAAACTTGGACTTGTTGAGTTCCGTCAATGTGTCTTTCCAATTATTGTACCAAGGGACACTAGCTTTAAGAGAGCGATCTGACAGAAAGAACATGACATTATTGAACTAAAATTATACATCCAGCTGTGTTTTACAAACATCCAAAAAAATTGATTTAAAAAAATGCACACAAGGAAATAATATGTTAATTACATATTATACAAACAGTGAATATGTTACGTTCTAAAGAGGTCAATGTAGAAATAAAAAGGAAGGGAAAGTCATTCAAATTGAAATTTTAAATGCCGATGACACTTTTTTTGTAAATGGATATATTCAATGTTACCAAACTACTATAAAATACATTTAATGTAACAAAACTAAAATAACAAAAATGTACTTTACAACTGTTAAATGGATGTCAAATCTCCACTTAGATTAAGGTCAATAAATATATATATATTTTTTTTAAATGGAAAAATGTAGATTGATAAAGAAAGTGATAGCGGCATATATACAGCAATACTAGAGAAATGCACTACAAGGCATACCGGTATTCAATATACAGTATAAATGAGTAGAACACAAAGGCAAACTAAAGATTAAAAGGGGTTGTCCATTGTGGAATAAAATGTGTATACTTCATTTCCAACTTTCATTTATAATATGGTTGTGAGACAACCCATGATGGTTATGCTATATTGAAAGGGACTTGGCACACTGCCATGGCTAATTGGCATGAGCAGGACCAGTGGGCACACAAGGAGAGCCACACATGGTTGTCCAACATTGGGCAACTCCCTTATTGTATGCTTTTCATATCTACGTGTTAGAAATTCACGGAAAACCTTAGCTTTTCAACAACCTTTACATCTTACAAACCTGATCCAACTTACCAATTCCAAATGGTATGCAAAAAAGATACACAAGTATTAAACATTATATGAAAAACTTCACTATCAGTAAAAACTTAATGGGAGCAAAAAAAAACACAAAAAGGCTAAAGAAAGTGTGTTCTGCCAAGCAAAGCTGGCCATGGCTGTTCTGGGGAACACTAGAAGTGGGGCTCACATTGTCGTTCCATGTATGCGGCACTTATAGACAGTTGTACAATACAAATGTCAGCTGATAAGGCAGACAATTGCCAGAAAAACAGTTTAGTAAACAGATTATATTCTGCTTGGATCTATGCAAAAGAAACACGTTACAAGGAAAGCAATATATGCACTATAAACCAATTTCAATACAAGTCCTCAGAAAATATGTCACATTTATCTCACCAGTAGCTGTTACCACTGAATGAACAAGTTGACAATGTCTGAACAAATCGGGTAAATATGAATGGTGTTCAGGGTAACCTTTCCGGCAGAGCTTGGATATAGCACGTCCTATTCTCAGTTTCTCACATCTCATTATTAAGGATTATAAAAACATTATATAAAAGCACCTCTAGACAGGTTTATACCTCTAGGACCATAATTTTTCGCATGGCTACTTGTATATATTCAGAGCAACCACAGTAAATTAGCTTGGAGTGTATTAAACAACTTCATGGAGATCATAAATCAACATTCTTTTATTCAAGGTCTTCAGAAATAAGGACTAGAACTATTTGGACCTCTAAGTCAGATATTCCAATAGGTATTACATTTTTATTACTAATAAATTTGAAGCAAACTGGAATAGTAATTACATAGCAGTTACAAGTAGGTCCATGCCAGCATACTGTAGATCAATAGAACACGTTGCTTTGTATAGCTGTAACACTTAAAACAACATAGTACTCAACAAGGTCATCACTGATTTCCTGTCACAAAATGTACAAGCACAACACAGTGTTCCCACCAGAAATTCCTCAAAGCTGGGTGCACCATGAGGCAGCCATTGGAGCGCAGACCTGGCGTGGACAATGCACAGAACCCTACCACAGGAGGTAAGCAGCAGGCCACCACAAACTCTCTCTCCCAACATTCCATCCCCTGTTCGGCAGGCTGAGTCTTCAATGCCTACAGTCTGTGTCCAGTGCATGGTAGATAGGGCAGCTAGGATCCCCCCTCTGGAAGGGGCAGTACCACTCAGTGAGCTCCTCTGCTGCCTAAGGCACAGTAAGCCGGGCTGGACATGAGCAGCACAAAAAAAAAAATGGGCAAAGCACCCATCAAAAAGGTAATGCAACACTGACAACATATAACTAGTAATGAAGACTGAGCTGCAAATAAGCAACCAAACACACAGCCTGAAAAACAGGACGATATCTAGATTGCCTATCTATGGTGAGACAATAGCAGATTAATCATAATTTTGCATAAATGGCCCAAACCAGTGGTTCCCAAACTTTTTGGAATCATGGCACCCTAGAGCATCAAAATATTTTCAAAGCACCCCTAGGTCAAATGCTTCTTATCGAGAAATTCAAAAAAAAAAATTATTAAATTAAGTGCATTGTGTTTTATATGTCACAGTTATCTGGTGAGGGACAGGATTTGCTTCTGTTTGTCCACATATATTAGGATTGACAGTCACAAGCACTGGTTTGGCCTGGTACATTGACCATAAATAATATGAATTGATCTTGGTCCACCAACCCAAGGCACCCCTGCAAGTGTCCTGAGGCACCCCAGGGTGCCTAGGCACACAGTTTGGGAACCACTGGCCTAAACAGTAACATTAATTGTCAAAATGCACACACAATACCCCTTTCTCGTTGCTAGGCAAATTCCTGGGTCTAGCAGGTTGAGCCGGTAATTTGCCTTTCAACACAGGTTTCTATTTAGTGAACAGGTCAATCCCGGTCTAAATTCCTGGATCTCCAACCTTGCTTTTTACCCGGGTTGAAAACTCAAGTATGCCAACCAGAGTTGACCAGTTCACACTGAGAAAAAAAAAAACCTGTGTTTAAAGAAAAATTACTGGGTAAAATTGCTTCACCCGGGAATTTGCCTTAGAAGTAAAAACGGGGGTCCGGCGCTGCAGTCCCCGGCATATAAATGGCAGGTAAAAGGAGTATTGTTCACACTGGCAGTGTGAACGCAGTAATACACAATAAAATGGTGGTGTGATATTAATGTTAACATCTGCTAAATAAAAAAGGTACTTGTGTATTATAGCGGCGCCCATCACATCGCATACCAAAAGGTATGCGATGCGATATCGCGTGATGTTGTACAATGTCATACAATTTTAAAATTGTATGACATTGTATATGGCATACAATGCGATGTGATTAAAAATTGTATAAGCACCCTTATGGGTGCTTACAATGTTAAATGCACCCCCCACCATAAACGTGAACCCAAAGCGTGGCGAGCGCAGCGAGCCTGCGAGGGGCGGCGGTACGCGTCCTACGACCTTTTCATACCCCCACTATCCACGTCGGTGTGGAGTTGAGAATAGAAAGTGTGGTGAGCGCAGCGTGCCACCGAGCCCGAAGCGTGGCGAGCGCAGCGAGCCCCGCCAGGGGACGCGGATACCTGTGAAGCCCGCGAGGGGACGCGGATACCTGTGAAGGTAACCGCGTCCCCTCGCTGCGCTCGCCACACTTTATATTCTCAACTCCACGCCAAAGTGGATAGTGGGGGTATGAAAAGGTCGTAGGACGCGTACCGTTGCGCTCGCCACACTTCGGGTTCACGTTTATAGTTAGGGGGTGGCGTGGGGGTGCATTTAACATTGTAAGCACCCATTTGGGTGCTTATACAATTTTTCATTGTATACGGGGCAAAAATCACGTTGCATCGCATGCCATCGGGTGTATGGCATGCGATGCGATAAAAACATTGTACGACCAACATCGGGGGCGCCCCTATAATACACAAGTACCAATAAAAAGGAAACACCTGAGCAATTAAGAAATTATACTGAACGTAGGAGCATACATACTCCATTTGCTTCTTGGGCTAATTAAGCAACAACCAATTATGCATAAAAGGTTATAAACCTGTTGACCGTGCCCAGATGAATATAGGATGGCTACAATGAACAAATAACTTTGTATTCTTGAAGGGCACACACATCAGGCATGAGGATCAGTATCAAGGCAATTCTCCACTTTGCAGACGAAAGGGTCAGGTCATCAGCAAAATCCAACATGCTGGAAATACTCTATTCTCTGATTCTGAACCAAACAAGGATTGTAATGAGCGAGTCAGGGATCTTTGACATGAAATTTTGTTGATCATCAGAGTCCAGCGATCAGCATTGGCAGAATGGGGAATCAGACTGTATATGTACGGCCTGTATCAGGCTGGTGAGTGAAGCTTTGTGTACCTGTGGATTTAACCTGTACAGTATCTGCACTGAGTTTCCACCACTTGAGCATGGGCAACATAGTTGTTGGAATGTGACTGCAGAGACTTAAGGGGCATACAGACTACAGAGGTGTGCTAAGCAAAGATGGACAATTGTTAGGCCACATTTAGCATAATTGAATCAAAGAAAATTGTAAAAGAACAATAAAATAGTGAAAAATTAGTAGAATGGTGTTGCATTCCAACAGATTATTATTGTAGAGAATAAAAATGAATATAGCGGAAGGATGTCTTACACACTGGGCGACTTTGAACTGAAAGTCGCTCAAAACAGTAGGTTTGAGCGGCTTTCAGCTCAAAGCCGCCCAGTGTGTATGGCCCGGCAATGAGCGGTGAGCGCTGCTGCGCACTCCCGCAACATCGCCAGGAAAGACGTTCATCTGCTGGTTATACCAGCAGATGAGCGGCTTTCAGGACAGCTTTGCATAGCGCTCCGCTATGCAACGCCATCCTCCTCCATCGGCACCGGGCAGGGGGAAAGCTGCTCAGTGCGAATGCGATCATCGCTGTCCATACACGCTGGGCATAGTCGCCCAGTGTGTATGGTCCTTTAGATGCGTTCAAAAGCACTTCATACAAAACTTTAAAACAAATGTCCACATGGATGGAACGTACAAAGTCTGCTTGAAATATTTGGTGTGCAGTGTAATTTAATACCAATTTACAGACAGCAAAATTGGCATTATACAGTAGTTTCATCCTAGCACTATAACTTTTAAATGGCTATTTTAGGGTATATTGGCGATTTGCTACACAACCTCACATTTGCTAGTCAAAATAACCAGCATACTGTGGACTATTGCTATAAATGTATTATAATGAAGAGAAAAAAAAAAAAAATTTAGATGTAAACAATGTTTTTATTTTACTACTGAAATTATATTTCATAAGCAGACGCCGTATAAAGCCATTTTAAACCGTAAAGTAACAATAGCTTACTGTGTTTTGATCTATGGACTTTTTCTGTGCAATCTAGTAGCAAAATTTGTCATGTATTAATAAGAATGAAAAATGCACTTTGCTACGCTAATAAAAGTGAATTGTACTAAATACTAAATGTAAAATTGGGATTACTGACTGGTAAAGTGTTAAAACCCACAGCAAACAGACATCTGCTGCTACTGTGTAAGAAGTGGTATTTGCCAGCTGTACAGTACTTATAATAGAAAGGAGATGTAGCAGTGTATGAGCCCTGACAAAGGTGTGCAAGGCTCTAAATCATGCTGAACAAACACTAGCCACTACTGTATATTTAGTAAGCAAGAATATACATATTTTATAAGAAAATATACAGTTACTGGGCTAGATTAGTCCATTCCTTCCCAAACTGGGTGTCATGGAAACCGGGGTGTTCTGGGTTGAGGGCCAAGGACCAATTAAAATTATTCCCCTTTTATACGGAGACAAAAACTCAGGTTTTTTTCTCGTGGACCCGGGTCAGCGTCGGTGTAAAAGGGGTAGCTGGAAAAAAAACCACGGGTCAATTTCCCTGCGAATTCTACCCTGGTCCTGACCAGGGTGGAACGCGGGTAGGACCCACGAGGAGAGCAGTGTAAATGGGTATGCCGGGTCATCCGACCCTGCTCTAGTTTACAGCAATGGGGGGAGTCCAACCTCCTGACCACAGCGTCTTGTGGTCAGTATGGAGGTTGGGCGGGGGGGGCACACACAGCCTCTGCTGCTGTCCTGTGCAGACAGCAGCAGTCAGGAAAGAGGTAAATGGATGCCTGTGTGCCTCATCCATTCACCTTGTGGACTGGGGGTTAGCCATGCACGAAGGCTGGGGGCAGCCCAGTAGATTACCTTGGTGCTGGGCTTGCACCCAGCACGGTGATCGGCAGTCCAGGCGCTTGGAGATGATGTCATCTCCAATCGCCGTCACCATTTACACTGTGGGTCGGCACCGCAGTGTAAACAGGAAAAATCCCAGATCCAACCCGGATTAGAACCGTGTTCCAAATACCGGGTCGGATCCTGGATTTTGGTGTAAAAGGAGTATTACTTATGGTCAATGTAGTAGGCTAAACTAGTGCTTGTGGCTTCCAGTCATAAATTATGTGGACAAGCAGAAGCAAATCCTCTACCTCACCACATAACTGAACCGAAGGATGTCATAGAAACACAATTATATTTACTATAATAGGAAACACTTGGCATAGGGTGCCCTGAAAAAAATACTGTAGAGCACTGTGACCATGAAAGGTTTGGGAAGAGATGTTTGAGAGGTCCTTTGTACCTTATGACCAGACATCACTAGTCACAATAGGCCCTGGTATACACTATAGCGTTACCTTTACATTTTTGCAACATTAGAAGTTAAAATGTTAGTGCCTAGTGCTATATATTTCTCCTCCTGTAATTAGAGGGTCATTGGGTCAACCAAACAGAGGTCTATATCCCATCAGAGGTGGTAGAGGCTAAGACAGTAGAACAATTTAAACATGCTTGGGATAGGCATATGAATATCCTTACAAAGAAATAAGAATACAAAAGGGTTGAGATTACCTGAAGGGTAAAAAAAGGGGCAGACTAGATGGGCCAAATGGTTCTTATCTGCCGCCAAATTCTATGTTTCTATTAGGTTGACCTTTTGACTGTTAACCTTCCCAATGCTGACCTAATGCTTATGTCGACCTAATGACCCTGTCAACCTAAAGCCATGTTGACCTTTATCAAGTGTCGACCTTCAGTGGTTGACCTAATACATGTCGAGCTTTTGAATGCCGACCTAACAACCGTAAACTGTAATTAGATACTTTGAACAAAGATCATTATGCTTTTTATTTTGTTATTTTACCAACTGTGTGAGTTTTCTGATTTTTTCCACAATGAATAAGAAGGGTGGTAAATGGCAAAGCAATTTGCTTTTGCTTTGCCGATTAGGATATGCTGTACCTCCCCTTGGGGACAGCCATTTTGGAATAAATAAATAGTTGTACAGGTCCAAATATAATGTCATTGCTCAAAAACGTGACAGCTCCACTTTTTTAGTACACTACATACTTCACAAAGGTTCTTACCTCAGTGTTAAACACTAAGTTGAAACTTTAGTGTTCCATTTTTAGTTTTCAAACATTAACCAAAACTACACTAGTAATATACACAACCATTGCTGTAATATATAACTATCATCAATTGATGATTGCTACAGACCATTCAACTTCTTCAAAACCCTAAAATAAAAAGGATTAAAATAGTACATACACTACTTCCACACATTCAAGCGTCACATTGCACTCCCGCTGAACAAGTAGTCATGAATGTTAAAAATGTAAGCTTATCCAGGAAAAAACAAACTGTCATACAAGGGCACTAGGACTGTAGTACACGAGAGGCCACTTTGATACAGGGAGGTCATAAAAATGCATAGACCATCTTTTAAGAAAACTGATCTAAAACTAGTTATCAATAGTTTTTTTTTAAACTTGTTGTGTATGACAAATGGTGATCCAGCCAATCAGCTCATGTGTTTGGAAAATGACAGGAGCTGATAGGTTGGAGGTTGGAGTACTGTTTATCATTAACAAGTTTTAAATAGCTAAACTTCTGTGGGTATACGCTAGAACAATATTGGGATGACTTGCCATATTTTACAGACAAAACGTCTACATCAACTAGAACAGAATATCCAAACTGTGGCCCTACAGCTGTTCTGAAACTACACATCCCAGCATGCCTTGTCAGTTTTATGAAGGACAAAATAGGCATTGTTCTGTCGTTCATTACATTGTGTATTGCATGCAGCACATCCCATAGGTCTGGGCCAAAAGGAATTCAGCCTGACCAACGGGACGTTTGGCCCCAATCTAGCTGATACACACCCTTTTTATTTCTCTCCATAACACTTAACTTGTGTGAGAGCCGAAAAAGAATGGTAATAAAAACTTAACAAAGTGGCATATTTACTTAATATCGTATTTACAATACCAATACACAGACAGGCAGCTTTTACTAATGGATTTTGAAGAGCAGGAGTCATTCATGTTAAATCACGCTCACTAATTACTGCCATACAAAAAATATTGGTGTCTTTGTACGTCTAATATTTAGTATATCTGCACCCACAAGAGTGATTGCTTTTCACTACCGATGGATGAAGAAACAATTTACAAAGTAAAACAAAACAAAAAAAAACAAATAGCAGCGCTTGATAACGATAAGATCATAGTGTTCATTTTAGCACCCGCTATCTCTGAAAACCCATGCAGTTCCTCTTCCCTGCCTGGGGTGTCGCTGTCTGCTGTAGTGCTTCTAGCACAGTGTGGCCTGTATATCAGCACTGATATGCAAACCAGACCTGTGCTAGAAACACCACAGCAAACAGTGACACCCCAGACAGGGAAGAGGAACTGCAGGGGTTTTCAGAGATAGCGGGTGCTAGAATGAACACTATGATCTTATCGTTATTATCAAGCGCTATTTGTTTACCCTTGCGAGGGCTCTCTTGAATACCAGCTCCTTCAAAGCGCCCGGTGGGTGTTTCTCTTTCTTGAATTTGCAAAGTACTCTGTGACTACCTGGTATTATTTTACATATTTAGGCATAATAAAACAACCATTCTTACCACTGATATTAAGGTCATAATCTCCAGCTGTAATGACATTTGGTACTAAGCCTTCTGTAGGTTGGCTGGAAGAGACAACATCATTCAGAAGCTTGCGGATTGCTGCTTGTATGGGTGACTGAGTAACTATGTTGTTTACGGATATCTTCAGGTTTTTTATAACATGAAGCTGATTGCTGGGATCCCGCATATGAACTTAAATTTTAAAACAAAAAAAAGAGAAGAAAAAAAAAAAGTTTGTTAGGTTTCATATTAGGCAACTTAAATATATGAATAAAATATCCACCTCACCAGATGCTGACTTGTTCCAATTTTATTAACATCTTGAAAAACATGAGCACAAAGAAATTCCCACTAGTGCTCAAAGGATGAAACAGTATTAAGATTAAAAGAATAAAGCAAAATTTAAAACTTCACACATTAAGCGTCCATAACTGACCACACAAGATGACAGCAAAACAGCATGACCGCTTACCTCCATGCAATTCACTTGTCATGACAGGAGATATAAGATATAACCAAACCTGATGTAAAATGACCCTGTCATGTTCAATAAATATAAAACTGGTGAAAAAGGAACCGCGGACTATGTTAATAGATCCTCTACTTTAAGGGCCCTACACACATAGCGATGTGTGTAGGGCGACCTAGCTATGCTAGGTCGGGCTGTGCTGCGCCGTTATTGCATAGCACACAGAGCTGACAGCCCACACACAGAGCGAGCTGTCAGCTCTGTGTGCTAAGCGAGCAGACAGCGCCAGTGTTCTCCGGTAGGAGAACCCTGCCGATATTGATGGACACTGTTCATCAATCTCGGCCAGCGACAAAGACGTGCATTTCTGTTGATATACACCGATGTGAGGGCATTTTCTAAGCGACTTTGCCAAACTAAGCAAAATCGCTTAGAAAATGCCTTAATATCGGCATGTGTGTAGGCCGTATATGTGCTTGAGCACAATTGACTTAATTAGGAAGAACCTCAGTCATTTTGATTTAACCATTTGTGCTCAGGCATGAACACCCTTCAAACATGGACTGAAAGGGGGCTTTGAGGGCCAAGCTTCGGAAACACTGATTTATGTATGAAATTCTGGATGGTCTGACAACATAAACATTAAAAAGAAAAACCAAAGATCATTTCCCTCACTGGAGACACAAACAGCATCCAACTTAAGAAACCCACGCATGCCTGAAACGCAACCAATGCTCACCCTGCATGCAGGCAACACAGCCTGTGCTCGCACTGCATGCTCCTGCAACTCTCCTCACCCCAAACCTGCATACCAACAACACACCCTGTGCACTCCCCACATGCTTGCAATGCACCCTACTCACAGCTCACCCAAGCAATGCACCCTATGCCCACCTTGCAACGCACCATGTTCCAAACCACAACTCCAATTCAACCCATGCCCTACCTGCATGGCAAAATGCACCAAGTGCCCTGTCTACTGACCTATGCACCCCATCCCCTCCCTACAAGCCGGCAACACTTCCTGTGCATCCTGTGATCGCTGTGACTGCCTGCAATGCATAGCAACCCATAGCCACTTACTGCTCCACAATGTTCCCCCGCAGGAGAGCGACCAATGTCATTGGTGTCCCGCTATCAATGGATGCTGCATTATATGGCACTGATATAACAGCCAGCGCCGTGTGACCCCGGGCACAGGCGGCCACTCACAGCCGCTGCTGCCCTTGCAGTAAACACTCACCCTCAGTACTGAGTCTGCAGAAGGGCCGGACCAGCTCGCAGAAGGACAACTGGTTTTTCCGGGCGAGCGCCTCGGCCTCCTCGCTGCATAGAGCCGCCACCTGCGGTATGAAGGAGTCCTGGAGGAACTCGTGTACGGAGAGCAGGCACTGCGCCATCCCGGGCACCGGATCGCCTCCTCACACACAGGACAGTGATCCCCGATCAGGGCCCGCGCAGCATATCACTGCGCTGCGTATGGCCGCAACGTGCGGGAGGGAGGCGCTGGTGTCGGTCTCCGGTACAGCTCAGCTTCCTCTCCTCCCTGACGCCCTCCGCCCGCTCCCGTCAGCCGGTTCCAGCCTGTCACGTGACTTCCGCGCCTGTCACCAGAGCTGGCGGGGGCGCGCACAGGCTCGCGGGCGCAGCAGCGGTCGGGGACGAACCCGGCGTGACGTCAGGGACAACGCAGACGCTCTCTACGTCAGGTGTTGTGCTGGTGTGTAGTACTAAGTAGTCAGCAGTGCACGAAAGAAGGGCTGCTGCAGCAGCTGCGGCGGACACTTTTGGTGGTCGCACTGTGAGTGCAGTAGGCACTGCCAGGCAGTGATGTGCGGTCAGGTGGGGGGTATCCGGACTATTTGTCTACATTCAACAAGAAGATAGACAGCCATTAGGTCGACACCATTAGTTCGACAACTCAATAGGTCGACATGCCATTAGGTCGACATGTTTATTAGGTTGACATGCCATTAGGTCGACAGTGTCTAGGTCGACATTCAAAAGGTCGACATGTTTTTTTTTACTGTTTTTTGAGCCGACATGTGCTGACAGGCGGTATTTCATGCCCTATTATCCACTACGGCACGGAGTTAGATTATAATAATTTGCCGAGCGCAGCGAGGCACCGTGCCCAGAGCATCGCGAGCAATGCGAGGGGCTGCGGCTCACTTCAAACTGTGTCCATGTCGACTGTGTCGACATTTGGGTCAAAAAACTGGAAAAACCATGTCGACCTTTTGACTGTCGACCTAGACACTGTCGACCTCTGTGTAGGTTGCAGCGTCCCTACACAGACCTACCCCTACCTCTGAAAATCTGCATCAGCACGCAGGACCCCACACCCGACTGCACACCTGCACAGGAGACATAAGTCCCATAAGGACTTATGGTAGAAAGGGGGTCTGTTGGCACCCCAATCCCCGAGAGGGCTCCTCACAGGTACAGTTAGGGATCCTCCCAGTGACTTCTCAACAGGACGCTTTGGTCCACCCATCAACTAGGTACAGGACCCCCCGCATCCATATCCCTAATAGTGGTTAGTCGGGAGACACCCTAATCCCAGGACCCCCCCCCCTATATCCCCCACACCCCACACCTGACTGTACACCCGACAGGAGAAATAGGTCCACATAAAGACCTATCGTAGAAAAGGGATCCGTTGACACCCTAATCCCCAAAAGGGCTCCTCACAGGCTCAGCCAGGGTCATCAAGTGACTTATTTTGATTCCTCATTCATATTTTTATTCATTTTTATTTTTATCTTCTTCCTCACTATTAGTATTTCATTATTAATAAAAGCTCTGGCTTTTCACTACATCTGAGTGGAGACTCATCATTATAACCCCCCCCTCCTCCCCTTTCTCTCTCCCATCTCACCCCACCCCTCCCTAACCCCATCCCATCCTCACTCCCCTCATCCCCGCACAACACCTACCCTGAGTGCCCTATCCATACCCAATTATAGCAAATCTCCAAGGGGTCTCTGTGGACATACTCCAGGATTAGCAGCACCAACCACACATATTGGTAGAGCGCAATATAAACAATTCATTCAAATTGGATGTGTAAGCTAACACATTCATTTGCATGAAATCAGGTCTGAATTTATTTACTTATTTATTTATTAACAGTTTTTTATATAGCATATACATATTCCGCAGCGCTTTACAGAGGATATTTTGAACACTCACATCAGTCCCTGCCCCAGTGGAGCTTACAATCTATACTCCCTACCACATGTACACAGCCATTCTAGGGTTCATTTGTTGGAAGCCAATTGACCTACCAGTATATTTTTGGAATGTGGAAGGACCCGGTGTAAACCCACGCAAGCACAGGGAGAATATACAAACTACGCAGTTAGGGCGATGTTGGGAATCTAAACCATGACCTCAGCGCTGTGAGGCAGTAATGCTAACATTACACCATCTGTGCTGCCCAATGCACAGGAGCGTGCAATAGTGCTTACACACAAGACCATGTTGTAATTCATCTTAAAATCACATCATCCCAGAGCCGCAGCTAGGTGGCGGGGCACATGACCTGGGTGCCAGACTAGATGATCCGTCTTGAGAAAGTCTCCACGCAATCCAGGAGACGAAACGCGTTGACGTCATCACGAAGGGACGTTCTGAGCTACCCGCTGCCGTCCACGAGCCTGCTGCAAATCTCAGCTTCTGGCTTCTTATCAGGGCTCATGCCCAAACATCACCTCCGTCGTCTGCTCCACTAGGACGCTCCTGCCGTTTGAGGAGAAAGTGCTGGCTACCGGCACACCAAAGCGTCCCACACAGGACAAACCTCAGCCGCCCCCTCTGACCGGAGCAACCAGCAGACTGAGCTATAAAAAGGGTGAGATAAATCCAGAGCCCCGCTCTGCATCATTGCAACTAACACCTATACTTACCTTTGCTGCTTGGCCACAAATTTCTTGATGCGTGTGACTTACATGCTAATTGACTGCCTGCTCAGCTCTACATTTGTCCATACACCTAACAATACCTGCTTATGGACCCCTAATCCACTAACCCATTACTAACAGTATATGGACATTAACAGCTGTCATTATAACATCAATTATAAAAACTCTTTGGTGTACACCTTCAGCGGAGCTCCTAAATATACGTCCAGCCCATAATATTAATATTTGTATATTTTTTTAATCTACTATTTTTTTATATATATATACGTATTTATATTTCAATATTTTTTATATATTTTTTATTTTCTTTATTTTTGTTTATTTTCATATGTATGTTTTTTTCATGTACTGTATATTATATGCTTTTATTATATAAATTTTAAAATCTTCAAGCAGTGTGTCCTCAATTCATTTCTCTGCACAATTGCTCTGCATTTGGAGTGTTGTTTCTTTAAGTATACACTGTCATCAGCGCAAAACACACCATCTCTTCTGATCCTTTCTTGCCAGACTAGATGGGGCCTGACAGGGCCAGCGCAAAACAGTAAGCATCAGTGGTGGTATACACTGCAGAATGGTGCCAACCTGAAGAAGCACCATCCCCGCTGCCCTGGTCTCAGGGCCCATTTCACTACTTACAAAACATTTGATACCCATTGATTCTGTTCACCCACCCATCCAACAAAAGTTAAAGACTTCATCTCTTCTATTGGACAAGAACACCAATCCTACAGTAGAGTTTTACTTTAATATTGGGTAACGTCAAATGTATTTTACCTCTGTGATTCATAATTGAAAATCTGTTTGTTTTACAGCTCTTGTGGTATTCAATTAAGTTCTGTTTTTATCAACTAGTCGACAACACTTTTGCCACTTTTAGGACAAATTTAGATTTAACCTATTCAATCAAAGTGATGTTTTTTTCAACTAGTTGGAAAAAATGTTACAATAGAAAAAACACGTGGCTCTGCAAATTACTCACCAATCCGTGGATTTTCGTCAAAATTACAGTTGTATTTACCTATGTTTTCATTCACTTTTCACAGATGCCAATTTCTCCCAAAAAAAGAGAATTGGCTTTGCCTTTAAAAATACAAAAAAAGGGGGGGGGGGAGAAAATGCCCGCAATTGAATACAAAACATTTTTTTCGGCTAGCAGAAAAAATGGACATGATTGAATACACCCCATAGGGGTAAATGTAATAGCATTACCCCTATGTAATAGGTAGCTGACAAATGTGGCCAATTTTTTAAAGGGGCAATAATTTAAAAGACAAAGCCAGGTTCATTGCCCCTTTAAAACATTGTCTAGCCTTACTGCATTACACAGCACCTGCATTGCACAGGTCCCCCAAAATCTTTCTTTGAAGTCATTGTCATTTTAACAATCTTTTGACAATCCCTATTCCTATGTAAAGTCATATATCATGGAATATATGTACAGGAATAAGAGGGCTGATTCACGTTCACTGGCAAAAGCAAAGTCCTTCTTTCATGGACAAAACCATGTGCACTGCAGGTGGGGCAGATGAAACATGCAGATAGTATTATGCTGCTTTCCCACTGCAGACCCGTTTTAAATTACAGGTAATCTTAAACGGTATTTAGCATTCCCACTGCAGCAGATTACAGTTTTAAATGCCATTTAAGTACCATTCCCATTGCAGGTAAAACGTTTTAGCTCTTCAAAACGTTTTTACAGCACAAATGAGTGCCTGTGACTTTAATGGGCTTTTCAGGGTTGTGGGGAGTGTCACAACACAGGCAACAACCAATCGCTTGAATTGTAGCCTGTTTACATTAAGAATACCGTTTAAGATGCATTCCCATTGCCTCTTAAACGGTAGATTACCGTTTAAAACACTGCTTTGAAAACGGGTTGAAATACCGTTTAACTTTAAATGGTATTTCAACTCTGGCGCTTTCCCACTGCAGCCTTAAACGGTATTTTGCCCTCAAAAATCAGCAATATACCGTTTTAAGGCTGCAGTGGGAAAGGGGCATTAGATTTGGGTGGGGTCTCTACTTCAAACTAATCTATATTGCAGTGTGAAAATAAAGCAGCCAGTATTTACCCTGCACAGAAACAAAATAACTCACCCCAGTTTAACTCTCTCAGCACATTTTACATCAGCTCACCTGCAGTGCACATGGTTTTGTCCATTAAAGAAGGAATTTGCTTTTGCAAGTGAAATAGAATAAGACCGTTTTTTTTTTAAGCGGCAATCATTTACACTGCAAAACCAGAAGTGTAAATAATTTAAAAACAACTTTTTTACCAAATCTCTCACTTTCTGAATCTCTCATCCTATTAAATTTCCCCCCTGTTCACTTCTGAAACAAGAACAAACCATTAAATAAATGATGCTTAGTCAAAATGTAATAAACAATTGCCTCTGATTAAACATTTGTACCTGAAAACACCGGTGAATTAAATGCAGGCAAAACAAAATCCCCAACATTCTTTAGCAGTACTCCTCACAGTGACTTTCGGAAGAAGCCCTCGATAGTTGAGATTTTAGGCGGTATTCAATTACCCATTATTCGGCGATCACGGGTAAATGACCCCTCCCCCATGACTGCCAATCATGGGTAATTAACTACCGCCTAAAATCTCAATTATCAAGCGCTTCCTCTGAAAGTCACTGTAAGGAGCGCTGCTAAAGAATGTAATATGGATGCTGATGCCAGGGTTTGTTGGAGAACAACAATTGGATAATGCTTAAATTTTTACATCTTCCAAAACTGACAAAAATGAAATTGGGTAGAGTTGATTCAGTTATAACAAAAGACAAAGTAATGCTTTGACCTGCAATGGGAATAGAAAGTTGGAGCTAACACTGTTCTTCTGAATGAGCTCTTGATTATACAGACTCCAAAGCTAACAGAACTTTATGTTCCTGAGGTATAGTTTGCCTAGGATTATCCAGATTATCCCAGCTAATTTTACTTTCCAAGTTAGTCCCTAAAGAACGAGACTACAATATCTCTATTTGTATTCTTGCTAGTTACATTTAATGAGATATGGCTCACTCCAGCTTATTTATGAGAACTTTTTTTTTTCAGTATAAAATTAGCCGTGATCCTGGCCCGTTTGCAATCTCTTTTGCAAGAGATTTCTGTGATACCACCTGCTTTTGCTATTGTAACATAGCCACGGACTTGTAGGGGGCACACATTAACTGTAGGCACTGCAGAGAGAATAAGCAGTCCCTGCATATGGAACGATACATATAAGTGTCGTAAAGAAATCACTTTTGTTGATGTGAGTACGGTACTATTGTTTATCCAAAAGATTCGGCGGTACTTGATCCACGATGCAATTTTACGTCCGATTTTCGGCCGATTTTTTGACCGATTTTCCGCAATTTCCTGCCGATTTGCATGCTATTCCATCCTTGCACACCCCCACTATCCAAGTCAGCCCGAAGCATGGTGAGCGGAAGCGGTACGCGTCCTCCCGACCTGGTCATACCCCCACTATCCATGTCGGCGTGGAGGGGACACGGAAAACGATCTCGAAGCGTGGCAAGCGTCGTGAGCCCCGTGAGGGGACGCGCAATACACATCAAGTAATACGTGTCCCCTCGCGGGGCTCGCTGTGTTCGCCACACTTCAGGATCGTTTTACGCATCCCCTCGCTTCGAGTTTAAAATGAACTCCACGCCGACGTGGATAGTGGGGGTATGAACAGGTCGGGAGGACGTTTACCGCGTTCACTAGCCACGCTTTGGCTTGACTTGGATAGTGGGGGTGAGCAAGGATGGAATAGCATGCAATCGTCAGAAAATCGCGAAAAATCGTCAGAAAATCAGCCGCTAAATCGCATCCGATTTTTGCATGTGATTTGCGGCCGATTTTGCGGGCACCGTGATAATACACAAGTACCGATTCGGCCTACATATGGTGGGTGGGTGGGTGGGTGGGTGATTGATTGATTGATTGATTCTTTCTATCTTCACACGTGGTTGAATCCTTCATTTTAAAGAAAACTTTATGTGCACTTCACCTAGTACCATTGTGAGTTCATTATGAACATTGGCATATAGGGGAATGGTGAACTAGGTTTTTGAAGTGACATACTATACTATATACTTTTGTTTTATTTTTTTTTTCATACTGCCATATGTGGAAAGGACATTCATCTCCATTGAAGTTGTAGATTGAATCTGAGGACATTTGATGAGCTGAGCACCAATACAACTTATTGTATTTACATTGTTACATCATGACTTTAACCAGCAAACAAGAAATAATCTACCTTGACCTGAAAATATTCATTAAAAAAAAAATCCATACTCGAACACATATCAAGGAAGTTTCAGGCAACAATACGTTGTAACCACCTAGTAACCACCATTTCAAGTGTGCAGTTCCGAATATTAAATCAAAATTGCACAGAGCAAGAAACATTTAAAAAAACAAAGTCTGGAAATGATACAGAATTTCGAAACCAAGGGATACGACAAACAAAAGCTAAAACACCAATTAGAAACAGTGACTACACTAGACAGCAAAGAACTAATAAAATACAAAGAGAAAAACAACGCAAAAGAATTCCAAAAAATATCCTTCATAACACAATACAGCAATTCAAACCATATAGAAAACATGGTGAAAAATAATTGGCATATCTTACAACTTGATGACGCACTGAAATGAATTATATATGAAAAAACATTTATAATATATAAAAAAGCTAAGAATTTAAAACAAGAAATCACCTTGAGTTATTTATCCACAGAAAATACTAAAATGAAACACAATGGTGGAGGATTCCACTACAGGTTGAGTATCCCGTATCCAAAATGCTCGGGACCAGGAGAGTTTTGGATAATGGATTATTCCGTATTTCGGAATATTTTAATATTTAAATTATGTATTTTGAAGTATCTTGCATGTATGCTGTATAAACACATAAAATACACACAAATATAATTTATTACCACATAAAATACACACAAATATATTTTATTTGTTCAAAAAACAAGGTTTCAAAACATGAAACAAAATTTGTGTACTATCTCAGATTTTGAATTTGAATGCCAAGCAATCATTTTCTTGCACATATATAGTGCCAGTTACATATCATGTTACCAGTAGTGCTTCTACAAATGTCCCCAGTGAGTTTTTAGCAAAAAAAAATTTTTTTATTCACTTTCTGGAATGTATGGTTTTCGGAATAATTCGGATAACGGATACTCGGATACGGGATACTCAACCTGTATTGTTATAACTGAAATGGTTGCAAATTAAACCCAGTAACCACTAAAACTGTAAAAACTTTCAAATCAAACATTACTGGAAAAGAATACAAAATAATAAACCAACTGAGCTGCGAAGGAGTAATCTATCTATTGAAATGCCCCTACAAACTACAATACATCGGACACACAAAAAGAAAAGCTAAAATAAGAATAGCCAAGCATATTTAAAACGTTAAAAGGGGTTTGACAACACATAGGGGGAAATTTACTAAACTAAATTCGTAAAATTAATTAGTATTTTCATAGTAAAATACAATTTTTTGGTGGCGTATTCGTTTTCTTATTTGTATTGATGGGACATTCGTATTTGTATTTACAAATACGAATGAATACACCATCGATAGAATACGACAGGAATCACCATTCAAAAGAATGTTGATTCCTAAATTACTAAGCGCCCCTATTTTCAATACGCTAATTAGTGTAAAACGGCCACGAATTGCCAGCCAAATACGCCAGGAAAATACACTTTATTTTCCTGTTGTATTTGGCAGAAGCCTGCACGGATCAGTCTGATAGAAACCCAATCTACTTAATGTTATATTTATTCTGCTTTTTTGGCGGGAAGACCTAGGGGTGCCGTGAAAAAAAAGTTCTGATACTCTATGGCAGGCATTCCCAACCACGGTCCTCAAGGCACACCAACAGTGCAGGTTTTGTAGATATCCAGGCTTGAGCATAGGTGACTTAATTAGTACCTGAGGGATTCTGATTAAACCATCTGTGCTGGATATCACTTAAACCTGCACTGTTGGTGTGCCTTAAGGACCGTGGTTGGGAATGCCTGCTCTAGGGTGCCGTAATTCAAAAAAGATTGGGAACCCCTGCCCTAGAGTACATTACCCACTACTCCAAGCCCTTACTTTGTTGTTATCCCATAAGGATACTCGAGATCTATAGGCTCTGTCGGGATTTCAAGAAGTCTTGAATTAGCTTGATTAAATTACAGCAACGTAAGACCCATGGTAGCATTAACTGTCCCAGTCAGGCAGCTCTTCTTCAGCATCTCAGGGATTGGATCCAACAGTCCCATGTTTATACTGATACAGTTCTAGAACAAGGGTTCTTAGCAAAAACATATCTGTACATTTACGCAGAGCTTGATCCACTCATTCTTAATAATCATATACTTATTTCTATTAGATGGTTGTGGTTCATATTACACAAGAGGATCCATGTAAACCTTCCTACATGCCTCCAAAGGCTATTTCTATCCATTATACTTTTCTGCACTCCCCACTAGATTATTTTAAAACATCTACGGGTATTGCGAATTGGACAGAACCGTTCCCTAATTTAACCATTGATATTCTGCTACGATTTTGGCTGACAACTCAAGGAGATGTTTTAGAATCTGTTCCACAAAACATATTTATCCCCAAAAGATGCTTCTATTTTGGCCTTTCAGAGAGCCATAGGTATCCTAAATACCTATGGCTGTTATATGGCAATGCCCATTTATTAACAAAAAAAATTTGGATCAATGTCTAGAAATTTACTGTCCATCATTTAGTCAACCCTTTCCCATTATTATTATTATTTGTTGTTGTGTCTGCAGCTGCACGTATAAGTGTGCTACACCCATGTGGCTATATGTTTCTCTTTAAATCAGTGCTGGTCATTGTCATGTTTTTGCTAACAAAGTGAATGTATATTATCTATATATTTTGAACCAAAGCTTCAAATTCATTTTTTTTTTTTTTTTTTAAGACTACTCCAAATCTCCCACTGCCCACTGGACCCTAGACCATAGTCTAGGTTGCCTAATAGATGATCTGGCTCTCTACACAGATTAATGTTTCTGTATTACAGCTTAGCAGTTGAATGTGCTGTAGCATCCCCCAGTGATGTTCATGATTAGTTTGAGCATATCACCGCTTTGTAACACTGCACTGTTTCCTTGTATGAAAAATCTTTCTGACATCGCCTTAAGGGACATTTGTTCTCTTGTTTCTTGTGCCACAATCAGTGGATTCTGTACTCATTTTCCATGGCTATAGATGGAGTAGTTACATTTTTTTTTTTAAATCCTTAGAGTATTTTTTGAATGAGCATTTCTGAAGGGTTAAAGCATTTACATACATTATCAAAGTTCAATTCAGTGCCACGTTATAAAACTGAGATTCTGTGATTTCCGCACTTCTACAAATGTGTGTGTTTCGGAGCGCGCGTGCGTGAACCCTGAAATTGTGATCATAGCTGACATAGACATGGGGCGCGGTGTTGCGGGGGTGGGGCTTGGCGTATTCTGGGAGCTGTCCGGATGACACAGGCATATCGGGTGCACAAATTTTTGTGGGCACATCGCTGGAAGGGACTTGGCAGGGAGGGACCCTATGGGTCAGCGAGCACTTTTGGGTCAATCCATGAAAATTTTATTTTCGTGTAACGTTTGTTACCAGGTTTCATGACATGCTTTGCATCAAAAATATAGCATATCATGTACCACACAAACAACATTTATTTTACAGAAAAGTCAAAACACATGCTCAAAAAATATGTATTTCATATGATGTGTTTAGGCAAAATTGTAACGTTTGTTACCATGGAATGACCCTTTCGTACAAATTCCGGCTGCCTTAAATTGCTATTGCTGCTGTGATCGTCCACACCCGCAAATGTATTGCAGCTATTAGGATCAACATAGTTTGTAAAGGATCTAAGCATGGGTCATTGGGTGGAGCCATATTATGTCGACATGCCTTGGGTCGACCATTGAAGGTTGACATGGCTTAAGTCGACACATGAAATAGGTCGACATGGCTAAGGTTAACAGGGTTGGAAGGTCGACAATTAGGTGGACAATGGCAAGGTCGACAATCAAAAGATCAATATGAATTTTTCACGTTTTCTGTCCCGAATGCTGACATAGTCGACATGGCCACCGTCTAAGTGTACTGTGTCCCCTCGCTGTGCTTGCTCTGCTTTGGGCACGGTGCATTGCTACGCTCTGCAAACTATTTTATTCTCCCACAAGGGCAGGCCAGTGGCGCATGCAGGGGGGGGGGGGTGCTGAGTACCCAGAACCCCCCCAGGAGTCTAATAGCCCTAGGCTGAAAGCTGAGGGTGCCCTATTTCCATGGGTACACAAATTTTAAAAATTGGCCCTTGGGAACTGGAGATATCTGACTTCAAAGCAGTGGTCCCCATGCAAGCCTCTTAATTGCACTTCCCAATCAGATATTTCAGGTTCTGTACAACTTAGTTTTTCTGAGGGTATATTCAAAAAGCTGGGACTCTCCCCCTTTGATAGACACTAGCAGCTTGTATTCACTGTGCCCAGAACCAGAGATATCAGCCTTCCAGCAGCTGGTTACTGCTCCAGCTCCACACACCTGGTATGTAGTTTTATATTCTCGTTTGCAGATTACTCTGCCTCCTGAACTCTGATCCTCTAGTCCCGAGTACCATTTGGTAGGTGGGATTATCTAGTTTTTTATTAAATTAAAATATAAGAAATCTGTTTCTGGGAACTGGAGATATCTGCAGTCAAGCAAGCTGTCCTCCCACCAGAAAATTATGAATAATAAGCCCACTCCACTATACACCCCTCCTCTGCATATTAAACATCCTCTACCACCCTGGAAGTTATGTATCAGGACCCCTTCATTCAGCCCAATGCCCCCTTCTCCCACCCCATCTCCCACCATCTGTGCAGTAAAGGGGTAATTAGTGGAAATTACTGATCCAGGCCCTACATGCTGAGCGGTTGATATAATACCCCCTACCACCCGCGGGACATCAAAGCTTCCGCTCATAGCACCCCCCAATTATTATTATTTATATACATTTGGTCTATCTATAATACTTTAACTGACCCGGCATATACTGGGTCACCTAAGTGTCCATCTCTGTGCTTTGCTCCACCCCTCTCTGGAAACCCCCTTCTGAAAATCCTGCATTTGCCCTTGCAGGCCGTATTTGGGATGGCCATCGTTGCCATTGACATCGGCAACTGGCCATCGATAGTGCTTAACTATGCAATGGATGACCATCGATATTTTTACATATCGATGGTCATCCATTGTATTTGATTGGCCTGCGAGCCAATCAAAACACAGGGGGCGGGGCTTCGCGGGTGTGCTCCGCGTCCCAACACTTTGAAGAAAAAAAAAAAAAGCAAAACATCGTTTTGCTATTCCATCGATGGAGGAAAACCATCTGGTTCTCCCCCATCGATGGCAAAAGTATTCAACATCGGCCATTAACCATCGATGATTTCGAATAATCGATGGTCGATGGCCATCCCTAGGCCGTAGTGGATGGTAGGGCATGAAATACCTCCCATTGCCATATGTTGCTTCAAAAAAAAAAAAAAAAACATGCAAAACTCGTGTCGAAATTTTGTGTGCCGAACTTGACATTGTTAAGCTAATGCTTGTGTCGACCTTCCAACCCTGTTGACCTTACCAATGTGGACCTATTTCATGTCGACCATAAGCCATGTCGACCTTCAGTGGTCGACTCAATGCATGTTGACCTATTAGGGTCAAACTTATGACCGTATCCCCTTCTCATCAAGGAAGGGCACTTGTAAATTGTCTTTACAAATCCGAATTATTACTGTACAATGACATATTTGGTTTGAAGGCTGCATTTCAGTTTATGAACATATTCTTCCAGACTGAGTTTTTAGATGCCTATCTACGTGAGGCCATCTTCACGTTAAGGATGAACTCTAATATCGCTGACAATTGAATTGCCTAATACAAAGGTGCAGCTAGCTACACAGCACAGTAACAGCAGCAGCGCACAAGAGCTGGCACCATACTAGAGTTTGCATCACTTGCCCAGTAGTTCTGATTGCATGCTGGGGTTTCTTTGTGCCTGCAGCAGCTGGCAGGATGAGCTCCGCCTGTTAGTGCCAGATAGCAACAAGCACTTGTATGAGCAGCAGCAGGAGGGGTATTCGGAATCCAGCTCGCAGTCTGTCCTCGGTCTCATATTACTTCTGCTGCTCATCATCCTGCCTGCTGTTATAGTCCCTGCCCTCCTGGCACTGGAGCACATGCTGTTGGCTGCTGCCCCGCACAATAGATAGCAGCCCCTTCCTCCTACAGCTGAGTACAGACTGTGTAGCGGTGTAGCAGCAGCAGCAGCAGTGGCCGACACTCACATCGGGGCTCCCCCCAGCTCCTGCTGCACTTTCCTTGAACTTTCTCTGCACTTTCCCTGCATTCTCCGGAGATGGGATCTATACTGAGCAGCGATGGGAGCAGAGACCACAAGACTCTCGCAGCAGAAGACCCGAGCTATGACTGCGCGGTGTGCCTGGAGGTCCTGAACCGGCCGACGAGGACGCGTTGCGGTCATGTGTAAGTGATGCTGGGGTAGTAACTGGGTAGCACTTTGCGCTGCCCATCGGTACTCAGGGGTTTCCATAATGTACTATTACAGTAATGTTCCATGGGACGTATAGATTATTTCCCATACTAATACTGTAGTATTGCTGTACCATCACTCCTCCTTCTGTCTCCCCCAACACTTCTTCACTCTCCTATTCCTGCTCCGCTTGTTGGACAGGGTCAGTATAGTGCTGCTCCCAAGTAACCCCAGCCCTGCTGCTGCTGCTGCTACTATCACCACACTACAGGATCTTCTTTGTCTCCTGCACTTCAGTTGTAAACGCTGTTCCCAAGTAGCATGTGCTCCAGCAGTCAGTGTTCATTGTTCTCCCCAGTCAGGTTCTAGATGCAGTACTGTATGTACAGTAAGGTTGTGTTGTGGCAGGTCAGCAGCACTCACAGCACTGACCCACATTCCCCTGGGGGTATCTGAGAGGGCTCTTTCTTTGTTCTGACACCTAAGCACATGCACTACAAACACACACACACTATCTATCTATATATCTATCTATCTATCTATCTATCTATCTATCTATCTATCTATCTATCATCAATTTAGCCAAAAGGTATGTGAAACAAACAATCTGAATCAGCTTTATAATTCAGATGACTGATTATAAGTTAATCAAAATGACATATGACCCCATAATGTGAATTTAAATTCTTAAATGTTTTGCATGATAATTTAATCTTTATCCAAACTACGATTTATGCATTTTGGTCCAATCTCCAATTATAAGAACAACTGGATCTTTCCATAATGGTGTGTACACATGGAGAGATTCCTTTGCTATTGGACTTAAGATTCGATTGCAATGCAATCTTTGATAACTCTGTACTATTCACATACAATTCATGCTATCTGAATTAGATTTGCACTATATAGTCATCGTTGCCCTGTCTATTTCGCTATTCGATTTGTGCTGAACGGGAGCGCGCAATCAGCCTCAAATCGGGATCCAAAGGGTAAAAACCTATCCGATCACCATACGATGCGATCTGATGCGATTTTGACTATTTAGTCAAAATCTAATGTCAAATCTCACCGTGTGTACACAGCATTAGTGTACATGATGTCATCTCCCCTTTATAAGGGAGCACATGTCTTGCTGTTGTGTGTTTATGGTACAGTTAGGATATCTCAGTATTTAAGATTGTAGTTAAGATAAAAGCACACTAGATGTTTTTGGTACAACACACACACACAGCCTGCGTTACTTCCTGCTCTAATATCACATATTGGCACTGGTTTTGCTTCAGTCCTACTTTGAGTATATGATATGCTGTGTTTCCATTTAGTTGCCGATGACATATTATGCCAAGAAGTCAGCAGACACTATTATATTTTAGTATTTTTTGTACTGATTTCAGTTTCTGATCCCCATAAACAAGTGATCAGAGGAGTAACAGCTGCCATCTACATCCTGTTGACATGTTCCTCAGGTCTCAGATTGCTAATGTCTTGTATATATACAGTATGTATCTTGCTCCGGCTTCGGTATAGACAGTGGCTGCGTTGCAAGGAAATGACATCACATCGACAAAAACATGGTACATTTCCTGTAACGAAACAATGAGAGTGGGAGAACAACGTGACTACGGATGATGCCAGAGAAATTCATATGAAAATGACTGAAAACACTAGTGCTCAGTCAGCCAAGAACAAAGGCACATACGAAGCATAGCCTTTCAATATACTTTAAGGGGCATTTAGAAAAGGATTCTGTAGAATGTTGGGACTACACTAATGAGTTTCTTTGTTTACAATTTAAAAAAAATTGGGTACTTATGTAGTAACTGGGCTGCCGATTTTTTGATTGTATGCCTTAAGTTAAGGCATACAATCAGATGCGATGCGATGCGATATCGCATCGCATCGCATCCGATATCGCATCCGATATCGGATGCGATGACCCGATTTTTCCATAGGAATCAATGTTAAAATGATTCCTATGGAAAAATGGGTCCTTTTCATACCCCTACTATCCAAGTGGGCATGGAGTTGGATATAAACCTGTGGCGAGCGTAGCGAGCCACCGAGCCCGAAGCGTGGCGAGCGAAGCGAGCCCCGCGAGGGGACGGTATTCGTCCCCTCGCGGGGCTCGCTTCGCTCGCCACGCTTCGGGCTCGGTGGCTCGCTACGCTCGCCACAGGTTTATATCCAACTCCATGCCCACTTGGATAGTAGGGGTATGAAAAGGACCCATTTTTCCCATTGAATTCCATGTTAAAATGGACTCAGTCCATTTTAACATTGATTCCTATGGAAAAATCGGGTCATCGCATCGCATCGCATCGAATCGCATGGTCGCATGCGATGCGATGCGATCTCCCGATCCGACCCGATTTAGAAATCGGCAGCCCAGTTACTACATAAGTACCAAAAATTGTTTTAGTGCTATTTAAAAAGAAGTAACAGGTATTGACACAGATATAATAATGTTTCGGCAATAAAAAATTACTTTTCGGGGCTACAGTATTTAACAAAAGCCCCTATCCAGGGTCTGCACCACTAATAGCATCCTTTCTCAGCAAAGAAATTGGTAGAACGTATTAGCTATCACTTTATTGCTGGCTAGTTAGAATGAGCTATATAGGACTATGCTTTTTGAAGTTTGTAAATTAGTCCAGAGCATAGCCCCTCTTGGACATAATGGAGATCTCGGTGCCCTACACTACAGGGATAAAGGGCCTTATTCTAGTTCACTCTTTCTGACAAAATCCTTCTTAGAGGGACAAAACCATGTGCACTGCAGGTGGGGCAGATGTTACTTGTGCAGAGAGTTCGATTTGGGTGAGGTTTTAGTTCAAAGTGAGATCTATATTGCAGTGTAAAAATAAAGCAGCCAGTATTTACCCTGCACAGAAACAAAATAACTCACCAAATCTAATTCTCTCTGCACATTTTACATCTGCCCCCCTGCAGTGCACATGGTTTTGTCCAGCTAAGAAGGATTTTGTCACAAAGAGCGAACTAGAATAAGGCCCATAGTCACTAGGTCTACAATTAGATGGTCAACACCATTAGGTTGACATGACTGTAGGTCGACAGGGTCATTAGGTCGACGTGGGGAATGTCGACAGTCAAAATGTCGACATGGGGTTAGGTCGACATGGTCATTAGGTCGACAGTCAAAATGTTGACACGGGGAACCCCTATGTCGACCTTTTGACTGTCTACCTTCCCCATGTCGACCTAATGACCCTGTCGACCGAACCCACGTCGACCTACAGTCATGTCAACCTTCCTACATGTCGACCTAATGCTTTTCGACCATCATGCTGTCTACCCAATGATCCGTAAACCGCACTACATCAGTGTGGCTGATGCAGGGGAAGTGCTGTAAATCATAGTGACAGTTTTATTGTGAGGGGCCCCCTCAAGTTAGTGGCCTATGGGCCCCCACAAGCCTTAACCCTTTGTTGCATTATCTTTTATTTTTATTTGTATGTATATATATATATATATATATATATATTCATGCTTCTTGCGTATTGTACTGACAAGGAAAAATAATGAAAAACATCACAGGCAAAAAAACAAAAAACGGTCTGTAGCAAATCTGGTACGCCGTGTAATGGTATACCTACTGTATATACCTTATGTATATGGGTATGTAGCAAATTTGCGCCGGTATGCAACAAAGGGTTCATCTGGCCCTGCGCAGGAGATATCTCTATTATCCCCTGCAATAGGCCTTACTAAATGGCAACTATACTTAAATCATGCGGAAACAAACATCACATGATTTTAGCTTGAATAAATTGAATATTTGAACTGTTAGTGCAACAACAAAGTTATGTATCACAGTTTGAGAGAGATTGGAGACAGTGGTCCATTATATAAGCTGTATGCACAGACATTAGCGCTGCATACACTAACTTTAAAGTGGTTTATTAGATTCTGCACAGTCTGCGTGTCTGATTTGTGGACAAATCTGCCTATCAGTAAGTGTGTAACCTCATTATTCAACATCAGAGTGTTTTGTAACATAACAAATACACATGTACAAATTACTGATCTTTCCTCTCTTTAGGGTGATTCCATGGCCCTTATTCTGGTTCTTTCATAAAGGCAAATTCCTTCTCAAATGGACAAAATATACAAAACATGTGGGTCAGATGTAACATGTGCAGAGAGAGTTAGATTTGGGTGGGGTTTTGCTGCAAAGTGACATCTATATTGCGATGTAAAAATAAAGAAGTCAGTATTTTCCCTGCACACAAACAAAATCACTCACCCACATCTAAATCTCACATGTTACATCTGCCCCATCTGCAGTGTCCATTTGAAAAGGAATTTGCCTTTGCAAGTTAACCAGAATAATGGCCCATGTTTTTTTTTATATCTTGGTGAATGCACTTAAAGAGATGAAGATTGCCATTATCATGGATATTGCTTTGATGTAATAATAACAGTACTTAGCAGGGACCAGATGCCCGGGGCAGCTGTCCATGCATTAATTATACTAATTTACTACCAATGGAAGTGCTGCATAATGTGCCCTGAACGGTCATTAGGACCATCCCATATAGTCGACATACATTACTTTGACAGGTAGAATAGTTTGACACAAGTTTTTTAAAATATATCATTTTCCGTGGCAGTTTTTACATATGGTAAAATCCGCCACTGTGCCAAGCCAGATGCAGTCTGTGAGACTGCACTGGCTTCTCTGTGACTGGCAGTGACTTCCTATTGGAAGTCCAACCTGCCAGTCACCCAGGGCAGTCCCACTGGGAGGTGTTCCCTCCCTCCGGGATGCAGCCCATTAAAACCGGTTCTGCGAATGCGCAGTACCCAGGACAATACTGCGCATGTGCCAGACCCAGGATGGTGAATATGCTTCTATGGACTGTTCCCAAAGCAGCCAGTAGAAGTTGGGGGCCAACACATGTGCATTACTGAAGAAGCTACTGTGCATGCTCCGGACCCGCGACTGCGGTGGGGGAAGGGACCAGCAGCCGGGACCAGTGGAGGTGGGGTGGCATCACGGCAGCCCCCCTCCTCCACAGAGGTAAGAGCCGCCACTGGTCATTTTCTATGTTTCATCACATGACCACAATTATTGCAAGCATATACCCTTACAGGCTTGCAATGCTCGGCGAGCTTCGGGCAAGAATGCTATTCCCAATCATAGACCATGTGGATGGTACATAAAATAAAAACTTGAAAAATATGTGAAAAAAACAAAACAATAATGTGGATTAACCATTCTCATGTCAACCTTTTTACCTATCAACCCTAAGCACACATGCGATGCACCAGCGATGTGTACTGAGCGATCTGTGCAGACCAGTGTTCTCTGATGAGAGCAGTGGCGAACGGACTAGATTTTGACTACATACAATCAAAATCTAGTCAGGCAATGGCGACGCGATCCAATCAGATCGCATAGAAATAGCACTGAAATCGCCTCGTGTGTACAGGGCTTTATCTCTGACAGCTAACTACATCTTAATAAGGACTCGGCTTAGTGAAAATGGCCGAGCCGAGTCCCGTGTGTACAGTTACACCCCTTTAGTTTGCTTACTCTTGGCCCGAGGCAATCATTATTCCTAAATGCTCGGAGATTTACCTTTTTGCTGTCGTACACTGCAGTGATTGTTATTAATATGTGCATCATACAAGACATTTAATGAGTGATTTCATTCTTATATTGCATAGTTTTTTATCCTGACTCAGCGGCTGACCTTTCCTTTCCAGTGGCAGGATGAACTTTGATTTGTTTTTCTGGTGAACTGTTTGTTTAGAAATGGAACAGATGATTTCAGCTGAAGTTCTGTTTGTTAGGTCATCCATTAGGAAATTTATCAAACACAAAAATGAAAAATCAACCAAACAGCTGATTTGCACAGCCAGTGGTTTATAGCTTGGGCAGGAGCACTATGTAGCTTCAAATGTTGTGCAGTCACTAAAGCACCAAGCAAAATGTCCTAATTCATGTTGTCAGCATGGTTAAACTGGCGACATCATTAATGTTGACACATGGAAAATGTCAGCTTTGACAGAATGTCCACAATGTCTTAATGTCCTCATTTCCATTAGTCTTACAGTTAGCGTTAATGTTTAGGTGCAAAATTACACTAAAAATCCTTTTTTTACATTTCAACAATGCCGACATTACATCATTGACGAGTTCAATATCAACATAAGTAGCGAAGACATTCATGTCGGCCTAATGAATGTGTTAGTTTAGAACCTATATACCACATGCATTAAAATGTAGCTACTTTTAGAACAGTTAAGATTGTCCAGTTCAAACATTGGGCCTAATTCAGACTAATTCAGGCAAATTTGTTCTCATAATGGGCAAAACCATGTGCATTGCAGGTGGGGCAGATGCAGAGAGAGTTTCTTGCAGCAGTGTATGGTCATCCGATCCCCCTTCTGCATGTGATGCATTACATGCGACCCCGTTCACCGCCGTCAGGAGGGTGTCCGAGCCTGTAGTCAGGTAGGTCTGACCTTCGAAGTTAAATGATTTTGGACGATCTTACTTGATTTCTCCGCCCTATCCATCGTAATCGGGTGAAATCGTCCAAAATGGCATAAGTGGGTCATCCATCCTCCATAAATTAGATTTGGGTGGGGTGTATTCAAACTGAAATCTAAATCGCAGTGTAAAAATAAAGTAGCCAGTATTTACCCTGCACAGAAACAAAATAACTCACCCAAATCTAAAGCTAGGTACACACACACAAAGATGTATTTGTCCAATCTGTCTGCTGGGAACAAAACTGGTAATGTATGGGAGCAAATAACAGTCAACCATTTGCCCCCAAACCCTAGAAATCAAATAAAAACGATTGTTCGGACGCATTTGTGAACGCAAATATGCACATGCGCAGACCTCCAACCATCGGAACGGGGCCGCTAGGGTGGTCAATCCCAGGATCGGCGGGATCCCAGGATTTGGCCCCAAAAAGTCTGGGATTTCAACCCAGAAGTCTGGGATTTCGGGATTAGACTGCGCGCAGTCTAATGCTGGGCAGTGTCTGAGCACTCGCTCAGACGCTGCCTGGCTGTTCCTGACCCTGGCATGTGGCCTGTGTGGTCACGCTGCGCAGGCCACACTGGCCACTCTGCTGCCACCCCTTCTCCTGCCCCCCTGCCGCAACTTCGTCTGCCCCCACCTCTTCTCCTTCGCCCGCCCGCCCCTTAACCTGAGCCCACCTGCCCGTCCCTTCAGGAGGAGGTGCACCGCTGAGGAGGAGGTGCACACGCCTGGAGGAACCGTGCACCTCCGAACCCACTCCACGACTGCCCGCCCGCCAATGTAAGTAAATGTTCGGGTAGGCCAGTGTGGGAGTGGGACTGGTTCCCAGGATTGAAAAAATGCCCCGGGATTGGCAGGCTGTTCCTGACCCTGGCATGCGGCCTGTGTGGTCACGCTGCGCAGGCCACACTGGCCACTCTGCTGCCACCCCTTCTCCTGCCCGCCTGCCGCAACTTCGTCTGCCCCCACCTCTTCTCCTTCGCCCGCCCGCCCCTTAACCTGAGCCCACCTGCCCGTCCCTTCAGGAGGAGGTGCACCGCTGAGGAGGAGGTGCACACGCCTGGAGGAACCGTGCACCTCCGAACCCACTCCACGACTGCCCGCCCGCCAATGTAAGTAAATGTTCGGGTAGGCCAGTGTGGGAGTGGGACTGGTTCCCAGGATTGAAAAAATGCCCCGGGATTGGCAGGCTGTTCCTGACCCTGGCATGCGGCCTGTGTGGTCACGCTGCGCAGGCCACACTGGCCACTCTGCTGCCACCCCTTCTCCTGCCCGCCTGCCGCAACTTCGTCTGCCCCCACCTCTTCTCCTTCGCCCGCCCGCCCCTTAACCTGAGCCCACCTGCCCGTCCCTTCAGGAGGAGGTGCACCGCTGAGGAGGAGGTGCACACGCCTGGAGGAACCGTGCACCTCCGAACCCACTCCACGACTGCCCACCCGCCAATGTAAGTAAATGTTCGGGTAGGCCAGTGTGGGAGTGGGACTGGTTCCCAGGATTGAAAAAATGCCCCGGGATTGGCAGGCTGTTCCTGACCCTGGCATGCGGCCTGTGTGGTCACGCTGCGCAGGCCACACTGGCCACTCTGCTGCCACCCCTTCTCCTGCCCGCCTGCCGCAACTTCGTCTGCCCCCACCTCTTCTCCTTCGCCCGCCCGCCCCTTAACCTGAGCCCACCTGCCCGTCCCTTCAGGAGGAGGTGCACCGCTGAGGAGGAGGTGCACACGCCTGGAGGAACCGTGCACCTCCGAACCCACTCCACGACTGCCCGCCCGCCAATGTAAGTAAATGTTCGGGTAGGCCAGTGTGGGAGTGGGACTGGTTCCCAGGATTGAAAAAATGCCCCGGGATTGGCATCCCTAGCGGCCACATTTAGTCCCATTTTATTAAAGCTGAATTATACTCATTGTCTGCGTCTCAGCATGTGGAAGCAAATAGTTGATTGTTCTGGGACATCATACATTACCAGGTTTTTGTTCTCACCAAAAACATTGGGCAGATAAATCTTTAGGTGTGTGCCCAGAATAAAGTCCCCCATACAATACAACGATATATCTGATGCTGAAATTGCATGCAATTTCCGTTGAACTTCCCGGGAGTGATTCCAGACGATTTGGTACTTTGTTGTCATTTTTTGCATAAGATATATCTCATGCGATTGATCAAGCCAAGATAAATCACCAGAGATATATCTTATGGTATACAATTGTACCATAAGATATATCTGATGGGCTGGATAAGGGGCTAGAAAGAGTGGAAATGTCAGTCAAACTTCCTGCCATATATTGCATACGATATATCGCATGCACAAAACAGAACTCCTTATTCCATCCAATTCCGATAACTCACAGGCGCAGTATGACCAACCTAAGGGCTCCTATACAACACTTACGGGACTGCGCATCGGATCAGATGGAAAACACAAACAATGTGACACTTTTCAGATGATATATCGACCCGAATGGTCATAATTGGCTGAAATCGTGCAAAATCGTTCTAGCATATGGGGGCCTTTACTCTCTCTATACATGTAGTCGCATAGAGTATGGGCAGCTTAACATTTGCCCCACTTGCAGTGCACATGGTTTTGCCCATTTTGAGAGGAAATTTTGGTACTTGTGTAATAGCACAGCGCCCGTAACGTAGTTAGCGTAGCGTCCCTGTCAGAATCAGCGTAGTGTTCCTGCAGCAGCGTAGTTAGCGTAGTCAGTAAGAAGTAGCGTAGTATTCCCATGGCCGCTTAGCGTCCCTGTCAGAAGTAGCGTAGTGAAACACCTCCACTATCCACGCCAGTCCGAAGCGTGGCGAGCGCAATTAGCCCTGCGAGGGAGCGCATTACGCGTCCCCCCGACCTGTTCATACCCCCACTATCCATATAGGCGTGAAGTTGATTTTATAAAGTGTGGCGAGCGCAGCGAGCCACCGAGCCCGAAGCGCGGCGAGCCCCGCGAGGGGAGGCGGACTACTTTACATGTATTCCGCGTCCCTCACGGGGCTCCCTGCACTCGCCACACTTTATAAAATCAACTCCACGCCGACGTGGATAGTGGGGGTATGAACAGGTCGGGGGGGGGGGCGTTATGCGGCCCCTCACGGGGCTCACTGCACTCTCTATGCTTCGGGCTGGCGTGGATAGTGGGGGTTTGAAAAGGAGGCATTTGTCAGTATGTAACATGGAGCACTGGCAAATGCCTCTTTTATTGTGCATAAGACGCACTTGTGCCCGCATAACCCCCTTTGTGCATGGGACGCACATGCTACCGAACCCCCTAACCCCGTCTCCCTGAAGCGGGCACATGCAGGGTTGCCGTACCCTGCCACAATAATTACTGAGACGCAGGAGCCTCTGAGATGCACCTGCGTCTCAGACAGATGGAGCGCCTCTCCATCGGCGCCCGCATGATCCCCTCTCCGCCGGCATCCGCCAGCGCAGGGGATCTGGCGGTTACCGTCGCTGTGTGAGAGGCGCTCACTAGGCTTGCCATGGACGCCAGGGACAGAGTCATGGACTCCGGGGACAGAGCCGGTCTGCCGCAAAGTCAATACGCTAACTACGCTAGGCAGACGTCGGGCTGTCACTGCGCTAACTACGCTAGGCAGCCGTTGGGCTACGCTGACAGCGTAGCTTAGCCTACACTGAAAACGTAGTGTAGCCGGGCGCCGTGCTATTACAGTAGTACCGAAATTTCTCTCATGGGCCTTATTCAGGCAATAAGGCCTGAATTAGGCCCATGGTCACATTTATAAACCAGGTTCTACATGTATACATTCTGAGTGAGATTCATTATCATAGGACTACTGTATATTATGACCTTTCCTGATATACATATTATTAATCCTTCATTACTTGATTTATACCAGCATAACCTTTTTGGACTGTAATGCAGCACTGTGGCACAGTGGTTACCATGGCTGTCTCACAACACTGGGGTCATGGGTTAAATTCCCAACTAGAGACCTATCTGTCTGGCCTTTGTATGTTATTCCCTGTGGTTGCAGGGGTTTCCTCCCATACTCCGGTAACATACAGATACTGGAGGTTAAATTAATTCAGACCAGATGAGCTCTTTAGGTCACTATGAGCGGGTGAGCGATGTTTTGCATTTCTGCGCATGTGTGTGCGGACACGGCGAACAGGGTGTTCCCAGGATTAGGGGGGTGGGGGCTGCGAATCAACCAGAATAACCCCCCTATTGTGTAAAGAATATTTTTGTACCACGCTCTGTGTGGGTGAAGCAGCTCCAATAAATTATACGATTACAATTGGTGGGATAGGAGCGCTGGTGTCAAATATGTAAAAGTATTTTTTTGTAATAAAATAATATAATGAAATAAATTATTTCATTTTATTAAAGTATAATTACTAAAACTAATCCGAGTAATGTATATACATTGGTATGTCCTCATGTACTTATATCACTCTATATGCTATAGAAAGCCTACTTGTATCTCTAGTATGATTCCTGACCCAGGCAATGACACATTCTACTCAGTGAATTAGGGAACTTCCAGCTTGGCAAGCACCAGTGATTCGCTTACTACAGGTTGGAAACTTATGATGGTTTGCACATTACATGTGTTTCCATATCCTCTCCCTGTCTTTTTTGGCATATGCTCAAAATCATATTGCCTTAATCCAGAATAATCTTTTGGTTTTACAGGGGAAATGAGAGAACACAAACATTCCTGTGTTCACGTGGGCATATCCCGCTGACAGAAACAATAGGCCTGATCTGATTGTATGAGACAAGTAACAAATCGAATCATGGACAAACGAAGCTTCCACTTCATCCCAATGCTAATTTATCTCTGTAGTCCCCTTAGATCTTCAAAACTTTATATTAGGGATATATATACTGAAATGCACATTAATGTGGCCGTTCAGAATGTTCTGGAAGTGCATACACCAAGGCCCTTATTCTGATCGGTGCGGCCAACTCCGTCCGTACGCGGTAAGAAGCTGGCCGAACGGACCGCACGTGTATTTTTCACGGAATACGCCTCCTCCATCTCAGGGAACCTCCCCCATCATTCGATGGTCGCAGACCATCGAATGCAGGACCGAGTGGTCTACCAGCTCCCTCAACCTCAGACCACACGGACATTTTTCTGTGCAAAAGCAGGGATCTGGGCGGGCAGCTGACATCCGGCGATGTCATATGTCCGCCCCCTACACGTGCGTCACGGCCGCATTACCATACGTACACCCAGCGTTTGCATGGGAACGCCCATGAAACGCGGGGCGTATGCATATGGTAATGAGCCCAAATAGCCCTTCACGCCCCTCTCCACCCCCTGTTCGGAGTGTTCACATTTCATGCGGGATTTGGCCGTACGCCCCGCTCGCACATGCGCAGAGACAAAACATCGGCGGCACGAACGCACGCGGATATTACCGCACCAACCAGAATAAGGGCCCAAGTTGTATATGTGCTAATGACACACTTGATGACAGTCTTATGTTCAAGAAAATATTTAGCAAGGCTTTGTGAAGGCAATGCTCTGAGGTCACTGGCCCTCCTCCCCCCAGCACAGTCATTGGGAATAGTAGGTGTGCTGTTCACAAATGTTTGTTAGTGCTATTAAACCACTAAGGCTTAATAGCTTAATATTCAATATGTAGAAGACATCTTTATCCTGTTTACATAAACATAGTATATATTATATTTCCTATTACCACAACATGCACAATATATGAAATAATATTGACGTTTTCATAATTCAGAATTGCATCCTGATATGTTACTGGCTTGTGCCGAGATGACCACATACTTTGTTATACTGCTGATAAATTGCATTGATAACACCTTATATGTCACTACAGAACTTTCTAAGCATAATACAGGCATTCATGTCCTTGTACATATTTAGTGCCAGTTACATGTTATTTCCCCAGTAGTGCCAGTTACAGATGTAGCCAGTAAAAAAAAAAAATGGGTACTTGTTTCCTAGCACGGCCACACTGATTTACATCGGGGTGGTCGTGTCGGAAAAATCGGGTCGATCGCATCGCATGCGATTTGGTCGCATGCGATGCGATCGACGCGACCGACCGATTTTCGACCCGATTTTTTCATTGAATGAAATGTAAATCGGGTCCCTGGGACCCGATTTTACATTGGATTCAATGTAAAATATTCCCAACCCCCCCAAATTTAACGGCGTAAACCCCACCCCACGATAGACGCCAACCCGAAGCGTGGCGAGCGCAGCGAGCCCGCGAGGGGCGGCGGTGCGCGTCCTCCGACCTTTTCATTCCCCTACTATCCACGTCGGCGTGGAGTTGAGAATAGAATAGTGTGGCGAGCGCAGCGAGCCACCGAGCCCGAAGCGTGACGAGCGCAGCGAGCCCCGCGAGGGACGCTTCGGGTTGGCGTCTATCGTGGGGTGACGACGGGGACATCTATAATGTGAAATGGGTCATATTGGCCCATTTCACATTTTTCACATTTTCTCACGATTTCAATGTTAAAAAATATTTTAACATTGAAGCCTATGGAAAAATCGGGGGCATCGCGTCGGGACCAATGTTAATGGTCCCGACCGACGCAATGCCCCCGATATTTTACCTTTCCCGACACGATTTCAATGTTAAAATATTTTTTAACATTGAAGCCTATGGAAAAATCGGGGGCATCGCGTCGGTCGCGTCGGGACCAATGTTAATGGTCCCGACCGACGCGATGCCCCCGATATTGTGTCCTAGCCGGCAAAATGGACCTGATTTCAAAGGAAATCGGGTCCATCGTGTGGATCGTGTACCTTAACTTAAAGGTACACGATCCATAAGATTGTGGCCGTGCTAGGAAACAAGTACCAAAAAATGAAAGTACATTTTGGAGACTATGGTTTTCGGAATAATTTGGATAATGGATATATGGATAAGGGATACTCAACCTGTAATACTAACTGGATCAGATCATAAAATGCACAATACAAATGGCTTTAAAAAAAACCAGCAATACTGGTAAAATCCGTAATATGCTCATACAGCCAGGTAGATGGTGGCTGTTTTCTGTGTATGTGATTATCTGCTGGCCAAATGATGATCCAATCATTTCATTTGACATTGAAAAAGATCTGACTTTAAAATAGCAAGAACTAAAGCGGTTTACCTCTTCAAGAGTGCAGTAGAAGGAAAGGCTCTATGATATGATAGACCAGGCATGTCCAACGTTGGCCCTCCAGATGTTTTGAAACTACACATCCCAGCATGCTTTACAATAGTTTTAGCATTCTCTAATAGCAAAACTGTGGCAAAGCATGCTGGGATGTGTAGTTTCACAACATCTGGAGGGCCAACGTTGGACATGCCTGTGATAGACCATCGCAGGAGCATACCATAAAAGAGGCTGAAGGTGCAATATTTTCTCCTGTGCACATCAGACATCTTTCGAGTTATGGCATCACACACTACGGTCCAGACGAAAGAATAGACTTGTTAGACTTAACTTTATTAAAGTTTCAGACGGTCCTGGGTTGAATAGACAATGCCTAGAAGAGAGGAGAAAAATGGCGAAGGAAGTTGCAGTGTACGAAACCCAGAAGCGGAAAGAACCCTATGTAACCATCAGATCCAATTTTTCTCCATTCCACCCATTGGTGTAAGGTTAGGTCTAAATTGAAGTGGGCTAAAGGACCTCCTGGCGTCGCAGGGGAGGAGAGGGGGTGGAGAGAGGAGGAGCAAGGTCTGAAGAAGGGTCCCAAACGGACCCTCACGGGCTTGCTTCACTCGCCACGGTTCAGGCACGGTGGCTCGCTCCGCTTCGCTCGCCACCTGTTTCCTAAAGGCAACCAGTGGTGGCGTGGATAGTGAAGGAGCAAGCCCCCCATCCTTGCTCCTCCCCCTGGGCGTGAAAGGTCTTTCAGCCCACTACAATTTAGCATCTACCATTGGGGTTACAGGCAAGACAGCCATCTTGGGTACACTACAAAGGTTACAATATGTGAGATAAACCATGCAAGAAACAGACATATACAGGTGACTAAAACATGTGCAATATGATATGCAGTAAATATGGATAGAACCATGTGTTATGCATCCCGCGAAAGTAAGAAACATCTGAGGAAGCCATATGGGGAGCACTGCATAGGTTACATCTGGCAGGTGTGTGCATTAACATCCGGGTGGTAGGGGAAGAAGAAGAAAATAGACAGGCATGAAGCAGCAGTATTAAAAGAATGGTAACAGCACTGTAAAAACGACATGGTAACAACATTTTTTGGGTAAACTGCAACAAGCCTAGCATCTGTCTTGCTAGAGTGTGCAGTATTATCGCATCCAGTAGTTTGTTTAATACGATTAGTCCATGGCAGAGCCCCCGAATGCCAGTCTCTGATGGACATGGTGCAACAGAGTAATAAACTAGGTGATGTAAGTAATCACGAGTAAGAGCACATTGGGGAGAGGAATAAAATAACATCCAATTGTGCCATATCACAGTTCACAACACACACTTACTGGACAGATGAAATCTGATCTTTCCAACTCTCTCTTTTTAATGGTGTGTACACATGGGGGCGATATACCGTGCTATGCAAGTCCCGATGCGATCAGATCGTATCGGGACTCGCATCTCACAGCATGCCAGAGGGGCACAATTTAGGCTATATAGTGCAGATCTGCACTATATAGTGTTGCCTGCCCTCTTTATTTCACTGCCGATATGCACTCACACGGGAGCACGCATCGGTAGCGCATCGGGCTCGCAAGCTCTAAAAAAGCATGCGATATGGCTTCCGATGTTCACTATATCGGCAACATCGGAAGCCATATCTTACCATCTGTACACACCATTATACCCCTTTCACATCGCACTTTTAAAACGGTATATTGCCGTTTTTTTTTCCATTTTAAAACGTTTAAGGCTGCAATGTGAAAGTGCCAGAGTTGATTTACCGGTTAAAGTTAACCGGTATTTCAACACGGTTAAAAAGCAGAGTCCTACACGTTTTAAAGCCGTTTTTTTGGCAGTTTGAACAGCTCTATTTCAATGGCTTGAAACGTGTCCCTTGGGGGTTAAACGGGTTGAATGTTTGAATGGTATTAAATGATTTTTAAAACGGTTTTCACCTGCAATGTGAAAGGTCTCAAGGCTCAGACCCATTTAAGAATACCGTGTCATTACCCATTTCTGCAATGTGAAAGCAGTATAAGTCAGAATATATATTTATTTTGTTTTCTACTTACATCAGCTAAGCTCTATTTATGATACACTGAATTCAGGGACAAGCAGAAGATTTGGTAACAATTGCTGTACTAGGAGATTGAAACATTGTTTAGCTATGTATTACTGAACTGCAGAATACAAAATATTACAAACATGCATTGGAGTGGTGAGGTCTGAAAGAGATTGTACTTTATGTGTATTGTGGGGAGAATTCAAATAGTCCCATACTAATTGGTTAGCAGGGACTATTCAATCAACCTCAAAGGCAGCCCACGGACTGCAGTAAACAGGGATTTCTCCTTCGTCTAGTAGGGGATACTGGAATGCAGTTACAGTGGGTATAGAATGGATAGTCACGGGAGCTGACACTTTAAGAATTTTAGTCATTGTGATAGATCCTCCCCCTTCTATGCCACTCCCAAGCCAGTCTCAGATTAGTGCCTCCGATAGCTTGTACTGTTTTGTCAGTCCCTTCTTTGGTGGTTACAATGCAGCCTGTCCCAGGGCCGACAGTTTGGGGTCTGGGAGTGGACTCGGATGCTAGCCTACGCGGCTGGGGAGTGGTGACATGCAGAGCACACTTTCAAGGTCTGTGGACTCTACAGGAGTCAAAACTCCCAATAAACTTATTGGAGTTGAGAGCATATTTCTTAACCCTACATCAGGCACAGTATCTCCTGCAGGGCAGAGCAATTTAAGTACAATCAGACAATGCCACGGCAATGGCATAGATCAAAAATCATGGAGGCACGAGGAGCTGAGCAGCCATGAGAGAAGTGTCACAGATTCTCAGGTGGGCAGAGAATCATGCACAGTATGTATCAGCAATATTCATCCCAGGTGTAGACAACTGGGAGGCCAACTATCTCAGCCGTCAAGTTGTGGTCCCTGGCGGGTGGTCTTTAATCCGCCAGGTATTCCAGTTGTTAACCCAGAAATGGGGCATTCCTCAAGCAGACCTGATGGCCTCAAGAAAAAATCGTAAGCTTCCACTGTATCTCTCCAGGTGGGGGCAGTGGATGCACTGGTGGCTCCATAGGAGTTCCAGTTTGTATACCTGTTTCCTGCTTTTCCACTACTGCCTCGCTTGCTTCAGCGAATAAAGAAGGAACGCGTGAAGGTTAAAAATTTTTTTGAAAAAACAATGTTGACCTTTTGATCTAGACACTGTCGACCTAATGCTTGTGTCGACCTTCCAACCATGTCGATCTTAAGCATGTCGACCTATTCCAGATGTCAACCTTAGCCATGTTGACCTTCAGTGGTGGACCAAATGCATGTCAACCTTTTGTGTGTTGACATAACGACCGTATACCAGAAGATTAGTCCTATTGCTGCAAATTCATTAAAAAAAACTCTTACTGTTTACACTATGCCAGTATCATTAGTACTGGTATACTGGGCCTGATTCTGACTCACTTGCAAAAGCAAATTCTCTCTAATGGACCAAACCATGTGCACTGCAGGTGGGGCAAATGGAACATGTGCAGAGAGAGTTATACGGCCTACACACATGCCGATATTAAGGCATTTTCTAAGCGATTTTGCTTAGTTTGGCAAAGTCGCTTAGAAAATGCCCTCACATCGGTGTGTGTGTGGGGGCTATATCGACAGCAATGCGCGTCCCCGCGCGTCTTTGTCGCTGGCCGAGATTGATGAACAGTGTTCATCAATATCAGCATCGACAGGGTTCTCCCACCGGAGAACACTAGCGCTGTCTGCTCGCTTAGCACACAGAGCTGACAGCTCGCTCTGTGTGTGGGCTGTCAGCTCTGTGTGCTGAGCAGAACGGCCCGACATAGCACAGCTAGGTCGCCCTACACACATCGGCATGTGTGTACGGCCCATTAGATTTGGGTGGGGTTTGTACTTCAAACTGATATCTATATTGCATTGTAAAAATAAAGCAGACAGTATTTACCCTGCACAGAACAAGATAACACCCAAATGTAACTCTCTGTTATATCTGCCTCCCTGCAGTGCACACGGTTTTGTCCATTAGAGAGAGAGAATTTGCTTTTGCAAGTGAACCAGAATCAGGCCCCCATGCACATGGTTTTGTCCATTAGATAGAGAGAATTTGCTTTTGCAAATGAACCAGAATCAGGCCCCGGTGCACATGGTTTTGTCCATTAGAGAGAGAGAATTTGCTTTTGCAAGTGAACCAGTGTTAGGCCCATTGAGGAAATGTTTTTATATTTAAATACTACACTATGATGGCTTTTTGTCATTCGCCCCAATGTGATACCCAGTTTCCAATCCATATCATATTGCATAAGTTACATATTTTTCAATAGTTTATCACATAAAAGGTGTCATTGTATGTGAACACACATGGGTAGCACTAATTGGTCACAGATCTTTATTGCACTAGCTAGCTTTTTCTTTGTGGTTTGACAAGCAATAAATTGTGTATCTTTTGAACAAAATTGTTGTTTTATATTGTGTACAGTAATAATCAATATTATTTCTGTTTCTTCTTTTGTCTTGTAGATTTTGTCACACTTGTATAAAAGCTAGTCTGAGGAATAATGCGTATGCATGTCCTTATTGCCGGACCCACCTGTCATCTGAAGGAACGCTTGCTGTGGACATTGTAAAGAAAATGAAAACTGTATTTCAGAATTGTGAAGAGTGTGAGAAAAAGGTCAGTTTGTATAACAAAAGTGAGAAGTGATAACACTGAACTTTATATGATGTTTTCTAGATTCAGTGGGGCAGATGTAATAAACCTGGCGAAGGAGAGAACGCGCCAGCCAATCAGCTGTGATTGAAATATGACAGTTGGCAGTTGATTGGCTGGTGCATTATCGCCTTCAACTTTATCTCCAGCTTATCTCTTTGCCAGGTTTAATACATCTGCCCCAGTGTCTCATAGAACCAGCAATGACTGTCCCTCTCACAATTGATTGGTGCAGTTGCATAGGTGTGTCCAACTCTCAATACAGGTGGCTGTCCACAGTTACTGTATTTTGAAGCATGCTTTGTGTATTCTACATAGGGCCATCTGTCTCTTTCCTCTGCAGTGCATAGGTCACTACTGGCAATAGGGAACACTTGTTTTAAAGGGTAAGAAGCGTACTTTCATTGCTAAAAACTTATAATGAAATATATATTGTGACAAGGAATCACATACACTGGATCATGATGAAGTCTTGGTCTTTATGTCACAGCATACCAGGTACACAGTATAGGCAAGTATGATTACAGCATACAGGTAATGACAGCATACTTGAACTCTTCAGAATGCTCCAGTGGTCCCTACCATAGCCCACACCCTGGCCTATCACTTAGCTATAGGTTAGCTATACCACCATCAAGAGCAATGACCCCCTGCTCTGGAAACACTTTTATTAGGAAGCCACAGGTGCTGCTAATCAGCCTTACCTTGATCACATCAGTTTTGTTGCTGCTGCTGCTCTGATACCTGGACTGGGTCTTCCATGTTACTTTCATGTGTAAAGATGCTGCTCCTCCCATATGATGTATTATAGGTATTTCTTCAGGTAGCAATAAATCAGAATCAATATATAGGGAAACAGATAGTATATTTTCTCCTTAAGCTGTGCAATCAATTTATAAAATATGTATCTTCTAAATGAGGCGCTCTATACACTTGAATACAATCTATCACTATATTTATTGTTTCATTTTGTTTATGTGATCAGACTTATTAACTGTGACTCGGGAAAACATGGCAATGTCAGTAAATTGTTTTTAATAAGATTAATAAGAATAATACAGGAACAAAAAGTGGACAGTGGTTAAATAATATTACAGGTTGGAGAGATTATCAGATTTATGGGGACACGTCAGTTTATGTTCCTTGGTTGTGAGCTAGGTCTGTAATACTGTGGTAATACTTAGTTTTTGATGTTATTTGTATGTTGTTGGGATTTCTTTCTAGGTATGCCTAAGTGAAATGCGATCACACTTGAATATGTGCCAGCAATACATTACAAAATACGGCCCTCTGGAGGAGTTGGGGAAAATGACATGCAGGTATGTATTTTGTGTATGTGTGATATATCCACAGTATTGTATGTAGTATGCATCACAAAATCGTATTGTCTGAATTAAAACGGCACCTGTAGTCTCCTGTATAAAAACAAACAAACACATGAAAAAACCCCACACCCTTAGAAAGAGAATTTCACTGAAATATAACATGCCAACACATCCTTTGCTTACCAGTTACTCTACCCTTTGGAGGTCATTCTGGTTGGCACGCAAAGCTGCAAAAAATTAGCAGCTTTGCGTGTCCTTTAAACACTGCCCGGACGAACCATGAAAGTCACCGCACGCATGCGAATGGATGTTTTGCATAAGCCTGAATTCAGGGAGGAAATCATTCGATGGTCGGAGACCATCGAATGATTTCTACAATGCATGCAGATCTAAGATACTCCCTGGTGTCTTAGATATGCGGACTCCCTGTACGGGAAGAGGGCGGGCAGCTGACATCAGTTTCCCACCCGCCGTACCCGTGTCATCGGCAAATCACCGTGGTAACGCCCAGCGTTTTCCTGGAAACACCCATAAATCACTGGGCGTTCCCATGGGCACAGTGATGGCCTGCCACCCCATGCCCTCCACCCGCAGTGCTGTGTGCGAGCAGCCGGCGAATAAGCAATAAGTCATGGCCACTTGCACCAAGCGGCCGGGTGTCTGGTAGGGAGTGAAGAAAACATGTTTCACCCCTGCTGGGGTTTGATCACTTCAGTTGCTCACTAGATCCATGGATTTAAGTGATCAAGCCCCAACAGGGCTGAAACATGTTTTCTTCACTCCCTACCAGACATCCAGTGCAGCAGCGCCAAGGCTTACACTGCCAATAATTGTATGTAAACTAGCCAGTAAATGTATATATGCATTGAAAAATTGGTTAATACATGACCTGTTATCTATACGATTATACTTGACAGGAATACTCACTGTACAACTCCCCTTTTGGATTGCATTTCCGTGTGTTCTAAACTGTGTGGCCTCATCCGGGCTTATCCTGATGCATGCTTTTTGTGTTATACTCTGTTACAATTGTGTTTAAGTTCCTCACAGACTATACATTATGGATACATCACTGCCCAGGCCAACACTCTGAATGTCTATGAACCTAAGGGAACACAATCACACACCCTCACTGAGCTAGAACAGAATCCTATACGGTGTTTTTTAACACGTTTAAATTCTCAATTTCTTTTAAGTGATTAATCTAATACAAGTTTAGTTTTATATGTACAAACATCACTTTTCACTGCAATACTGGAGAACCAAATGCTTGTTGACTGACATCTCTACTATATACTTAATATGCCATTTCACTCATATTGTGTGTGAACTAAGCACCCCAGGAGAGAACTCTCCACTAGTGTGACTATCCTAAATACTGTTCCAACTATTAAAGCAGTGCCCCCAAAAAGAGTCTTCTTTTTCTACTGTTTGTCATATGTTGTTACTGACTCAGGGGAGCACCACCAACCCACCCTATACTTACCTATAAGAGGGATCAAGTTCGGTAGTTTGTTTTACATCAAATTTTGCCCGCATCTCAGTAAAAATACTTACCTCTTAACGTCCTTTAGTTCTTCTGCAGGATCAAAACCTCAGTGTTTTTGTACCTGCTAGAGGGAAACTAGATTTTAAGATGTCCTAGGATATGACTTAAATTGGAAATGCAATTAAATATTTTGGACAGTGCTTTGAGAGTTTTCAAAGCACTGTCATAGCTTAAAATCCTGGGTTTTCTGCATGACTCCTTACACAGCTAACAAAGCAGGCTTTTATATTGTATTTGTCTAAAATAGCATTGAAGATCATATTCAAACATCATTGAGATTATTTTTGTTCTGTGCTTTCAGAGAGGAATTATATGCCTGTCCATTTTGTCCCATGGAACTAGAGGAAGATGATTTTGTACAGCATTGCTTCATTTACCACAGTGCAGAGAACAGACTGGTGGTAAGGAGTCTCACTAGATAAATACTGGATATAAATAATATACACACGTGGCATTGCTAGAACTGTCAACAATATATATATATTTTTTTGTCTGATGAATTACAAGTCTTTTGCAGCCCTTTGCATGACATAATTTGTTATTATTTTGCATCAGCGTAACTCCAGGAAAGATAACGGGGCTGTAGAAGAGGCAGGAAGGTAGGGGCAAGGGTGTTCTAGCGTCTTTATAGTTTTCTCATGTACTGCCTGTAATGTTATACCCCTTTCACACTGCACTTTTAAAACGGTATATTGCCGATTTTTTTCCATTTTAAAACGTTTAAGGCTGCAGTGTGAAAGCGCCAGAGTTGATTTACCGGTTAAAGTTAACTGGTATTTCAACACGTTTAAAAAGCAGAGTCCTACACGTTTCAAAGCCGTTTTTTAGGCAGTGTGAATGGCTCTATTTCTATGGCTTGAAACGTGTCCCTTGGGGGTTAAACGAGTTGAATGTGTGAATGGTATTAAACGGTTTTCACCTGCAATGTGAAAGGTCTTAAGGCTCAGACCCGTTTTAAAGTCCCATTTGAGAATACCGGGTCAATACCCGTTTCTGCAATGTGAAAGCAGTATTAGAGAGGCAGGTTGTGTCATCCCACCCACCTCTTGTTCATCACCCCTTGTCCTCAACACAGCTGATATTATAGAGCAGGCATTCCCAACCACGGTCCTCAAGGCATACCAACAGGGCAGGTTTTAGTGATTGCCAGGCTTCAGCACAGATGGTTTAATCACAATCACTCAGGTACTAATTAGTCACCTGAGCTCAAGCCTGGATATCACTAAACCCTGCACTGTTGGTGTGCCCTGAGGACCGTGGTTGGGAATGCCTGTTATAGAGAGTAGAAATCCTCAGCAGAATGGACAGCTGTGTGCCTAGTTACAAACCAAGGGCCTATGGGAGATTTGCCTCCATTCGGGGAGGATGAAGTTCTGACACTGCTATGTGGCACAGATGTATCCAGTCCAAAAAATATAACCACATCACAGGCTGACACTGTAAAGGTCCATACACACTGGGCAATTATACCCAGATTGCACGGACAGCATACACACTGAGCGGCTTTCCCCCTGCTCGGCGCTGTCAGCCCGGGGGCAGACGGCTTTGTATAGCGCAGCACTACCATTTACTATCCATCCACAAAACCACTCATCACCAGGCTGTACACACTGAGCGGCTTTCCCCCTGCTCGGCGCTGTCAGCCGGGGGCAGACGGCTTTGTATAGCGCAGCACTACCATTTACTATCCATCCACAAAACCGCTCATCACCAGGCTGTACACACTGGGCGGCTTTGAGCTGAAAGCCGTTCAAAACACAAAGTTTGAGCATCTTTCAGTTCAAAATTGTCCAGTGTGTATGGGCCTTTAGTTTTATAAGTTTACGAAACCTGTTTTTAGTTATTTACTTTCATTTCCAATCTGATACAAATTACTCTTTAGTCCCAATAAAATGGAGAAACCAACTGCTGCTAGATAACTGATAGAAGCTGATTGGCTGCTTCAGGCAACCTCTTCTGGATCTCCTGAGGTTTGATACATGTCCCCCATGTAGCGTTACATACTGTACTGCTTTAGGGGAGTTGTGATTGTAGAGACTCTAGGCCTTATTTCATTTCACATGTGGAAAGACAGGCAAGCTGCAGTCCGTGTAAGGATCTGATGAGATTCGTGGCTCCACGGCGCTCGGTGTAATCCCCATGCTCTAGCTACAGTGTACAGTGGTGCGTCATACATGTCTGACTGTGAGTGCTCAGCCAGCAATCCCTCAGTCTTAATGCCCTCTTTGTATTCATATATTAATAATGCAGATCTTAGAATAGCAGTGTTTTGCAGATCATTGCCTCAGGGCTATGCATATCTAAGTCACTCTATGTTCTGCCTGGCGAGTGACTCTTACTTAGCTGTACACATTGTCTTATGATCAGAAACCATAGAACATTTCCATATATTAATCATCTATTGTCACTGGCTCCTTAATTGTGTTTACGTGATTCAGCCCAAGACTTTTATTAACTCCAAAAACCCATAGTTACTGTCTACTGCTATGAAGCAACTAAGGGGGTCATTCAGACCTGATTGCTGGGCTGTAATTCTTCGGAGCCCAGTAATCAGGTAAATGCAGCCAGAGTTCTCTCCCCGTCCCCTCCCCCAGCCTCAAATACGTTTGCAGCCCTGCACACAAGGGGAAAGCCAGTTGGAATCATCCATCGATTGGATTTCCTCCTGTTCGCAGCCACTGAGTTAAGGTGGCCATACACACGCAGATTCATCTGCAGATCTGTCTGGTTGGAACAAAAACATGGTTATGGATGAGAGCAAATGACAGTTGACCATTTGCTTGGAAATGCTGGAAAACTGACAAACTGTCACTCATCCATAACCATGTTTTTGTTCCAACCAGCCAGATCTGAAGATAAATCTTACTATTGTATGGGCACCTTTATTTACCCAGCGCTGCGAGGGCCGTGGGGAGAAGGAGGCTGCTGCTGACACGAGTGGCCCACCCTCCCAACTACCGTGCACCACATGCGGTTTTCGGGCACTCTCAAAAACCACTGGCATGCCGCCCACAAACAGCTGCCGGCTATCAATCACCTTGTGAATGGCCAGTGATAGCAAGCCACCGCTGGGTTCGTTTGCAGGGGGACCCTGTGCATATGCACTGCATACCGCAAATTTGCAGCCCAGCGATCGGGTCTGAATGACCCCCTAAATGCCTAAGCACTCCCTAGCTGCAAATTATATTTTGAAAATGTAATTGATCTTGTCTTGTTATATACTGTATATAGGCTTTGGGCCAATTGTTGAAACATATTTGAACAATGAATATATGAAAACGCCCTGAACTGCCAGCTGACACTGCATAATAGTTTGTTCTTATTGGCAATAAGCTAATATTGCTCCGCGGTATCGTGCATTATTCAGCCATAGCTGCTTACTTAAGAAACAATTATTGATCTCTACGTGTATTTCAGTGTCCTTTGATGTGGATGTTTTAGGCAAAGAGCCAATCAGGATGGAGAATTCACGCATCTAAAGCTATATTTTTATTGTCTGCATTTTCTCAGTGCTCTCATTATAGATGTGTATTACCATTGTGATCCTCATAGAGACCAATCACACATTCTCAAAACCCAGTGTACCATAGATTCAGATCTATTCAATACTAGTGGAACAGATCTGAGGGACAGCACATTCTTCCTAGCTGCAGGTATGCAGCCATTTGTCAGCTAATGTTACTGACTGTTCCATCACTCTTGTCTTAGGTGTGTCCAATTTGTCACCTGATGCCGGGAGGGGACACCAGCTATTCCTCAAGTTTCCTTAAGCATCTTCATGCCAGGCACTCAATATACTACGAAAACTACATCGTGAGTATCAAATATGTTTTAAACTTACCGTTTCCTATTTAACTTTAAGATAAGACGCACACAGCAAACATCCTGAAGCAGTGCTCCTAGATGGGCTGCCCTGTGCTCTACAATGTGCATTTCTGCCACCCCTAACTAGAAGTTCAGCTACAGATGTAGCCAACTCATTGTTGCGGCAATTCTGGCATTCAGGGTTGTTTTGTACACCAAATTCACACTGGTGCAAAATCGCGTTTCTATGAGATGCAGGAATGAATTAGACGCACACACATGGTGAACTTGCCATGGGAGCCGCACATGGCGAGATATCCTGCACGTGTGCATGCATTGCTGAAAGAATGATTTCTCTATTCTTTCTGTTTCCTATTATTTAGCAGTAAAAGATTTTCAGACAATTTTTTAATATTCAAAATTTTTTTTTTTTTACATTTCCCTATCCTATTAAAACCTTGATATATACTTAAGACATTGGGCTGTATTCAATGCGACCGGCGAGGGGGGTAAATGGCAGGGATTGCCGAAAGCAAGCAATCCTCGTCGTTTAACCCCGCGCCAGCCTATCAACCTATTCTATGTTCCGGGGGAATCCTCGCTGTCACAGGACTGCGAGGATTCCACCAAACAGTGAGGCTCGCGGCTAATGCAGGGAGCCCGCTGCATTTAGCTACACGCCTTGCTGTTTTAGCGGCCGCACACGCGGTTTCCCCCTTGCTACAAATTCCTAGCGAGGGGGAAACGGCGTGCGCAGGGGGTCAGTTGAATACTGACCCTGCGAGCTGTGACAGTAAGCAGTCAGCACTGCTCACTGTCACAGCAAGCAAAAATCATTGAATACTGCCCATTAACGTACATGCTGTGTCAGCATTGTAGGCTTGGTTCCATTGTTTTATATTGTGCCTGACTAATACTGTTTTTTTATTTTTAGGATATAAACATAGTGGAAGAGGCTCTTATTGAAAGAGTTCTAGATCTGTCATTGATACACTACATGAGACATTCAGACAGATCCTAAACACCAACAAGACGGACAAGTTAAACAACATTTCGTTCAGAGCCACTGATATATTTTTGTGGGTTCAATGATGAAGACATTTATTTTGTGAACATTATGTGATTGAGAGAGACCACGAGGACACTAGCGGTTGCACTGTTACAGTATAATCAGGCACTTCTGATTTGTCATCAGAGTATTACTTGATCATTCATTACTGTTAAATCTCTGATACCTGGTTGCTGCTTTGTAGCAGACACCGACAAAACATTACTCCCCAGTTGTTGTGGAACTACAAGTCTCTCTGACTTGCAGGGCATGCTGGGACATGTAGTTCCATAGTAACTGGAGAGGCAGTGTTTACTTACTTTTAATATACAAATGTTACATTTCAAATCACCCAAGTGGCCTGTTAGTTGCTCAGTGCCCACACCATAGTGCATGGGCTACAGATACATCACTCGCTAGTCTGTAGAATGCAAGTGATGCAATCAGGAAAGAGAGCTGCCTGGAAATGGATATACAGGGTATAAGAAAATAAGGGTTATATGGATCAAAGTGTAGAGACCTGGTGGAATGACAATAAATGTGTCACATATTAGCACTTGTAAACTGAACAGGTAAAATCCAGCAAACAAGTAATATTATCATAGGGTCTAATTCAACTCAGTGTATTATATAATATCATAATCAGTTCAGCGTACTTGGGGCCAGATGTACTAAGCCTGGAAAAGTGATAAAATGGAGACTAATAAACCACCAACCAATCAGCTCCTACCTGTCATTTTTCAAAAACAGCCTGTGACTTGGCAGGTAGGAGCTGATTGGCTGTCAATTTATCACTTTCCATTTTATCATTTTTAAAGCTACATCTGGACCTTGGTGAATTTATATGAGCATTACGCAGAATGTTCATGATCTCAGTTTCATTGTGGTAAAGACTAGTCTTGAACAAAGCCTTATTTGAAATGAGCTGTTGGAAGAATGAATGGGAGCAATGTGGGTGCAGGACTTGGTTGCCAACTCTCAGTAAATTTACTGACAGGCAATAAAGAATTTCTGTGAGGTTGGGATATAGAAGAGGGGCTGAGCAGGAGACACATCAATAAAAGCATCTTTTACAGCTTGCACCTCATATTAATAGCTACCTGTTTTACGATAACAAGAATGTAATACCTCACTAAAAAGTCACTGTACTTAGGGAATACTCTGTACTAGACGCTCACCCTCAGGAACATGTGGGAATTGGGAAGGGAGGTTTTTTTAGTATAGCACAGGAAGATAGAAGAAAGTCAGGAGGAGTTGGATGTAGACACCCATTGCATTATGCCTGTGAAAGCAAATTTGGGGCATCTTAATATGTTACCCCAACTGACCATGTGACATTGGTCCTAAGGACATAAAGAGGAGATGGATCAAGTAGGACCTATCTATCTAGCACCATTTCTGATGGTGAGCAGGATAACAAGCCATTCAACACCTCTGGGTTAATGATACTAGGATGCTACTCAACATGTACATCCAATACCCAGGGGGAGATTCTCTAAGCTAAAAATGCGGTAAAAACCCCGTTATCTGGGTTTTTACCGCATTTTGGGATGCACTAAGCATCCCCCACCAGGTTACCGCGGCGGGGGGGCATCGCCAGAAAAATCTGGCGATGCCCCATAGAGGCCTATGGGCTTCTACCGCATCCCAACGCCACCCCGCACGAACCCCGCAGCTCCGCATCGCCATCTCCCCTGTGTCCAGGCAGCACAGAGCTGTGCTGCCCGGACCTGTGACCTCCTCCCTGCACTGATCCTCTACCGGGTGCAGGGAGGAGGAGAGCCCGGCGCAGCAGCGTCAGGTGTGGGAGGGAGGGGGGAGCCGCCGGGACCTGCTGGGACCCGGCGACTCTCACCGCAAAGGACAGCTCTTAACGCAAGAGCTGTCCTTTGCTATAATTATCGCATATGTTAGAACATATGAGATAATTATAATTGCGAAGGGGGTCGGAGAGTTTTAGAGAATCTCCCCCCCCCCCCCCCCCCCCCAGTGCTTATAGCGTTTGACATTTACAGGACCAACACCTCAGCATCTGAATCTGAGGCCACCAGCAGTGCTGGGATAGCCACTGTGCTGCAGCATAGATTATGACCACTGCCTTCTGACCATTGTCTGCAGCTTGGAGCCCAGGATAAATAATACGTAATCTGGGTGCACCAGACGGGTTATGACCTGAATTCTTGAGGGATTTGATTACTTGTATTATAATCTCTTGATTCAGCAATAGTGGGACAAGCAAGAAAGTGAATTTCTTTTAGAAAGCCTTTGACATTAAGTTGGCTAGGTGGTTACAGTTGGGCACATATCATACAGATAAGTCAAATATTAGTTTCCTCTGTGTTATACAAAGCACTTTAATATTTTGTGCTCGATCGGTCTCTAACTTTTGTTATAGAGTAATGTCAACTTTATTGCCCCTCTCATAGTATGTTTGTGGTCGCTGTTGGAGTTTTTATTGCCTCCAATTAATTGAGCTGTACCCTGAGATTTAATATTTTATAGTATGTTTTTTTGGGCTTATGGAATTGCTGGTGTGTTGAGCATATAATTGCACACCATGGGCCATATTCGATGCGTTTAACCCCTTCGCCGGCCGCTCAACCTATTCAACATTCCGGGGGAATCCTTGCTGTCAGAGGACGGTGAGGATGCCCCCAAACGGCGAGGTTCCCGACTAATGCATTTAGCCATGAGCCTCACTGTTCCTGCGGCCGCATACGCCATTTCCACCTTGCTGTAAAAACCCAGGGAGGTGGAAAAAACTTGTGCAGGGGAGGGGGGTCCGTTGAATACTGACCTGCGAGCTGTGACTCCCATCGCCTGACTGCATGCAGTTCTCACAACTGGTCCGCACAGATCGCTCAGTACATATGGCTGGTGCATCGCACGTGTGCTGAGCAATCTGTGCCCCATTGTTCAGCATGGGGCTCCCCCCCCATCATTACAGGGCTTTACAGTCCAATCTGATTCACAACAAAGAATACGTTTTCTTTATTTATGACATATAGAGGCTTATATTGATGGCACATATTTTTACCTTAATGTATATTATAGGTTCACTGCACTAAAAAAATATTCTGTGCTGCTTGCAATTTTATTATGTTATTATATTTATCATTATATTTTAAGATGGTGAGTAAACATTAATACTGAGTAAACCACAGCTAAGCACTGGCAGTACTACTTTTTCTATAGTAGCTAATTAAAGCACATCGTGGACCATCAGAAACCACAGGCTACAGTTATACTAATTCCCCGGACAGTCAGCCAAAAATGGGCCAGATTCTCTAAGCTTCAAAAGTGATAAAATGGAGAGTTATAAACAGCCAACCAATCAGCTCCTGTCTAAAGTTTTTCAAACACAGTCTGTGACATGGCAGGTAGGAGCTGATTGGATTGATGTTTATCACTCTACAGTTTATCACTTTTGAAGTTTAGAGAATCTAGCCCAATGTCTTCTACTAATTATACTGACAGATTATTTTGTAAGAAAGTCATTCAGTAAATTTTCATTTTATGATTTATGAGTTGGTCATCACCACCTCACCTGGTGCCCTTACAGTAAAGAATCTTTTCTATGCCCCTGGTAGGGACTTGTACTTCTACCACAGCTGTAGAACTATATATTGCCAACTGTGATTTCAATGTTTACAACCCCATTAAAGTTGAATATTTGCTTCTAGATAAATTATGATTCACAAAGTGAAATGTAAATATGTATATTAGGAAATAGCCAACAGCTATTGGTTTATAATCCATTTGTTACAGTTTGTTCCAAAATATACTTTTCAAATAACAATTCATTTCCATTAAATTTGTTGTATTATATGTTTTTTTTACTTAGTGTTACAACTAATATTTGGTATAATAAAGTTGTTTTGAGAAGTACAAAGCATTTGTGTTTTCTTTACTATTTGTATACTTTTTTTGTTACATATTTTCACTCATTTGTAAATGCCGCAGATGGGGACAGTGGTGGCTTCAGAGGTGAGGCTAAAGCATAGTCCTAAATTTAAATTGGGGAGCCTGTTTGTGACATTTCTATCACAAAACACTAGTATAGTATTGTCATAAATGGTTACCATTTGCACAGAAAACACTGTATGCTAAATTTAAGGTAGCCATGCACAGGACCATGTTTCAGGTTTATTGATCAGTTTTTCCACACCTGCTAACCATCCAGATTACATCAGTTTCCATTGTGGCCTCGGAATATGACCAGACACACAAACCGATTATGTCATCCTGTAATCTTCCCAACCCTTTTATTTCACTATGACCAATCATCAGCTTCTTGTTGTCAGAATTATTTCAGGCAGCATGACAGCATTAATCCAAAACACACACTAAAGACGCGATCGGCATCCCAGAAATAAGAAGGTGTACCAGCGCTGGCTGAGATACTAAACCTAGAAAAAAGACTGTAATGGGACAGTTTATTATAGATATCACCAGTTGAATTATACATTATTCCATACTGTATAAGCCAGTGGTTCCCAAACTGTGTGCCTAGGCACCCTGGGGTGCCGCGGGACCCTTGCAGGGGTGCCTCGGGTTGGTGGTTCAGGAGCAATGCAAATTATTTATAGTCTTTGTAATAGTCAAAACCAGTGCTGGTGGCTGTCAATCATAAACTATGTGAACAAACATAAGGGAATCGTATCCCTAACCTCATAATTAAACCTAAGGATGACATATAAACACAATTTAATAAAAAAAAAAATCTAAATTTCTCAATAAGAAACTATTTTTATCCTAGGGGCGCCGTGAAAAACAAAATGATACTCCAGGGTGCCGTGATTCAAAACAGTTTGGGAACCCCTGGTATAAGCACTTAATTTCGCGAACAGTAATTTTCGCGATAATGAAGAAATCTGCGATTTCACGAGCTGAAAATTTTGCGAATAACTACTGTACCTGCTGTAAATAGAACCCCCCCATATTAAATGAGAAGGGGAGGAAATATTTTGCGCGGCTTAAATTTTCACGATTACAGAAGGCTTGCGAAAATCGCGAAAATTAAAGCCGCGCAAAAAGAAGTGCTTTTACAGTATTAAAACATTTACGTATACAAAAGTATATATGTGCACATAACGAAAAATCCGAAAAGCACAATACACACACACCGCCACCTCGGAGAGCCTCCGGATGTATTGTAGATAAAGTTCTTTGTTAGGAGAAAGCAGGATCCGTAAAGTCCATCTTACCCCTTTCGCATCGCACCTAATTACCGGGTTCATGCCGGTTTCTTGCCATTCGACCCGGTAATTGGTGCAATGTGAAAGGGGTTACCGTGTCCTGCAAACTGGTAGTAACATGGCAATACGAACCTGTAAAAAAGAAGGACTCTTTTCGTTGTCGTGTTGCTTTGCGTGTGTGAACAGGTTAATTGGGTCGAGTGACCCGTTTCCCGTTCACAACAATGGAGCGGGCCGTGCTTGTAACAGTGCCAGCTCTAAGCACTGTCTCTGCCCCCGGATGACGACAGAGAACCAGCAATATTGCCAGTTCACTGAAGTAATCTGAACAGGCCAAAATGCAGGGTTGCATCTGGACTGAACCGTTTCAAAGTCCTAGTGCGACCCTGCGGTCTGAAAGGGGTATCAGTGAGATCAAACTTAGTGGTATATAGTGCAGGATAAAAGGCTCGGGCTCAACTCATTTCCCTGGGATCAGCCAGCAGACTGGTGCCAGAATGCTGACTTTGAACAGGATGCCTATGCGGCGACGCCGGAATCCGGACAGTCAGCATACCCACATAAGTGTGTGGCTCAGGTTAGCGTTAAGTTGGGTGGGGAAGGGGATTGGGCTCTTAGAGGGAGGGGCTAAGCACAATCCTCCATTCCACATGAACAGTCAGTCTTTCTCCTTTATCAGACCAAAACTGTAATGTGTTTAAAGCAATTGCACATTTTGACAATCCAATGAAAAATGATCACAGAGCAAATGGTAATGTTGCATATATTAATGTCATTTTACAGAAAGGCAACATATTCAGAAGGAAATTTTTTTTTAAATTGTGCAGCAGTGTTTAGGGATCAATCCAATTATCTGTAGAGTGTGCAATGGGGCATTACCACAATGTTTTAACACCGGCAAAAACACCTGATCTCGCATATATAGATATTATGTGCAGCGCGTAATATCTGTCGACACAAGATTCAACCGTTGGGCCCTCACGTCACATTGAGTGATACCTGCAATGACATGCGGTCCATGGAATTTGTTGTGGCGATTTATCGAAATCGCATGCTATATCTAGGGTTACCACCTAGTCCCTTTAATTCCGGACACATGTTAATTACACAGGTTCTGTGGCAGTTTAAAATCAGGTAAAGTGGAGTCTTGAAGTCAGCCAGCCACAGAACCTGTGTAATTAATATGTGTCCGGAATTAAAGGGACTAGGTGGTAACCCTGGCTATATCTCATGTGTATGGGCACCAAAACTTAGAAATGGGTGGTTGAAATGAAGGACATTTCATCACCTTATTATATTTTGTAGTGATTAGCACTTACTTCATTTACTTGCTTACAGTGCTTTACTTGCTTTATATTGGGAATAAAACAGTAATAAATCAAGACAGGGCGCTAACCAAGAGACAAGGCTGTAAGATGACCCTGGTTACAAGCTTACCATTGTGTATTATTTAAACTATCATTTATGTTGTATTTCATAATGATGGCTAGTTTCCATAAATTGCTCTGAATAAATATATTTATCTGTATGTCTTCATGGTACTTAGGGCTAATTTCAGACCAGCTCACTAGGCTGTCTACATTCGCACACCCATGAAACGCTGGGTGCTCACCTCGGAACGCCCCCTGTCCATCAATCATATAATACAAAAAATAACTAAATATTTACTGCAGGGGTTTGGGGGAGTCTGAATCAGCCTCTAGGTTATTATCCTCAGGGAACCAGCTTTTATTTGATGTAAGTGCTATGCATGCAAACAGGTATATTTCACTGCTTCCCATAAGTGCAGCTTTGTCAAAGGCCTTTGACATTAATTGCAACCAAGCAACATCACATTGGACTGAAGACCACGAGCTAGTGGTTACCATCCCCCATCCTCCTGCAGTGAACTGGTAATTATTGTCACCTGTGAAATTCATACGACCATTATGTTCCAGGGGCATCATAGGAACAGACAGTGTGCTTGTAAATGACACGCCAAGGAACTGTGTACAAAATGTTCTTATCAATATTGTCTTACTTATGTTTTTTGAACCAGTTTTATAAATTGTCTGTTAGGAATAAATCATTGTCATAGCATTAAGTACATCCATATTTGCATATATTCTTATAAGCGCTGCTACATGTTTATTGTTATCCATCTTGTATAGGGGTAAGTCCCCTACTGTATATAGCAGCAGCTTGGTAGAACACCAGTATCAGGAGCCAACCTCACCAAGCCTATTGGCTATCCTATTTCTTGGCAGAGCCTCTCTTGTTCCAGCCCTTAGTCCTGCAAGTATTTCCTCCAGTTCTAGCCCGGAATCCTGCTAAAGTCTCACTGGTTAAAGCCTGGAATCTTGCAGATACTTTCTCCGGTTCCGGTCCAAAATTCTGCTAAAGCTTATACAGTTGCAGATCGTGGTTTAGCAAGTATTTCTTCAATTCCAGTCCATTTTTGATCAACTACAGTTCCAGTTCGATTTCAAACAACATCCGTTTTAAGGTGCCCATACACGTTACAATTATTGTATACAATATCGCATCTCATCACATCTCGGTTTTGCGATGAGATGAGATCAGATCTAGTAAAAAAAAGTAGATCTCATCTCATCGCAAAACTTAAGATGCGATGAGATGCAATATTGTATACAATAATTGTGGTACTTGTTTCCTAGCACGACCACAACGATCATGATCGTGGGCATCGTGAGGAAAAATTGGGGGCATCGCGGCCATCGTCGGCGTGGAGTTGAGAATAGAATAGTGTGGCGAGCGCAGCGAGCCACCGAGCCCGAAGCGTGGCGAGCGCAGCGAGCCCCGCGAGGGGACGCGGATACCTGTGAAGCCCGCGAAGGGACGCGTTTACCTGTGAAGGTATCCGCGGCCCCTCGCCACGCTTCGGGCTCGGTGGCTCGCTGCGCTCGCCACACTATTCTATTCTCAACTCCACGCCGACGTGGATAGTGGGGGTATGAAAAGGTCGGAGGACGCGTACCGCCGCCCCTCGCGGGCTCGCTGCGCTCGCCACGCTTCGGGTTCGCGTTGATCGTGGGGTGGCGTAAACTACTTTTGGGGGGACATTTCACTGTTCTGGGGTGTTTTTGGGGCTTTCTGGCCCATTTACCATTGTTCCCTATGATGATTTGGTGAAATTGAGGTATTTAACATTGTTCCCTATGAGAAATCGGGGGCATCGCGGGTACATTGAGCCATTTAACATTGTTTACTATGGGGAAATCGTGGGCATCGCGTCTGGACCATTTAAGCCTTTTTTAGCCGCATACGACGCGACCGACGCGATTTTGACTTTTTTCAATGCATTTCAATGGGAAAATCGGGGGCATTGCGTCGGTCGCGTCGTATACCACTAAAAATGACACCCGATGCCCGCGATTGTGGCCGTGCTAGGAAACAAGTACCATAACTGTAACATTGTCTGTTTCTAAGCGACATCAATTTCAACCCAATCCTGTGCTACATGAGTCCCAGCTAATATAACCATGTCTGGTCTAAAATCAGCAAGTCCTCATCTTCGTTAGCCATTTGCTTTGGCTAACCCTATTCTCCTTGCAAAGGGACTACATTAAGCCCTCACATACAGCGCTCCATCAATCAGACTCTGCAAGATTTGGAGATCCTGACATGTCAACTGTTTGTAGTTAATTATAGATAGTCTGCAGCCTGGTGTGAGTGTTAATTAATGCTAGCAGGATGAGTGTGTTTGTGTATGTTGAGGGGATTGATCTATTGTGCTGACAAGGTGGGTGTTTGTGTGTGGGGGTGGATTGTGTGCTGACACACTTGTGTATTTAGGTCACAAACGTCTGGCATATTATGTATGGGGGGCATTGTTGTGTGGCCTAATTATGAAGTGTGGATATAGCTGTGTCCCATGTAATGGATTAGTGGCACAGATGTATGCCATATAATGTCATGGGGAAGTGTTATGAGGTACATTATGATTTTGGCACTGTGCTGTGTGGCGTATTCTATCCTTACATAGTATAAAAGAAGGTACCTGAAGCGGGTCTGTCTGTCTGTCCGAAAGTGCTAGTTTCGAAAATCACTGGACAAATTTTTGTGCATTTTTCACTATTATGTAGTGCAGTTCTCGAGGAACGTTTAGTTATATTAACCATCGGCCTATCCCGGTTGGGAGCCGAGCAGTAACGACTTTAGAGAATCAAGTTTATCATTGACGTGTGCCACACCCGCTCGCGGTTCAGCTCACACAACAGTATATAGCAGGGGGGAAAGCTCATCCATAAACCCATGGGAAGCAGGGCTGGGTCTCTAGTATAGTATATGACGAGTTTGGGACACTGCTGCGTGTAACTTATAAGTTAGGACACTAATGTGTAGTATATAATGAATTGAATGGAGCAGGGGCAGTGGATGAAATGTTGCCTAGAGCATTGCACCAGCCCTGTCCTTAGGAGATGTTGTGTTTCTGCTTTAAATTTAATCCTAATGACATTTGTTCACGGACTTGCCCATCTAGTGTAGTTTACATTTATTAATTAGATGGTTGATTAAGTTGTAAGACTAGAAAAACTTAGTTGTTTCTTGTATATAGTAATTCAGTCACATCCTATCATGTATGGTAGCGGAAGCTATACATTATATAAAACTAGTGATCATATCAAGACAAAGGGGCAGATGTATTAAGCTTTAACAAGAGATAAATGCAAGGGTGATAAGGAGAGATAAACGCCCAGCCAATCACCTGCTAACTGCCATGTTACAGGCTGTGTTTGAAAAACGTCAGTAAGGAGCTGATTGGCCAGACGTTTATCTCTCCTTATCATACTTGCATTTATCTCTTGTTAAGGCTTTATACATCTGCCCCAATGAATAATTTTATTCATTTTAATATAAGTATTTCACTAAGATCAATCATAAATTACACAATATTATACAAATAATATAAATGATATAAAATCAATTGATCACAGCGTGCAAGCATATCATTAATTCTAAAATATCTGAAAGAGCCCTCCTGAATAAAGTTCCACATTTATAGTATAACCAAGGCTGTATGCACCACCTCCTTGGCAGTCTTTGTAAAACCAACGCCAAGGTGATTGTGGAACCCGACTAGTATGGAGCCGCACTCAGTGACCCCGCTCGTCAGCAGGCAGGGTGGCATAACCGGACGGTCAGCAGCGGAAAGTGCTTCAAATGGGAGAATCCAATTATAGCAGCATCAGGCCACCAACAGACCATATGGCTTACAAACAGTGAATAGCGGATGGAGACACCCTTGACCGAACTATTGATGCAGATAACCAGTTAGGGCTCACCAAATTGAGGACCGGTCCTGTTCTGCTGCTCTTTATGCGTTTCTCCGCTACAGCGTGTTATTGGTTTCATCAGATCTTCTGAAGATTCAGCAACTGAATCCCAGAAGATATAATCAGTAGTGCTCCACTTACAGTGGGCATTGTTACTTGACATGATGATTGTGATAAGTTATTTATGCTAATAAGGCTACTTATAACACCACTGTTTGCTGTGGCACTCTGGGATGCCTTGGGACACTTGCAAGGGTGCCTCCAGAAATAATTCAAATTCATATTGGTCAGTGTAATAGGCAAAACTAGTGCTTGTGGCTTCCCATCATAAAATATGTGGACAAACAGAAGCAAATCCTGTCCCTCACCACATAACTAACCCTAAGGGTGACATAACACAATTTACATAATGCAATATTTTTCTCAAGGAGAAATCTGTGGACTTGTGATGCCGTAAAAAAAAAAAAATCCTTTTAACCCTGGTGTGGTACCATGAAAATAGTTACACTTCTATCACCATGGGGTCCATGTGACCCCATGGTAAAAAAAACTGTACTAAATATATCACCAGATTAAACTCTGATTATTACAATGATTTGTTTTTGTCAAATGATATTGCACAACACTTCATGTATGAGTTTCTGATTATCATTATCACTGTAAGCCTAACTTTTACTGCTGGCATTGGTTGCACAACCATTTGCTGTGCTCTTCGCACACAAAGTTATTGCACTCTTGCAGACAGAATTTGGTTTTCTTGTCCTTTGACCTGGGACAAATGTAACATCTCTTCCGCTATCCTGGATAGTGCTGGGTGGTGCTTGGAGCTGATGAGGATGCCTCTGGTAAAATGCCGCAACTGCGAATGATCTGTTTGACCTCTTGCAGTGTTTGCTGCACTTCCAATCTCTGACATACATGTGGACAGGGCCACCAACAGGGGGGTGCTGTGGGTACAGCTGTCCTGGGCCTCGGCCTCTGGAAGGGCCCGGGCAACTAATTTTGCCCACAGCAACCCTTTATGCTGGCTGCACTGCGCTCGGTCATCACTCAGCAGGTCCCGAAGCACAGGCTTCTTCAATAAAGGACACCGGCAGCCAATTAAAATGCTGCACCGGCTTTTGAGCAAATCAGAGTTGGTGTACCGTTAGCCAATCAAAGCGGCTGCCGGTACACGAGCTGTGATTGGCTCACCAGCCGGTGCTGCATTGAAGAAACATGTGCTTTGGGACCTGCTGAGTGAGGACCAAGTGTGGCGGTGAGTTAAGATAGGGGGGAGATGGGAGCTCACTAAAAGCTCTGGGGGAAGGGAGGGCGCACTGACAGCCCCAGGGACATCTCTGGGGGGAGGTGGGGGGCCCGGACTGGAAATCAGTCCGGGGCCCCAAAATTCCTAGTGGCATGATCAAAGCAAGGGCCAGTTCCTTCAAGAATTTTTGTTGCTTACCTTTCTTACGGTTTCCAAAAGTTGGCACATTTTTTTGTGAAAATAACAAATGGATTCAAAGCATCCATAAAAGACTATCATTCCATAAAAGACCCTGATTGGCCAAGTTTGTTTTTCTTGCCACGGTGTACGAGCTGCACATATGATCATGACTGTCGACACCACCTTTTTCCTTGTAGTAACAGGCATTTATTTCTTCTTTTCCAGTATCATCATCAGTCTTATTTTCAGGTCCATTGGGCCCCAAACACAAATAACAGTAAATAGAAAATAAACAGAAAGACACAAAAACTAGCAAACGTGTGCCACATTCTTAGGAAGTCCTTACAAGAAAATACATGAAATGCAAGGTCACTATTTGTGATAGTTTCAAAGAAACAATGGTTCAAAGAGGAGTCGATAGACCCCATGGTACCACACCAAACTTAAGCTAGGTTGCCATAATTCATAAACATTAATTTTGCGATTTTCGAGTCCAGTAAAACATGTAGAAAACATTTCAGTGACTGTATATTAATTAGGGGTGCTGTCCAAAAGGATCTGACTAAAAAAAACAACACTTTTCACTTTTTTGGGACAAAAAACTCAGATCAGCTGAAGCGAGATCTCCGATAACAGCAGTGAAAATCCACGCTAGTTATTGGAGAAAATCAAATAGTATAGCGGTTCCCCGAAAACCAGCTTTATCTCTATAGAGAAAGCTGGATTAGCGATAAACAAAACCACGATAAATCCTCATTGGTTTTTTTCCGCGATACAGGCACTTCATTAATCTCGCAAAGGCAGATTATATTGGGGAAATTGCCAAATAGGATTACCCCTCTGAAAGTCATCAGTCTCTGAGGAATCATGGTGCCAATAGCTGGGAGAAATGAGTAAGATATGCCCCCTTTCTGAGTAAAGCCAGCAGTGCCCAGTGTCACACCACATGGGGACCCAGGCACCTCTAAAGGGGTGTACACACAGTGACTAGATAGTCAAAATCTCCTAGAAGATTAGCCACAATCTCCCAGTTTTTCTCCTCATTAGATACAGATGCTAAATAGGGTCAGCCCCCTAAGCAGCTATCACTTGGGGAGTGGCAGTGCATCTACATCCTGTGGTAGAGATGGCTAATGAGCGGATGTTTCGACACTTGTAGATATATTCGAATGATACAAGTCACAAAAGGTTGGTGTGCCAAGAGTCAGACATGATACTTTGTGGCCTTAGAGGAGACTGCTTCTGCAGCAGCTTCTCTCCTCAGTTGAACAGATGCTGGCACTGCTGTGCCCTCACTGACTGAAATGGGCTGGAGAAAGGCTGATGCAGAAGCAGTCCGCCCTCTCTCGTCTCTCCTCCTCCATGTTGGTCAGGTAGTGGAGTGATCAGGTTGCAGTAGGTTACAGTATGTTCCCAACAATTGGCCTTAGAGCGTATAGGCCAGGCAATCCCAACCATGGTCCTCAAGGCACACCAACAGTGCAGGTTTTAGTGATATCCAGGCTTCAGCACAGATGGTTTAATCAGAATCCCTCAGATACTAATTAAGTCACCTGTGCTCAAGCCTGGATATCTATAAAACCTGCACTGTTGGTGTGCCTTGAGGACTGTGGTTGGGAATGCCTGGTATAGGCCATGATATGCAGTACATCTAGGATAAGCAACTGACAACTGTAGTTATACAATGTATTTGTAATGTATTTCTAATTACCAATAGAAAAAAATGTAAGCATTGATTATTAATAGTATACTAACATAATACTGAATCAGCACTATGGAGGCTATTCTGGTTGGTGCGTAAATTTCCAAATTCTTTCGGAGTGGACCACACGCCACGCTGTGCAGACATTGTAAGAAGAAACGCCCACAGGTCCTCCGCATACGGACGGACTAGCTCTCTAAGAAGAGGGTGTGTTTACGGACAACATCCAAACCGTGCGTGTGCGGTGGCCACACACATATTCTGCATGGTCTTACAGCGTCAGAACGGACGTGAAGCTGCAAGTACGCACCAATGCGGTGTATTTCCGCAAAACTCACGACTATTCTCTGAACTCATAAATCTGTCACATGACACACTTATGCAATTAGGCTACTTCATTAAAAATTGTTTGTTTGTAAAAGTGACATGTATATTTATATTAGTGATACCAAGTTTTGTCCATTGCTTGCAGTGTAAATGTGTGTAAAAAATGCAGCCGTGCTTTCAGCATATATTTGTGTGTTCAGTAATGGTCCATTTAGGCTGCAATGGTTCCAATTGAAGCAATGAAAAGAGTGTAATTAATGAGTAATGAGTAGAGGAGTGGATTGTATTGTGTTCAGCTGAGAGTGGTTCAGGTGCGGCCGTACTAATTGGGCTATCCGAATGCCTAGCGCATGACCGAGTGGTGTCCGCAAAGTGAAACTTGCTTATGAAGACCGCATATTTCCTGCCTGTTGGCTCATTTGCAGTCGGTGTTCTGTCCGAATGCATGCCTACCAGAATTAGTGCACTCCCTCGTGTACGCCCATGTTTATGCCCAGTTTAGCCCACTTTGAAACTACGCCCCTGTGTAGTTCCAAATGACGCCCATATTACGCCCATATTTCTAGAGTGAATGCGGTGCACATTTCTGTACGATATTAGCGAGAACGAGTACGGAGACCGTGCGTGGCACATGCGCATAGCGTTGCCCACGCATGCGCAGACGGCTAAAAAACGCCATCCGAAAGAATTCGGAAATTTACGCATCGACCAGAATAAGGCTCTATGTTAGTATATGACCATCAATGCATATCTCCACTATTTGTTATTGGGAAGGTTCTCTATCGACATTACATAACCACAGGTTTTATCTACCAGACAGCAAGCACGGTGCATTGGAGAGCCACCACAGCAGCCATAAAGTAGATGTAAACTTCAGCCATCCTCAACTAGGGACACTGGAACAACAAACATCAATGGTTTTACTGTCCGAGGCTGGGATGAGACGGTTCTCTACCATCGTTGGCTGCCAGACAGCAATTGTTTTTCTTGGCACCTGGTGCATGGATGACCTGCTATGCCAGTGACGGATAACCTTGACACTCCAGCTGTTGTTGAACTACACATCCCAGCATGCCCTGCATCAGTTTCAGCATGGCCAAATAGTAAAACTGATGCAGGGCATGCTGGTATGTGTAGTTCAACAACAGCTGAAGTGTCAAGGTTAGCCATCACTGTGCTATGCCCAGCAGCTGTTAAACCTCCAGCAGGGATGACCATTGAAAGGTGCAAACCATGGATGATTTCATACCATTGATTAATCACCAATAGAATTATTGATTGTGACCATTATGGTTTAACCCACTAGTGACCATGTGGTATAAATGGTATTGTCATTTGCTGACATACATTTCCAGATTTTTATTACCACCAGATAGATTGGGCAGATAAATATTTTTGTGTATACCCAGCATTAAGCTAGGTACATACCTACAGATTTATCTGTCCAATCGGTCTGGTGGTAATAAAAATCTGGAAACCTTTGCAGAAGCATGGATATCAGTAAAACCTGTATTGTTAAGCTGGATACACACCTAAAGATGTATCGGTACTCTTTACCTAGAACGGCGCCCATCGCGGTGATCGCGACATCGCGGGCAGTACATAAACGGCCGCGACGCGATGCCCGCGATCACCGCGATTTTCCCATAGGGAACAATGTTAAAAAGCCTGATTGACCGCGATTTTGCATTCAATGCCTCAATGCCCGCGATTTTGGGCTACAGAGCCCAAATAGGCAGAATTAACCCTTAAATGTCCCCCCAATTTTTGTACGCCACCCCACGATCCACGCCAACCCGAAGCGTGGCGAGCGCAGCGAGCCCGCGAGGGGCGGCGGTACGCGTCCTACGACCTTTTCATGCCCTACTATCCACGTCGGCGTGGAGTTGAGAATAGAATAGTGTGGCGAGCGTAGCGAGCCACCGAGCCCGAAGCGTGGCGAGCGCAGCGAGCCCCGCGAGGGGACGCGGATACCTTCACAGGTAAACGCGTCCCCTCGCGGGCTTCACAGGTGTCCGCTTTTCGCCACGGATACCTGTGAAGCCCGCGAGGGGACGCGTATAACTGTGAAGGTATCCGCGTACCCTCGCGGGGCTCGCTGCGCTCGCCACGCTTCGGGCTCGGTGGCTCGCTGCGCTCGCCACACTATTCTATTCTCAACTCCACGCCGACGTGGATAGTAGGGCATGAAAAGGTCGGAGGACGCGTACCGCCGCCCCTCGCGGGCTCGCTGCGCTCGGCACGCTTCGGGTTGGCGTGGATCGTGGGGTGGCGTACAAAAATTGGGGGGACATTTAAGGGTTAATTCTGCCTATTTGGGCTCTGTAGCCCATTTAACATTGATTCCTATGTGAAAATCGCGGGCATTGAGGCATTTTAAAGTAAAATCGCGGTCAATCAGGCTTTTTAACATTGTTCCCTATGGGAAAATCGCGGTGATCGCGGGTACACGATTTTTATGTACCCGCGATTTACCCGCGATGCCCGCGATTTTTTACCCCCGACGCCCGCGATTCTAATCGCGGGCGCCGTTCTAGGTAAAGAGTACCGATGTATCTGTCCAATTTATATGGTGGGAACAAAAATCTGGTAATCTATGGGAGCATATGAGAATTGAACATTTGCTTCCAAACACTGGAAACCAAACAATCGTAATTTATACAAATTAATTAAATCCATATTATTTAACAAATGTATCTGAATAATTGTTTTTGTCTATTTTCCAGTGCTTGGAAACGAATGGTTGATTCTCATATGCTCCCATACATGACCAGAATTTTGTTCCCACCAGACAGATTGGACAGGTAAATCTGTAGGTGTGTACCCAGAGCTTAAGTGTGCCTTGAGGACTGTAGTTGGGAATGCCTGACCTAGAGATTTAATTATCTGGCTGGTTGGAATGAAAATCTGGTATTATAGGGGTGCAAATTGCAATTGATCATTTGTTCCCAAAACACTGAAAACAGACAAAATTGGTCAATCAGACAAATTGGTTACATTAATTTCATTTAATATTTGATCTGCAGTTTTAGCAAATAGTCAATTGTCATTTGATCCCATACGTTACCAGATTTTTGTTCCAACCAGGCAGCTTGGACAATAAATGTGTGGCTAGTTATACTGTCCCTTTAACCAGGGCCGGCACTACCCACTCAGCAGCTCCTGCAAAGCAGGGAGGCGCCATGCTGAAAAGGCGCTGTCTCCCTCCCTGCTAAAGCTGCCTCAGCCCTCACTGTCACTGCCTCCTGCACGCCACCCGCAGCACCTGTCTGACAGCGGGCGGCAGTATGGAGAGGCTGAGCAGCTCCCTGCACCGCGCACACACTGTCCTCCTTCTGCGACCTGCCCCCTCTTCCTCGCGGACACTTGCGCTGAGGCATGTAGCGCTGTCTGTGAAGGTCTGGATGACATGTCATGTCCGGATCTGCCCCCTACCCATTGCTCCCTGCACCTGTCAACTGTCGAACAGGCAGCAGCGCCGCCTCCCCTTCCTTCCCTCTTCTCAGTGTGCTGTGCCAGTGCCACTGCCAGTCCTCAACACTCCACCCCCTCTATCTCCTCCCCTCTTCTTCCATCTCCTCCCTCTCTCACCTTTCCCCCTCAGTCACGAGTGCTGCACATACTTTTTGTACTGCTTTCGGATCGCATCGCGCACACATTGCATGCATGCCGTATGATGCGATCTAGCCCATAATGTATGCGATTCTCTCAGTGTGTATGGGCACCTTTAGTGCCTGCAACATTGTGTGGACACAGCACTGAAATGGTGTATTCATACATGTACATGCACCTGAGAGCCTCCATAGGATCGCATGTTGCATACACTCCCACAATCGGGCTGCAGCTTGTTGCAATGGCAATGTGAAAGGGCACAAAATGTATGGTTTGCAGGAGGGCTCCGCACACCCTAGCACCGGCCCTGCCTTTAACTCTTTGAGTGCCAACATCTCTGTGAGAGATGTGCAAAATATCCGCTAAGAATGCCAGCTTCACTCACATTTGTAATATAAATTCAAAAAAAAAAAAATTGTGTATAAAAAAATTATATTTCCTATGTAAGGTAAGCATTACAGGCCATTATGATGAATAAAAAATATTTTCACACCTATTTTGACAAATTCACTTGGCACTCAATGGGTTAAACTGGGACGATCATGGATTAGTATGGTAAGCCTATTCTGATCTAATTACAAAGTGGTCATTTACTTTTTCAAGCTCTGAAGCAGGGTGATTAACAAGGTGGTTGGGTTCAGAATTAGGGTTAAGTGTCAGAGTTTAATTAAAATCACCAGCTCAGACAGAAATGTGTAACCACTGCCCAAAGCATGAGAGCCAATTACTAGTAATGATCATGTGAGGAACAGGTGATATCAGTCTGGGCTGTGAGACAGACAGAAGCTTTGCAAGCAGTGTTGCCCCTGTTTTCTGAGTCTCAACAAGCTGCCTTCTGTTACCAGCTTTCAAAATACCTTCATTTGAGACCAAATAAACTGCTGTTTTCAATGGCAGGATCAACAGCCTCAGCATCTGTTTTTCCAGCTTCTTGTGAGATGCAGGATTTCAGCTGTCCTGTTTGTCAGGAGATCTTTCAGACTCCAGTGAGAACACAAAGCTGTCAGCACCTGTGAGTAACTGCTGTCAGCCTTCTAATATTTCTAGTTGAGTTGTAATGTTTTATGATTTACATTTCTTTTGTGTATATTTAGTCTCTATGTCAGGGGCGTAACGACCCCTCTGTGGGCCCCATAGCAAAATCTTGAAAGGGGCCCCCTGCCCCATTGTCAATAAAGTGCCCATTAGGGGGGGAAATGACGAGAATGGGAGGGGAGACTACATGAGTAGGGCAGTAGAGAATGAAAAGGGGGGTAGAGGATGATAGTGGGGGGTAGAGGGCGAGAGAGTGTGGGGGGGTAAAGAATGAAAGGGGGGGTAGAGGATGAGAGTGGGGGCAGTGTAGAGGGTGAGAGAGTGTGTGTGGGGGGGTAGAGGACGAGAGAGTGAGGGGGGAAGAGGATGAGAGGGGGGTGGAGGATGAGAGTGGTCGGGTCTAGAGGATGAGAGTGGGGGGTAGAGGAGGAGAGAGTGTGTGTGTGTGTGTGTGGGGGGGGGGGGGGTACAGGACGCCAGGGGAACAGAGGAGGAGAGGTGGAGAGGTGAGGGGAGATGGCAAAGCAGGGTTTGAAGGTTCAGACACTTTGTGGCTTCTAATACCCTCTTCTCCCTGAGTGTACCTCTGGTAGTGCAGACAGGGCAAAATCGCTGGGTGTGTATGGACATTTATTTAATTCTTACATTTTGTGGGTTATAAACACATAACTATAAAGGTGGATGTAGCATAATAACATAGTAATTAAGGCTGAAAAAAGACGCTAGTCCATCGAGTTCAACCTATCTAACTTGTAATTACTGACTTGAGTAAGTCATATCTATAGGGTTTCATACCTCCCAACTTTGTGGTCGCCGGACCCGGGACACTGCTGCTGCACGCAGAAGGCGCGGCAAAATTTTCGCCCCCATTTTGCTGCTATGGGGGCATGACCCAGAGGCTCTGTGAGCCTCTACCCATGCCCCCAGCCCCCTGGCTGCGGGAATAGACGCTGTGCGCATGCGCACAGCGTTTATTCCCCGCTGCTTAGCAGCCGACAGGGGGGACTCCCCAACAGCCCCCCCTCACCGCGGGACACTGCCGCCCGCGGGTGGGACAGCGGGACAGGCCCTAATAATCGGGACTGTCCCGCTAAAATAGGGACTGTTGGGAGGTATGGGGTTCCCTTAGTGGCCAAAAATGTATCCAGTTTTGATTTAAATTAATAGTAGTTGCTGTAATCGCCCCCACCGGCAGGGCCGGACTGGCTATCTGGCAAATGCCAGAAGGGCCGATTTTCTGCATCACGCCAGGCGGCCGTGTCATTAGCATAATGACCTCATGACACGACTGCCCCCCTCCAGTCTGAGCAGCGTGTGTGAGCCACACCATAATGGTCCGTCCCTCCCATTCTGCAGAAGGCTCTCGCATCAACTAACATACTGTACTTCCGCTGCCCCCCGGAAAGCCATCACGATCCCCACAGGGGAGGAACTGCCGGAGACATTTGCCGACGGACTCCAGGCTTAAGCAGGCAACTGCTCCATTGTTCCCCACATGAGTACAGCACACACAGCAGGAAGTTATATCCGCAGAATGAGACTGTCCTTTAGGGTTACCAACTCATCTCTTTAATTCGGGACACATATTAATTACACAGGTTCTGTGGCAGTTTAAAACCAGGTGAAATGGAGTCTTGAAGTCAGCCAGCCACAGAACCTGTTTAATTAATGTGTCCCGAATGAAAGGGATGAGTTGGTAACCCTACTGTCACTGTGCCGTTCTGCGGAAATATCTTCCTGCTGTGTACCAGAATACAGACGTCCCCCTTAAAGTTTTCCTGTATACAACCCCGCCTGTCCGCCCCAGTCCCTGCGCACCGAGACATTTGATGTGTTGCCGCTCTCCTGGCTCCCGGCACCGGCTCGGGCCACGGTGGAGTTGTTAAGGTGAGGACTGCTGGGGGGGGGGGGGGGATGTAGAAAAAGAAGGTCTCTCTATGCCTGGCCCCCTTTATGGACAAGTTTTTCGTTCCCATATCAGACATAATGATTCGGGCTGTTGAGATATTTTTAACCATCTAGCTATTTACTGTAATTTATTTAGTTTAATTCCAATTTCTGTTTATATACCTACCTTGAAATGTTTTTATCATATATGTCTGTGTTCCCACTGGTACTAAGCACTCCCTTTCATGGCTATTATTAGAAGGTGTGTTCTATAATGTGTAATGGGCATAATGGATTGTGTCATGTTCTGTAACGGGCATTATGGTGTGTTCCATAATGTGTAATGCCACGCCTCCTTTCCATGAGGCCATGCCCCATTTTTGGCACACGGCTTTGCCGCTCAAGGGTCCCGCCTCCTGCAGGTGGGTCTGTGTGCTCAAACATGCCAGGGACAATTTCTGGTCCTAGTCCGGCCCTGCCTACCGGCAATAAGTTCCAGAATTTTACTGCTCTAATGGTGAAGAATCCTCTTCTTAATTCAGTCTGGAATTTCTTTTCCTCGAGCCTCAGTACATGCCCGCATGTCCTAAGTATAGGCCTGTTAGTGAACAAATCCTCTCCCAGTTCCATATGATTCCCAATCCTGTATTTGAACATACGGTACTTATGTAGTATCTGGGCGTCCGATTTAGAAATCGGATCGCATCGCATCGCATGCGACCAAATCGTATGCGATGCGATGGTCAAGATTTTTCCATAGGATTCAATGTTAAAATGGTCTGAGTCCATTTTAACATAGAATTCAATGGGAAAAAGGGGTCCTTTTTCTTTCCCCACTATCCAAGTGGGCATGGAGTTGGATATAAACCTGTGGCGAGCGTAGCGAGCCACCGAGCCCGAAGCGTGGCGAGCCCCGCGAGGGGACACAGAATACTTTTTAAGAAATATGCGTCCCCTCGCGGGGCTCGCTTCGCTCGCCACGCTTCGGGCTCGGTGGCTCGCTGCGCTCGCCACGCTATATAAAATCAACTCTATGCCCACTTGGATAGTGGAGAAATCAACAGGACCTTCTCAACATTGAATCCTATGCAAAATCGCATCGAATCGCATCGCATCTGATTGTATGCCTTAAGGTAAGGCATACAATCACAAAATCGGCAGCCCAGATACTACATAAGTACCGAACATACTAATCAGATCACCTCTCAACCACCATTTCTCCAGTGAAAACATATTCAGCCTGGTTAACCTATCTTTGTATTTTTGTACCTTTTACTAGCTTAGTCGCCCTTCTCTGTACCCATAGGCGTGCGCAGCCCATTTTATTAGTGGGTGCACAATTGTATGGGAGTGCCTATCGCCGCCTGCTGGGCGTGTCTATCACCACGTCAATGTAAACTAAAAAATATGAATTAGATGCGTTGCAACCTAGTTTAAAAAACACGGAATACATCGCCCCCCCCCCCCCTCGCATCTGGCATCTAGTGTGTGTGCACTTGACGATGCTGCTCCTTACCAATATCAGCGGCGGGGATCGGCAAATGTGAATGGGGCTTGGCTTTACAGTACAAACCAATAATGAAGCCTTTAATGCATCAAGCAATAGGCATCAAGCTCTCTCCCCTAACAGGCTGCCAGGAGCAGACATTAAAGGGTAGATATATTAAAATACATTTAACATTTTGTAGTTTATTTTATTTATTTATTACCAGTTTCTTATATAGCACACACAGATTCCGCAGCGCTGTACAGAGTATAGTTGAACATCCCTGCCCCAGTAGAGCTTACAATCTATATTCCCTACCACATGTACACGCACTCACAGACATTCTAGGGTTAATTTGTTAGGAGCCAATTAGCCTACCAGTATATTTTAGGATTGTGGGAGGAAACCAGAGTACCCGGAGGAAACCCACACAAGTGCGGGGAGAATATACAAACTCCGCACAGTTAGAGCCATGGTGGGAATCAAACCCATGACCTCAGTGCTGTGAGGCAGTAATGTAACCATTACACCGTCCGTACTTTCCTGTGTATATATATATATATATATATATATATATATATATCACATGGTGGGGATAGAACCCATGACCTCAGCGCTGTGAGGCAGTAATGCTAACCATTACACCCTCCGTGCTGCCCATGGCGAGTTCTGTGGACAGCTGTGAATGCTTCTGCAATAAGCCATCAGTGAGGGGTGCCTCTCTGTTATACTGTTAAAAAAAAAACTGCTTTGCTATTCAGCATAATGGTGGGTATTGTAGGGGGTGACCCCACAATAATTGCTACATACTCAGGTAAACCCCCCCCACACACACTTTTTTCTTACCAGCCTTCTTCAGCCTTCTTTCCTCTTAGGAGGAACACTGGCTGTTAGGTGGCTGGCTACTGCTCGACGTGGGTGGGAGCAGTTCAGTCAGGTCAGGCAGGCTGCTGCATGCTGCTGACTGACTCCTCAGAGCTTCCGTCCTCGTTTTGAGTGGCCAGCGGTGGGAGGCTTGGAGTGCGCTTGTGAAACATCACCACATTACGCTGTGCGCGGTGATGTCTATAGAGGTGGGGGCTGGGCAATGACGTTGCAGCGTTGGTACGCTGCATTAACCTGAACCCAGCCGCGACGGCTCGGTCTGTCCTTCACTTCACGTGTGGGCTGGAGGCAGGCAAGTAGTGCAGTCCTGCAGTCCTGACCGCCGCTGGCCAGTAACAGGCGCTGCTGCGGGAATTGGGAGATGGACATTCTGCATGCAAACGTGAGGGGGGTGCCAATCATTAGGAGGTGCCTGTGCACCCCCGGCACCCCCCGTGCGCACGCCTATGTCTGTACCGGTTTCAATTCATTTATGTCCTTTTTTAAGGTGTGGTGCCCAAAAAAATAAAAACAAAAAATATTCCAAGTGTGGTCTCATAAATGCCTTGTATAGAGGCACTATCACATTGGCATCCTTTTAATGCATGCCAGTGTCCGGTTTGCTTTTGCTGCTGCACTTGAGCAGTGTGCACTACAAGTATTACCCAATTTATCATCTATGATGACCCCTTCTCTACAGCAGAATTCCCTATAATAACTCCATTTAGCCTATAAGTAGCGTTGTTCCCATAAGAATGACTTTACATTTTTCAACGTTAAACTGCATTTTCCACCTTTCCGCCCACCTTTACAGTTTATTTAGGTCACAAAATAGGAAGGGCCCCCCTTCTCAACCACTATTGTTACACAGATATTTTTGGCCTAAATGACAGCAAGGGAGAGGCACGAGACCTGCAACATATTTTTTCAAGGTACGCTGTACCACGCTGAAAAAAGGGTGAATAGTGCCCGCAGTAGTATTGCTACTTCTACACATAATGTGCCCAGTAGCAGCAGTTATGTAACTAAACATTGGTGCAGCACACACACACACAAATAGGGACAGTGCACGCCAATGTCGCACAGCAAAAATGTAGGACGTGGGTAAGAGATGTTGCACATATTAGTACCTAGTCACATTACTGAGCCAGGTATATACCCATAGACACACTGCACCAGGATTACGCACACGGTAATGCCCATTACACATTGTCACACATCGTAATACCCATTAAATATTACGCCCCACACTGTAATGTCCATTACATATTACACCCAACACCGTAACGGCCATTACATATTACGCCCAACACCGTAACGTCCATTACACATTACGCCCCACACACTGTAATGCCCATTACATATGCCACATAACTGCCATTTACCTACATGCTTGTTGTCAGGAGTTACATGTTTGTTGCCGGGGATTTCTTGCTCAATGCCGTGGGTTACATGCCAGTTGCCATGGGGAGAGGGGCATGTGAAATGCTCATTGCCAGGTGTTTCATGCTCCCTGCCAATGGTTTCTTGCTCATTACCAGGGGGATGGGTGGGGGTGGTTAAATGCTTATTGACAGGGAGAGTTACATGCTCGTTGCCATGGCAGAATACATGCACATTTCCAGGGGGGTTTCATGTTTGTTGCTCATGGGGAGTTTCTTGCTCGTTGCCGAGGGGGAGTTACATGCTCGTTGCCATGTGTGAATATATGCTTGGGGGACTTGCTCGTTGCCCAGAGATGCACACTGCAGAGTTACATTCTTGTTGCCGGCAGTGCACACTGCATGCCAGCGCTCCCTGAATCCGCATGTCCGTGTAGCACTGGGTGCTCTCCTGTCAGATGCTAGAGGTGCTGAGCACCTCTAGCATCTGTTCCTGCCAGTCTGGGACAGACCTTAGCGCTTGACAGATAAATGAAGCTTTAGTGTGCAGCGGACAAGGGAGGGAGCAGGTAACCCACGGCCCTGTGCACACTGGAGGCCTGTTGCTCCAGCAGGTGGTGCTTTAGGTAGAGCTGCCCACTCTTCAGAGCAGCAGAGCCTGGGATAATTGTACCTAGGGTGGCCAATCCCTGGATCAGTATCGACGGGGTCCCGGGATTTGGCCCTCAAATCACCAGGATTGGAGTTTCCAATCCCAGGATTTCGGGATTAGACTGTGCATGTGCAGTCTAATGCCGGGCAGCACCTGAGAACTCACTCAAATACTACCCGGCTGGTCCCGACCCGGCAGTGCGGCTCTGCGCAGCGTGACGACGTCAGAGGTCACGAGGCGCAGGCCGCAAAAGCTGCCTCCGTTCTTTGCCGCACAGCCCGCCTCCGTCCTGGGCCCCACCAGCCCGCCCACCGGACAACTAGCACACCAGCCAACCAGCCCGGGCTCCATCAGCCTGGCTTGCCCACCCGCACTGGCTCCATCAGCCCGGCTCGCCCAGCTCCTGGCCGCACCACGCATGTAAGTAAATATGCGGGGAAGCACATTGGCACTGCCATGTGGCAGACAGCTTAAGAACTTTCCACCCACAGTACGTCAGGACGGGTGATGAGTAACAAGCATGGAGTAAAGGCCTTCATTTTTTTTTAATTGCCTGTCGCCTATAATGCCCCCGACCCCCACCCCCTGTCCTGGTGCCCTAGTCTGCAGTCAAATCAGCCTATTGGTTAATCAGATAATTAAGTCATCCTGAGATGATGTAATCGCAGGGCTCACTGCCAATACTTGTTCCTGCACAGCTTTCTTTGGCCGTATGCAGAGACAGCTGTGAAGGACCTGGCCAGTGTGATCAGCTATCTGTGCCCAGCTGATACTGTACAAGAAAATAAAAAAATCATACTCTCCTACAGCCCACAGTTATCGGTGCTCCGGTGAGGGCTTCCGGTCATCTGGTCCTCCTGCACTGCTGTAATGGTGCCCATACATGGAGCGATTGTGCTTTTTGTACTAGATTGAATCGCATCTAGAGTGCCAGGATTTAAAAAAGTTTGGTAACTATTGAACTATGCAATAATACTGAAGGAGTGTTCCCATTGGAACTTAACATATAGAACATAATTCCTATAGTGGTGGAGTTACATCCTCCGCTGGTACGCTGAATGAGCATATTTTATCCCTACAATGTCTTATGTTGGAATTTTGGAGCAATACTTATGCTGTTGGGTTTTAGTTTTTTATGTGAGCAAATAAAAATGATTACCATACCTTGGTGGAAGAAGCTGCTAGTATGGGATTTCGAGCAAGAGTGCCCATATTTTTAAAACACCAAATCTTTACAAGGCAAAAGCAAACATTCCCGTTCGGAATCCTACATTTACGACTTCTCATACCCGAATACATTTACCTCAATGACTATTGATTCAATTACACCTGAACGATGAATGGGGGTAATTGCTTAGCCACTGGGCTATTCTATTGGGCTATCTGCGTCACGCATCTTATCAGAGATTTTGTTTCATCTGCCTCTGGCTGGCAAAGCAAAACCCCAAAAACAGACCCATTTTTGTTCAAAAACGTGGCTTTTTCACATGAAAACACACAGGTTTCACTGACACATAGGGAAAATTCACCTGATAATTTTTCGCAAGCAAATGAATATCAACCACAAGACGAAACAACTACGTGGTATCTAACCAGAATGGCTGCTCAAGACCCTCCTATCTCTCTCGAATGTACTGTAATATCCACTGTATCTCCTTAAGTAACCTCAATGTTTTGTATGATGGTCAGACAAAAAAAATGCTGGACAAATACCGTTCAATATGTTCTGTATTAGATTTTTATATAATATATGACAATATGTTTGCTATGATACATATACAGTATGCAATGTCTCAATTAAAAAGTGTATGTATGTTTCAGAGGGCGCTATATAATGATATATTTATTTTGACAAAACTCAATGTCAAATTTTAGAAATACTTTAAAACATGACATAAAAGACACATAAATGTGTATTACAAGACTAAACCGTTTTGGTTCTACATAGACACTTCAATTTTTTCACATGAACACTCCTTTGACAGATTATTAGTCGCTGTTCGTACTGTTCTTTGACTGTTTGTTAGTAGGAGTTTAGTCGGTTAGAATGTAGAGCCCAACGCGTTTCGTTGTATGACTTCCTCAGGGGCGAATGCAAACCGATACTCGAATATTGAATAGGATGTATACAAAACCAGTATTCCCGAATCTCACAAATCAGGAGTAAACAGCCGTGAAATAGAGTACTTCTATGAAGATAGTTAGCTCAAAATGAGCTAAAAATATATGGCCTTTAGTCCAGCCAACAACCATATATAAATGATGTGTCTGAGTTGGATCCCAAAGCTGAAGTGTATGAAGTATATAGTAAATGAATATCTGCCTATATGTACACTAATACTCTTTATGCGAATGTGGGCCACCTAATAAACACCCACTCCTATTGTTACTGTATGTGTTTTAGGTTTTGCAGAAAATGCTTTTTAATGGCTGTCAAAGCCAGCGGTGCACGCTGTCCTCTCTGCCGTGGGGCCATAAGTAGATGGGAAAGAGCAACACCAACCAGAGCATCTGACATTGAGACAGAGATGAGAAGCCGCTCAATGGGGTGTCTGTACTGTGGGAAACCGGTAAGCTGCTAGTTCTGTTACTCTCTTACCATTGCATTGGTGCACACTGTTTCATTTAAATGATGCTGCCAAAATTCCTAGAATTAAGTGTAAGCAACGTTTCCTCCCGAAAACTGTCCGTCGAATGTTTTAAGGAGCGCACTGTGCATGCTTCCACCAGTACATGCTACGGTCAGTCTCTCATTGATGTCTCATTGGGTCAGATTTAGAGTTGTGCAATATAGCACAGCTGCAGGAAGAGTCTGCAATTAGGTACAGCTAATATGCAAATGGAGCAGGAGGCATCTAGTGTAAATACAGCTAATATGCAAATGGAGCAGGAGGCATCTGGTGTAAATAAACACTTGCTGACTGGCGCATAGCTCGGGACACACCATCTTCAGGTCATATCAATGTCCATCTCCGTTCTGCAGTTGAGGTCCATATCCCCATTGCCAGATGCAGATACTGACCTCGGCACTGAGGCAACATGCTTCTGTTTTAATGAATAACTCAGTCACCTCCTTTTCCCACCCCCAAACACCCTCATTCAGTCAATCAGGCATATGCCATCATCTAGGGTGCTATAGAGAGTAGACCTATGCAGAGTTTGCATTCGGACTTCCATCTCTGTAAATCTGGGACAGGTGTGCTGAAGGCAGTATTTCTCACTCTGTTAAACAGTGGGTTTTCATGGTATCCTCAGGAATACCACCTGTATTGTGCTAGTAAGCCAACACACCTGTGCTTCATGATCTGGAAAACATGCACTGTAAAGGTGAATAAACACTGGCCAATATATAGTCCGTTAAATTAGACGGCTGATATATCGATGGACCATCGGCTAGTGTGACCCATCGTTGTATCTGTGAATGGCATTGTTCACAGATCTAGAACACCGGCTTTGCAAAACAGCCGATGCCCGATATATCTAAAGATATATCGGCACATCGCTCTGTGTGCATGGGCGATCCGCAGACTGCCCATACAGCCGCTACAGGAGCTGCCAATGATTAACGCTCACTGAGCTGACACATGCAAATGCTCCCACCCAGTTTTGATGTTGACCACAACTGATCGGGCAGTATGTAAGAACACGCTGCCCGATCTGTCTGTATCACCAGGTAACAGAAACACTGAATTATGGCATGACTATAATGGTAGCCTTCATTATGCTTGCCTCTTGCAGGGTTGGATTGAGAACTAAAGGCGGCCTTATTGAGAATCTTTACATTACTTTCATGTCTGAAATAAGGAGCCCATACACGCTCTGTTTTGGCCGGCTCCGTTTTGTACTATACTATAGTACAAAAAGTATGTGCTGCACATACTTTTTGTACTAGGTAAACATTGTATCTGATCGCAGTGCATGCACACTGCATGCACAAGGGACGCGATCAGATACGATGTGTGCCGTTTCAGCACAGAACGGATCCGTTAAACGGACCGTGTATGGGGGGCTTTATTCTTATGTACAAATGAGATGAAATTTATTTTATAGGTGAAATTGTCCTATATGCGACTACATTATAAATCCTGTAAGAGTTATCAAGAGGAATTTGGGACTACATCCAAAGATGCAAAAGTGCCGAGCGACATCCACGTCACTAAACCGTAAGATTAAAAAAAGACACTACAAAGTTCAACAGGTCCTGTCTAATATTGAGTTTTTCATCACTTACTCAAGTCTCCACTTTGCATATCTTAATCTATTTCTCTGCATTATGATGTCCATAAGCCTTCTATACCTAATGGAATCTGTTCCTCTGTTTCTTCTAATTACTTCTGGTTATTGAGGAGAGCTATCTGTGCCGTCTCCTCAGCTGCAGGGTTTCCCACACTCCATCTCATAGGTGTGCCAATGTCTTCTTCCTTCATCGGACAAGGAGGTTTTGCTAAGTGTCTCCTTGAGGGCAGAGCCAGATTAAGGTCTAAATGGGCCTGGAGCTGAAAATTATCAAGGGCCCATTATGCGCAATAATAGGGGCCAGCACCTAATAATGTGGGGGGCGTGACCAGTGTTCTGGTTGGGTGGTCTGCTCATGGGTGTATCTCTATTTGTGTAACTACTTTCAACTAATTACATATGCCTGGAAAAGGCAGGGGGCTGGCATAGGAAAAATGCAGGGGGATATATTGGCGGGTGCCTATTTATAAGGCGCCACAAGTGTTTTGCAGCGCCGTACAAAGGAACAGTACAGGGAGACAAAACTTAACATTACAGTAAATAAATAACATAAATAGATTACAGGTAAAAAGAGCGCAACAGTTCAATACAATTACAGCTTAAATGTAAGTAGCAAGGACTTGATCAACGTACTACTAGGGGCTGGTGGCCGAAGATGGAGATGAGTATGTGGACAAAGATGGTCGCTGAGTGTTTGAGTATGGGAGAGCTGTGAGTGAAATGTGAAGAGAAGAGGGCTTTGACAACAGGAGGAAATGAGATTTCCTTTCATATCTGGTGAAAGTAGAAGAGTGTTTGTGTGTGTGTGTGTGTGGTTAATTTCTATTGGAAATGAAGGATTGTCAGATTTCCTGTTCTATTCTCTTGCAGACCGGAACCCACCTATAATTGTCCCCTCTGCCCTCAGCAAACCTTGAACAGAGGAGCCTTACTGGACCACTGTATCTTTATGCATTATTTTGAAGTTGTGAAAGCGGTAACTTTTTTCTTTATTACCCTCAAAAGTCCTGTATGTCCCACATTTCATATCAAGATGATAAGTTAAGCCACAGGTCTCAAGGGGGTGTTGGTCGTTGAGTGGGTGACACCAAAATGCTGGCTTTCCCACAGTGAGAGCTGGTTGCCACAGTGTGACATTATCCTGCTGGCATTGCAGACACAAGTCTCTGGGGGCAGGCTAGCATCCCCGCGCACAGTCCCAGTGATGTGAGTAGCTGGGTTTTGCTTTCCTGCTAGGCCACGTCCCTCGGTCTGCAGGGGGACTCTGATGCCACGCCCCTTTATCCAAGGCCACACCTCATTTTCAGTCATATGAGGGGGAACTTATTGCCACACTGGGTGTCATTAGTGTATTAAGCAGACTCTGTGCTGTTATATAAACATTTCATATCCATACAAAAACATTTGATTAAAATGGATGCTTGCATTATACAGAAAACTAATCAATAACCAAGTTGTGTTTTACACTAGAAATAAATCCGGGGCTTGTGGAAGTATGCCAATTTTAATACATTTCTAGATGTAGACGTGTTTAGCGTTGTCACACAATTGCCAATTGTTCCTTCATTAATTTTGCTCTCTTAGGTTTGCCCTATATGTGCTTCGTTGCCGTGGGGAGATCCTATCCATGAAACAGAAAATATTGTTCTACATCTGAATAGTAGACACCAATTTACCTATCAAGATTTCATGGTAAATATTCTTATTTTAGCTATTTATTTTTAGCACTATGGGGCAGATGTACTAAGCCTTGAAGAGCGAGAAACGGATAACCAACCAGCTCGTAAATGTTATTTGAAATATGATGGAGCTGACTGCAAATTTCTGTTAACATTTTATCTCAGTGGCTTAGTACATCTGCCCCTAACTTTTACTAACGCCTTCTGTGACTTTGGACGTTATTCCTACTAAATGCAAAGAGTTTTTCTGTTGGCACAGAATATGTCACTACTTATTACGTTTGCCATGGTAGGTGCACCAGAACACTCGCTGGTACAGATATGCAGTGAGCCCTGGTTCATTGCACCTGCGCCACCAATGGTAGTTCCACCTCTGCGGATGTGTCCAGTTATGTTGTTGCTGGGATGCACGAGCACACTCATCATGGCAATGCATACCTTGTATTTATGTATAAATTGTATTATAGTTTGAATTGTCATTTTTGGTACTTTTTGGGTTGAACTTATATCCGTGCTGTGCTAGACGTTTGTTATGGCATTACCTGTCTCAACAAACTTCCAGTACAACACTTAAGGGGGTTGAGCTATAGAGTGCCCAACAGGTGTCACCAGACTTGGCAAGATCGGCAGTATCTAGCTCGGGGAAATGTAGGTGTTTGGGAAGTCGTCCCCCTCCCCCCGGGTCACCCGATGCTCAGCATCTATTCCCACAGGCAGAGGGGCCAGGGGCATGACCAGCAGCTCAGAGCCACTAGCCATGCCCCCACAGTGGCAAAACGGGGGCGTGACCTTGCAGGAGGGATGTGATTTATAGGCCATGCCCCCTTGTTGTCACCAGGCCACACCCCTGAATTATAAAGGCCATGCCTTCTTATAAAGTTGGGAGGTATAGTATGTATCTGTGCTCAGGATACCAATACTGTAAATGTGACTGGTGTTTGTCTATCTTAATATATTTGACGGTCTGGTCAAAGCCTTTAGTTCTATCAACATGCTCTTACTAAACTTTGCATATGGGGCACATTTATTCACAACTTTAATTGTGGTTTGCAAGTGAAAATAACATTTAATTCTCAAAGTTTAATGCTATTTATCATATGAATGTATTGCAAATTAGGTGCCGTGACAGAGTTTGCGATAAAGCCCTGTCCAGGTGAATCCCTCGCTCTGCTGCAACTTCAGTTGAATTGCATTTACAATAGTCAGTGGGCTTCAGAGAAGAAAGAGAGCCTCTGCAAAGTGAGGCTGGATAATGCTGCCCTCTAGTGGCGTTATTATCACTAGGCACACTTACAGTATAATTTTTTTTTTTACAATTGGAGGTTAGTAAAGTTGATCAGATCACATTTCCCATTACAAAAATGCTATATTTAAGTTTTGGGGGAGAATTATACATTTTAGGTGAATCTAAATTGTTACGCAAACACCTTTTCACAGTATATTTTAGTAAAAATAATGTTCATAAATCGGCCCCTATGTGTAAATGCCCCAGTGCAGCCCAGTTATGCCCCTTTAACTGCAAGTAGATATGTGTCAGAGTAATATACATCTCAGTTATGTGTGGATGCTTTGCACCAGAGCATGTCCAGTGCAAGATCATTAAAAATCAGCTTGTAAATTTACAGTGGCCTAGAGTATTACTGTACATTCTTACTACAGGACACAGTCCTACAGCACAGATTTATTTAGTCTTGTTTCAAGAAATGTAATTTTTTATGTTTCTTGGCTCAGTGGTTTCCAAAAGTGCGAGGCACCTACAAGGGTGTCCTAGGTATGTGGTGCAGGACCAATTCAAATGATTTATGTTTCAGTGATAGGCAAAACCAGTGCTTGTAACTTCCAATTTTAAATTACCTGGACAAACAGAAGCACATCCTGTCCCTCGCCACATAACCGACCCTAAATATGACCTATAAACACATTTTGCATAATTAAATATTTGTATCATATAAGACTTTTGGACAAAATCTGATATTCTAGAACAGTGGTTCTCAACTCTGTCCTCGAGTACCCCCAGCAGGTGCACTCATTACTCACTGACACATTTTTAAAAGATCCACAGGTGGAGCAAATAATTTCACCTGTTGGAGACCTGGAAAACATGCACTGTTTGGGGGTCCTCAGGACAGAGGCTTAGAACCACTGCTCTAGAACGCTGTGTTTAAAAAATAAATAAATGTATGGAAAAAAACCAGTTTGGGAAGCATTGTGATAGCAGCTATTCAATGTAAGACTTATTTTCCAGAATGTATACCTTGATGAAGAGGCTCAATTCAAAGCTGCAGTTGAGAAATCCTATCAAACTTTCACTGGACTACATGAAATGCTGCAATAAGTACTATTTAATAACTTACAATTTTACTGTATTCTTTACTGCATGTTAATAAAATATTTTTGATTGTTTTAAGTTGACCTCTGCTTGTGACCCCAACTATGTTGTTGTTGCCATGACTGTTGTTGAATGCTGTCCGGACTCACCACTGCTCGCTGCCATGACTGCTTTTCACATTGCTTACACCACTGATATTACTTGTTGCCTTCACTCCCATCCTGAGGTCATCCATCAAATATGAAATGGTTGATTTACTTGTATTCCAAATAAAATGTTCTTACTTTTTGATGTGCTCCTAATATACCATAACCGGCAGGACATTTTCACATTATCTGGGCTTGGCTCCTTCAGATTGGAAAAACAGACCAGACCACAAAGTTCTTGTAGATCCAAAGATTTGTTATAGATGAGGATAGTCACTTTCCCTGCATCAACCAACATTGATACCACCATTAATTCCGAGCTGCTGGCTAAACCGAATAGCATATAAAATAATTGCTCCACTACCACCCCAACACTATCAGAAGGCTTATATAAGACATGAGAATATTCATTATGTAATGACCGTGCGTCCTGGTTTCCCTCCACCGCCTTCCTGACCATTGCTGCCTCTGGTACACAATGCATTCTAAAATAGCTAAGTAGAGCCTGTAACTTGGGTCTCCTCCTTCAACCCTCCTCATTACGAACAACCTACCCTGCTCTACACTGCCACTTAGTCATATCAGTTTAAGATAAAAACACTGTCCAGGATATCCATCATGCAATGCCTCACTGAGCCCTACTGAATGATGATGGTTCAGACTGTAAAAGCAGATGTGAGGTCATTTTTTGCTACGCTAGTATTGAGTTTTGGGCCCCAAGGGAATAACTTTTATTTTGGTACGTGCCCTGCAGCAACAGTCTCTTGCAATAAGAGCCCATGTGTTCTATATAAGGTGAGTGTGCTTCTAGCAATCTGACCTGCCAAACCTGTAGGGCTGTATGCTTGTGGACTTCAAGCGAGCCATTGGCCTGAAAGAGAGATGTTGGGGCTGGTAGCATTGCCTGTGAGCAGCCAGCAGTGGTATAACAATGCCAACACCAGGTGGACGCGGGGTCTCTGCATGATCCATGAGGCCACCCACATGAAATCTACTGAAAATGGTTCTCCAAAAAATGGCAGCCACCTTGTAAATTGATGTTAGAGGGGTTCTACCCGACCTCTAGCTTCTGTCAGAGAAGCACAGCGCGTATAGCATCACATGAAATTGCACAACTGCAAGCATATAATCCTACAATCGGCATGTAGGTAAAAATGTAAATTACTGTATGGGGTGGATTATACTACACAATGGGCCTGAGTCATCATAATGCGGTTATGGCCTAAGATTGGTATTAGGCAATGTTTCGTGCAGGTTCTAGGCACTGTGACCTGAAACATGACTACCTGACGACTGGCTTTGCAGATAGGCTGCGCAGCAAGGGGGCTACTCTTACTGCTGGCGATGCAATTACAAAACTTTATGACAGCGGGGAGGTCTTGGCCTGTGTGGGCTGCCCACCGCATTCTAGAGGGACAAATTATAGTTTTGCTTATTTTCATAAAACTATCGGGGGTTTTCAGGTTACATCTGCTGCACCTGCAGTGCAGCATGGTTTTGTCCATTTGCTAAAAAAGTAGCTTTGCGATCAGGTCTGAATTAGTTACTACAACTGAAGCTGAATTACAGTAGGTTCTACAGATATGTATATGTGGCTCAGATGCACCAGTGGAAGCATACGCAAACTTTCCAGTGTTCTAATTTCCATGTTGCATTGCTTGCTATTGAAATGGAGATGGGTGTTTACAAAAACAGCGTAAAACAACGAGGTGCAGCAGCTAGTGAGAATCACCAAGTGTCATGTCAATTTAACACTTAATTGTGAAAATCGGAAAACATAAAGGGTTTGTGAAACCACACAATGCTACCATTGCATGTTTCCAACATTTTTTTAAATGAGGGGACTGTTTGATTGTTTTCAAAGGATAGAGTGCAGAGAGAGATTTAGTTATGTGGGGTGAGTTCATACTGTAATCTAAATTGCAGTGCAAAAATAAAGCAGCCAGTATTTACCCTGCACAGGGGCGGATCCAGGAAAAAATTACAGGGGGGGGGGGGTGTGTTAGTGGTGCCAGTGTGCATGTGCAGAGAGAGAGGAGGAGGGCAGATAGAGGGTGGGAATGGGATTAAAAAAAAGGCCCTGGCATTGAAAGTACGCAGGCCTACCTTGGCGTTAATAGTGAAGTATGTAGTTGTGCTTGACAAAAAAGGGGGTGGGGCCACTCAAAAGGGGGCGTAATCTTGAGTGTAGTGTACCACACCATATACCATGTCTACACATTATGCAACAAAATAGTAGACCTCATTTTACCCGCCACTTACACATGATGCAATACAGATTGAGCCAAAATTCACATAATGCTACACCATATATATGTCCATTACGTATTATGCCAAACACCATAATGCCAATTACAAATTATGCTACATAAGTGCTGCTTACCTTCATGCTCGTTGCCAGGGGTTCCATGCTCGTTGCCAGGGGTTCCATGCTCGTTTCCATGTGGGATTCCATGCTCATTGCCATGTGGGATTCCATGCTTGTTGCCATGTGGAAAATTTATTTTTTTTGTCCCGGCCAATGATGCTTATGCAGAAAGGAATAGTGGGTCTTGGACTCCTGGTGAGTATGTGTGCGGTGCGGGGGTGGGCACACTGGCACCCAGTATTGGTGCAGCATAGTGGGCACAGGGGGCACCCAGTATTGGTGCAGCATAGTGGGCATCCAGTATTTGTGCAGCATAGCGGCACAGGGGCAGAGAACAGATGGATTGCTGGATCAGTGCTGTTAGCAGTGAATTGCTGGAGTAGCCACAAGTGCCCCTTTGTTCCCTGCTGCTACAGGTGGGTGGCTTATAGCTAAACGTTATCTTTCCCCCGCAGTGGTGTCCCACTCCATTAGAGGCTGCACAGTGCACTGCCCAGCAGGTGCCACATTCTAATGGTGTGACTATACAGCAATGTTTTGTATGGTCGCCTACATGGTGTACAGGCAGCATTGCTACTGTCTGCTCATCATGATAACGGTCCCCACAGAGGAAACTAGTTCTTTTGTCAATGCAGTGAGGGGTGTGGAGGTGCAGGGGGTGAGGAGTGAGAGGTGTGGAGGGCAGGGTGTGGGGAATGAGGGGTGTAAGGGGCACAGTGTGTGGGGAGTTAGGGGTGTGGAGGTTGTAGGGGCGCAGGGTGAGGGGTTCAGGCTGTGGGGGGATGCAGGGGCCGCGCACAGTAGAAGAATATTTGCCTAGGACTGGGGACGGGTGCTAATAAATCTTCCACCTGCCCTGCCTGTGCTAGTGTCTTCACAGCTGGACAGAGAGCAGAGAGCTGCCCGGCTGTATTGTCAAGATCAAGAGGACACTGCAGCAGCCCTAGGTCCCGTCCTCCTGACTCCCGGCTATTTTAAAACTTGCGCTGCTGCAGCTGCCTGCCAGGTCCGCAAACCAATCGTAGCTCGCTTGCGGTCCGACAGCCAATCAGGAGTGGTGTCTCCTGATTGGTTGCCGGACCGCGAACGAGGTCCAATTGGCTTGTGGACCCGACAGGCTGCTGCAGCAGTGCAAGTTTTAAACTAGCCGGGAGTCAGGAGGACGGGACCTAGGGCTGCTGCAGTGTCCTCTTGATCTTGACAATACAGCCGGGCAGCTCTCTGCTCTCTGCCCGGCTGTAAATGCTCTCCGGCGGCGGGCGGGAGTTAAAAAGTGTCAGTAATGACAGGGGCGGCACGTGCCCGTGTGCCCCCCCCCTAAATCCGCGCATGCCTGCACAGAAGCTAAATAACTCACTTAAATCTAACTCTCTCTGCACATGTTACATCTGCCCCATCTGCAGTGGATCAGCATGCTTTTGGCCATTTTGCAAACAAATATGTCCTGCAATCAGGTCTGAATTAGGCCTAATGTGTGCACCCAGCGAGATCTTTAGAGATGGCAACAGATGCTGGTGGGCCGTATCTCTGGTTGCCGGGCAACCAGAGACGCTAGTTCTCCTTGTGGCTTCCGCCTCCAGCGGGGATCACGTCTCTGGTGCCGGTCGCTCTGCAACCAGAGACACTCTGGTGTTCCAGACAGTGGTTCTTCCTCCAGGCTGTTGCCAAGGCAACGGGGGATGCTGGGCCACTCATGTGCACCATTAGGCAGGGGGGCTAGTCAGCCTGGCCTCTGCTGGTGATAGTTCTTTCTCCCCTGCAGGTCCTCTTTACTGGCCTGGCCTAGCCATTAGGCGCTTGCGATCCAGCAGCCAATCAGAAGCAGCATTGGCTGCTGGACAGCGAGCGCTTATTGGCTAGTGGTCCAGCGGGAGACTTATGAATTGAAAATAGCGGTAGGGAGCCGAAGAGCTGGGTGGGTGAGTGGGCTGCATTCTCCCTTGGCAACAAGCTATTTCAGTCCCCCTGAAGTCCCCCTTGGCATCAAGCATGAAGCCCCTGGCATTGAGCAAGCAGTTCCTAGCAATGTAGGTAAGTTGCACTTATGTGTCAAATGTGTAATGGGCATTACGGTTTGTTATATAGTATGTAATGGGCATCGTGTGGCACTATGGCATGTGGCTTTATGTGTAATGAGTATTACACTTGCTCCGGGCACCATGGCACCTATCTACACCACTGATTCTAAGGTATATCGTTCTGATGCTGACCTGAATAATACATAGTGCACATTGTATAGTGTGTACACCTGATACGTAGGGCCAGACCTTCGCTTATTAAGTGGTCCCAGTGAATGTGTTGCACACCCAGTGGCACAAATAAAGGGATTTTTGTAAGAACTTACCGTTCGAATCCCTTTCTCTGATATGGTCCTGGTGACACAGCTCAACATTGGGATGTAGGAGGGTCCGAAGGAGCCAGGCACCTATCCTAAAGCTTTAGAGGGTAGGCTCCTCCCCTACTGCATCCCGGACTCTTCAGTTCAATCTTTCAAAGCCACTGGAATACATTAACTCAGTACAAACGCCTGCACACATTATATGCACATTTTTCAAAAATAACTTTTAACCATATAACATGAAACATCATGAACTTGGCATACTTACTGAGCGTAAGGGAGGGATCGCTGTGTCACCAGGACCATATCAGAGAAAGGGATTTGAACGGTAAGTTCTTACAAAAATCCCTTTTTCTCTTTCAATGGTCCTGGTGACACAGCTCAACATTGGGACGTTCCGGAGCCTGTCCTTTGGGTGGGTACGCTCAGGTCTGCAGCTCTCATTACTGCTCGCCCGAATGATGCGTCCTCCGACGCGAACTCATGGAACCTATAGAATTTGGCAAAGGTATGAACAGATGACCAAGTGGCAGCCCTGCAAACCTGCTCAGCTGTTGCCCCATGTCGAACCGCCCAAGAGGTGGCAACCGACCTGGTGGTATGCGCATTAATCCTGGCCGGTACAGGCCTACCAACTTTAGTATATGCAAACGCTATAACAGAGCGCAACCACCTAGCAATGGTCTGCTTAGAAGCAGGCCAACCAATTTTGTGTATGTCATACAAAACTAACAAGGTGTCAGTCTTTCTGACACTCTTAACTCTGTCCACATAAATGCGCAAGGCGCGCACAACATCCAAATTTCTCAATTTGTCCCTTTTCCTTGAACCCTCTGGGGGTTGGAACACAGGCAGAACTATCTCCTGATTTAGATGAAAAGCAGAGACTACTTTTGGTAAAAATTGGGGTACTGTCCGAAGGACAGCCCTATCATCGTGAAATATAAGGAAGGGAGACTTGCATGACAATGCTCCCAACTCCGATACTCTCTTTGCTGACGCCACTGCCAACAAAAATACCAGTTTCCATGTAAGGAATTTAAGGTCAGCCGACCTTAATGGTTCAAAAGGTGCCTTTTGAAGATACTCCAAAACCAGAGATAAATCCCATGGTGCTACTGGTTGTTTGTAGGGAGGCTTCAACCGAGACACCCCCTGCAGGAAGGTCTGTACTTTCGGTAATAATGCAATCCTTCTTTGAAAGTAAATAGACACTGGAATTGCCTGGGCCTGTATCTTTTTCAACACTCTTGCCAGCATTGGAACTGGCGGAAAAACATAAAGAAGATTCCCCTCCCAGAGGATAGTCATGGCATCCACCGCTTCTGCCAGTGGGTCCCTCTTCCTGGCATAAAACCTTGGTACCTGATGGTTGAACCTGGATGCCATCAGGTCCACATCCGGGGTTCCCCACCTCAACGTAATTTGGTGAAATACTTGTGGGTTCAGGCTCCATTCCCCTTCCATCAGCTCCTCCCTGCTCAGGAAGTCGGCCTCTATATTCTCCACTCCTGGTATGAATATAGCTGATAATGCTGGAACATTCTGTTCCGCCCACAAGAGGATTCTGGACACCTCCCACATAGCCAGTTTGCTGCGTGTGCCTCCCTGGTGATTCAGATACGCCACAGCTTAATCCTTAAAGGGAGCCTCTGTAACCTGTCTCCCGCCAGAGAAATCACTTTCCACACAGCTCTCAGTTCCAAGATGTTGATCGGTAAGGCAGATTCCTCTGGAGTCCACAAGCCCTGCAGACGCAGGTCCAAGACTACTGCCCCCCAGCCCCTGAGACTGGCGTCGGTAGTGACTATCAGCCAGCTCCAGGACTGCAGGGACCGACCCCACTGAAGGGAATCCACCTCTGTCCACCATTTCAGGGAGGATCAAGTTTCTGAAGACAGCACTATCTGTTCTGACTTCATGGTCTGCGTGTTTCCTGACCAAGTCGTCAAAATGTTCCACTGGAACACACGAGAGTGGAACCTGGCGAACTGCAACGTCTCAAAAGACGCCACCATCTTCCCCAGCAGCTTGAGGCACCTCCATACTGATGTGCTCCGAGAGCCGGGAATCTCCTGGACCAAGGAAGCCAGATCCCTGGCCTTTGCCTCTGGTAAAAATACCCGATGTAAGTGGGTATCCAGAACCACTCCCAGGAATTGGAGTCTCTGTGACGGCACCAACTGAGACTTTTGCAAGTTTAAAAGCCAGCCGTGAGCCTGCAAAAAACTGATGGCTTCTGCCAAGTGACTCTGCAACATGTCTGCTGACTCCGCTTTGAACAGCAGGTCGTCCAAATATGGTATCACCGTGATTCCCCTCAGCCGAAGCACAGCCGCCATTACAGACATTATTTTGGTGAATACCCTTGGCGCTGTGGCCAGTCCAAAGGGCAACGCCTGGAATTGCAAATGCAGGTTTCCTATCGCAAACCTTAACAGAGCCTGATGTTCTGGGTGTATAGGGACATGAAGGTACGCGTCCTGGACATCCATGGACGCCAAAAATTCTCCCTGGTCCAGGCTTAGTAGCACTGACCGTAGAGACTCCATTTTGAAATGGTCTACCCACAAATGGACATTCAGTGACTTTAAATTCAGGATTGGTCTGAAAGACCCGTCTGGTTTGGGCACCAGAAACAGAGTGGAATAAATAAGCCTCTTTTCCACTCCGCTCTGGGGACCGGGATCACCACACCCTTCTCTAAGAGAGAGTGAGCCGCTCCCAAAAGAGCCGTACGGAGCCGGGCCTCCTTTGGTAGTGGTGTGGGAATGAATCTTCTCGGAGGAAGACCTTTGAAGGGAATTCTGTAACCCTGGGCTATAATGTCTAATACCCAGGAATCCTGGTCTAGTAATGCCCATGTGTCCTTGAACTGTGACAGACGCCCCCCCACCTTGACCACCGCCGGGCAAATCCCCTGGCAGTCATGCGGAGGGTTTGTCCTCTCCTTTGGTGTTAGGTTTCTTATGAAAGGACCCAAATTCTGACTTTGGGGCCTTACCCCTGGAGGACTGAAACTTTCCACTAAATGACTGTCCTCGAAAGGACGCACCTCCTCTAGGGGAGGGCCGAAAGGACGGCCTGAAAGCAGAGAATCTTGATGTCTGCTTGGCTGCGGGAGGTACTTTTGCCACCTGTGGCCTGCTTAATAATCTCTTCCAGCTCAGAGCCAAATAACAGCTTTCCCTTAAAAGCTAATGCTTCTAAAGCCTTCTTAGACTCATTATCTGCCTCCCAAGCCTTAAGCCAGAGCACTCTCCTGGCATTGACCGACACTGTGGAAACTCTAGCAGCCATTTTGAGAGCTTCCTCCTCAGCCTCCAGCACATAATCTGCTGCTGCCTTCAGCTTTTCCGCAAGCAACAACACATAAGGGTCAGCGTGTAAAATAGTGCACAAATCATTAGCCCACACAACCATGGCCTTAGAGACCCAGGCTGAAGCAATCAGGGGACGAAGTGTGTATCCCACCCCTTTAAATATTGCTTTGAGGTTACCCTCCAGCTTTTTGTCTACGGGGTCCTTAAAAGCTGCCCCTCCTTGTACCGGTAACACCGTAGCTTTTGACAAACGTGCCACAGAAGCATCAACCACTGGAACTTTCTCCCAGAGATCCGCATGCGACTCAGGCATGGGGTACAGACTTAAAAATCTCTTAGGCATCAGTAGCCTCTTATCGGGGGTTTTCCAAGCCCCTTCCAATAAATCCTGTAAACCTTCATCAGAAGGAAAGGTAACAGCTTCCTTACGCTGCCGTTTAAATACACCTTTTGCAGGAGTTTTATCTTCCACATACAAATTTAATGCCTGCTTAACAGCAGTAATCAAATCTTCCACCCCTGCGGCTGAGGAATCCTCAGAATAATCACTTTGCTCCCAGGGGATGTCTGCATATGCTCCCTCCTCATCTTCAACCATTAAAGGCACCGAGTAAGACCTTTTAGGGGTCCCCACAGCATCAACATCAATTTTGTCTAGCAAATCACTAAACCTGTTGATCCCCTTTGCAGTATCCTGCATCACCTGTAGGAAAGCAGGATCTGCCTGGGTAAGAGGCAAGGAGCCGGAGGACTGCTGAGATGATGACATAGGTCTCTGAGAATCTACCAAGGCATCACTCTTTCTGTCCAGCAATTGCACTAAAGCATTAACTGACCTGCCCAGGGCACTGGCCCACGCTGGTTCCAATTGCTCTACCCTCTGGGGTTCACTCCCCATGGGCTTCACAGCAGCGCAAGCAATACACAAGCCCCCCTTGGCCATCTGCTCAGGGATAAATTTCAGTGTACAAACACTGCAAGCGCTCAATGTATCTGGGGCTCCCTCCCCCAAAACCACAGACTGATGCACAGACATGATGTTCACAATTAACACAGTCACAGCGCAAATGTACAGGCGTTCACACTAAGCCAATGTACTCAGTCACTTAGCTGTCTGTAGTCTTCAGATAGGGAAAGCGATGCCAAGGAAATCCAATCACTCTGTCAGGATCTGTCAACCAGCTCAGCTCCGCTGCAAGCGTTCCGAATGGCGCCAAAACAGAGTGAGGGAAGAGACCAAGTCCCTGCTGCTGCGGGGTCCGTGACTTTTGGCGCCAACCACCCCCAGACAGCCGCTCCCTTAGTAGGATCTCCTAGTTCCAGTATCTCCCCCTCAGCTGGGGACCACTTGGAACATGCCTGTAACACACTGCTGTCCTCTCATATAGGAGCTCAGTGTGTAAGCTCCGCAGAAAATGGCCGCCGCCATCACGGAGCGCCTGTCCCCCATGATCCCCACCTAGCGTGAAGCCGGTTTCAGAGCGCTCCGGAGCCCAGGCAGCTTCTTAAAAGAAGCTGTAAGCGCTGCACAGGGAGGCCAGACAGCGTCTCCCCTGTGCACAGCAAGCTGACAGGACGCGCTTCTGTCAGCTCCTGCTGCGCTAGCAGTGTGAGGATTCACTAACTAGAATCCTCACACTGTGCCTACCTAGCTAGATTGAAAAGTTAATAAAACCTAACACGAACTGAAGAGTCCGGGATGCAGTAGGGGAGGAGCCTACCCTCTAAAGCTTTAGGATAGGTGCCTGGCTCCTTCGGACCCTCCTACATCCCAATGTTGAGCTGTGTCACCAGGACCATTGAAAGAGAAAAATAACTGACTGTGGCATCATTGCAAGATAATGTACCAGAATTACAGCAATGGTCCCATATATATATGGGATGCAGTTAAAATCCCGGCGGTCGGGATCCCGGCGTTCAGAATCCCGACGCCGGAATCCCGACCGCCGAAATCCCGACACTTTCTCCATCCGTGGGTGTCCACGACACCCCTGGAGGGAGAATAAATTAGTGTGCCTAGCGTAGCGAGGCACTGGGCCCGCAGCGTGGCGAGCGCAGCGAGCCTGCAAGGGGGGGCGATCCACGTCCCCCCCTTGTCGGGATTTCTGCGGTCGGGATTCCGGCGTCGGGATTTTGAACGCCGGGATCCCGACCGCCGGGATTTCATACTGCTTCCATATATATATATATATATATATATATATATATATATATATAGTTTGTAGTATACCCGGCACTCGTCGATCATGTGGGGGAGTGCTCCGGTGCCTTCTGCCTTCTTTGGATATAGATGATCCCAAAAAGTCAGTAGATAGAAGAGGCACTTGTCAGACTTCTTTAGTGTAAATCAAATGATGTGTATCATCTACCATCTACTATATAATAGAAAGCAGGGGTCTGGCACTCCACTTCAGCAAATAAACAGCTACCACGGTGCCATCCACATTAACTAAATAAGTCCAGGTGTACCCAACGGTACACGGGCGGCACTCAGTGGATTTCTCAAATAGCAATAAGAAACTGCAGACCACTCCACAGTTAAAGGTTCGATAATTTAATATCGTTTTCAAGGACACAGAACATACAAAATACACTTACCTATATAGGAAGAAGGAGACACCCATGTGAACGCCAGTTGCGTCACCCGGCCCGTGCTGCTGCGGCGCTGAAGACGTGACGTCATCCACTGTCGTTCCGTCCAGCCCGCTGCCTCCGTTCCCAGGGAGACGCGCTGACGCTAAAAAAAGATAAACAAAAAAGTGAAAGAAGATCGGACACATCCAATACATCTCATGTGGTTAGCTCCCTTCACATAAAGGAGAGTAAGCAATCATACAAGAGGCATAATAAAGGATGAATTAAAGAAAAAAAAACAGGCATCAATAAGCTAAATCAGGGCTGGGCAATTGTGGCCCTCCAGATGTTGATGAACTACACATCCCAGCATGCCTTGCATCAGTTTCAGCATGGCCACATAGCAAAACTAATGCAAAGCATCCTGGGATGTGTAGTTCATCAACATCTGGAGGGCCGCAATTGCCCAGCTCTGAGCTAAATGAACAAGGTCATAGAGATACACTATGCCGTATAACACAAGATCATGTGTCTATATTACTGACACAAAATAATTAAAGAAAACAGCCCAATGATAGATATTCATTCAGTCCTGCAGGATGAATGGTGTTTAATCTGAATATCCATCTTGCTTCAAGCTGAAGCAGTTTCTTGTCACTGTCGCCACCACGGATATTGGTATTTTTTTTTTCTCTTTAATTCATCCTTTATTATGCCTCTTGTATGATTGCTTACTCTCCTTTATGTGAAGGGAGCTAACCACATGAGATGTATTGGATGTGTCCGATCTTCTTTCACTTTTTTGTTTATCTTTTTTTAGCGTCAGCGCGTCTCCCTGGGAACGGAGGCAGCGGGCTGGACGGAACGACAGTGGATGACGTCACGTCTTCAGCGCCGCAGCAGCACGGGCCGGGTGACGCAACTGGCGTTCACATGGGTGTCTCCTTCTTCCTATATAGGTAAGTGTATTTTGTATGTTCTGTGTCCTTGAAAACGATATTAAATAATCGAAACGTCGCACCTTTAACTGTGGAGTGGTCTGCAGTTTCTTATTGCTATTTGAGAAATCCACTGAGTGCCGCCCGTGTACCGTTGGGTACACCTGGACTTATATATATATATATATATTCAACCTGAGACGGCACTCCCAAACTTTTATAAGCACACATGATGGATTTGTTGTGCAAGGCTGGTAATTGGGGATCCGTGGCTACAAGGGGCCAATATTTATGGGAAATCTGGTTTAATTGAGAGCTTTTTTTTATGAAAGGAATTAACCCAAATGACTTTGTTGTCAGTTGTTGCTGAGCTAGTAGGACTCAAAGCCTGCTCCCGGCTAATAGACATGACTTTCTGTTTGGAATTGGACAATTCTTGATAGTCGTATCCTCTTGCCAAGAACTTGTCCACCATTTTGTTGAGGGAACATTCTAGGTCTTCAGGTTCGCTAGAGATGCGCAGTACTCGCAACATCTGTGAAAAAGGGAGTCCCTTTTTCAGTGAAATAGGATGGTGGCTATTGCAGTGGCGTAACTATAGTCTGCCAGCCCCCGCGGTGGAGGGGAGGCGCTAGGCAGGTGTGGGCGCCTGGGGGGTCTGCGGGACTATAGTTACCACCTGGTCCCGGCTCCTGACTCCTGCCCTCCCCCTCCTTACCCCATTGCCGCCGGCGCCGCTGCCTCTAACCTGACACGCAGATCTGTGTCGGGTGACCGGCGGTCCCCGGCTCCGGCTGCAGTGCTAATATAATAAGAGACACTCGGAAAATGGCTGCCCCCATAATGCTGTATGGGGGCAGCCATTTTCCGAGTGTCTGTTATTATATTAGCACTGCAGCCGGAGCCGGGGACCGCCCGTCACCCGACATAGATCTGCGTGTCGGGTTAGAGGCAGAAGCGCCGGCGGCAATAGGGACGGGTAAGGTGGGGGTTAATATTTTGGGGGGGGGGCCGAAATGTCCGGCGGGGGGGGGGGGGGGGGCGCAAAAAAAGTAGTTACGCCTCTGGCAGTGGCGGAGATACTGTAAGGCAGCCCCCGCTGCTGCTTGGGGGAGCGGGGTCTGCGGGGGCGCCGTGCAGGGACAGAATTACTGCCGGTGCACCGGGGCCGAGGAGTTAATGGGGGCAGCTGCCACTCGGACGCATGCAGCGGTTTCCGTTTTTTTTTTTAAAATGTCTAAGACAATGCTGCGGCAGTGAGCTCCCAGCATTAAGAGTTCCGTCCCCCAAGTGCGCGTCTGCATCAGCGCGACGGAGGCCAGGAGCTCCGTCCTTCCTCTGCCTAGCAGTGGAAGCTCCGCCCAATCAGCCCGGCAGCTGTTGTTCCGTCCCTCTTCCGCCCAGCACCTCTGTCCGCGGCCTGCCAGCTTTGTCCAACAGCAGCTAGGTCCCCTCCGTCCCACCCTCCGCCGGCTCCAGGTAACTGTCCCCTCTAGTCTTCCTCTGCCCCTGGCTGTGTGAGATGCAGTATAAGCTGCAGCACTGCCGAGTCCCGACTGGCACTTTGTATGCAGCACTATGGAGGGGCATCATGTTTGGGCTATGGGGGAATTATGCATGTTGCATAATGGGGGGCATAATGCATGTGGCATTATGGGGGTCATTATGCATGTGGCACAATGGGGACATAATGCATGTGGCACTATGGGGGTATTATGATTGTGGCACTACGGGGGGACATTATGCATGTGGCACTACAGGGGGGACATTATGCATGTGGCACTACGGGGGAGACATTATGCATGTGGCACTACGGGGGGACATTATGCATGTGGCACTACGGGGGGACATTATACATGTGGCACTACAGGGGGGACATTATGCATGTGGCACTACAGGGGGGACATTATGCATGTGGCACTACGGGGGGACATTATGCATGTGGCACTACGGGGGGACATTATGCATGTGGCACTACGGGGGGACATTATGCATGTGGCACTACGGGGGGACATTATGCATGTGGCACTACGGGGGGACATTATGCGTGTTGGTACTACAGGGGGCATTATGCGTGTGGCACTCCGGGGCATTATGTGTGTGCGTGTGGCACTAGGGGGGAATTCTGTGTATAAATGGCACAACTGGGGTAATTCTCTGTGTAAATGGCACTACAGTAGGCATTATACGTGTACAGAGCCAGTGGAATTTAAAATCACGGTGGGGTGTCACCAAGTTAGAGATGCGGTCTCCTCTGCCAGCTATCCCCGCTGGATCCCTGGCTATCTGGCACCTACATTCAACAAATAAACCAGGAGCCAGGATAATCGGGCAAGCAGGAGTGTCACCTCAGGGGCTCAGAGTATCTGTCCACGTACAGACAGAGACCCTGCGCTCCTCCAAATTTGGCTGCCACCATAGAGGAGACCCTACACCAATAGCATCTCTCAGGTCCCCAGCTCTAGCCGGAAGTGTGGATTACGGAAGTGCTGGCACGATGTGTGCCTGCATCCCCAAGCAAACGAGCATGTTATCCTACCTGGGAAACAATCATGTAATCCCAGGAAAGGAGCATGTAATCCCTCTTGCAAGGAGCATGTCACCCCCCTCCCCCCCATTATGGCAATGAGCATGTAAACCCTGGCATTGAACATGTAACTCCAGGCAACGAGCATATACGTAAGCGCACTTATGTGGCATAAAAGTAATGGGCATTGTGGCATGTGACATCATGTGTAATGAACAAAACAGTGTGTAGTATAGGCATTATGGTGTGTGGTATAATATAAAATGGGCATTACGGGGTGTGTCAATATTTAATGGGCATTGTGGTGTGTTGTGTAATGGGCATTACGTTGTGTGGCATAATGTGTAATGGGCATTACAGTGTGTGGCATAATGTGTAATGGGCTTTACATTTGAAGAAAACAAAACGGCACTGTTTTTTTGTGTGCTGGGGGGTGGGGCCTGAACCATAAGAAGTCTTGTACACGGGAGTGTCCATCTACAGACATACTATCCAGGCACACGTGTGCTGTGCCACTTGTGCAACTGAATACACAGCTGTGTCTAGCCTTAGCCCAATGCATTTCCTAGGAAGGTTTGTGCATATTCGCCACTATGCTATTACCGGCCACTATGCTATATTATGTGCCGGTCCTTGTGTTTCCCTCCTTTGTCCCTATAGATTGTAAGCTTGCAGCAGGGCCCTCTTACCTCCAAGTCTGTCTGTTGTTACCCAGTTTGTTTTATCACTGTGTACTATTGTAAAGTGCAACAGAATCTGCGGTACTTGTGTATTATCATGGCACCCACTACGCCACTGGCGTAGTGGGCTATTCAGGGTAGTGAAATCACATCGCATGCCATTATTGTATGGCATGCAATGCGATGCGATGCGATTTTTTTTTATGGCATCCCATCTTTTTAATGATCTAAGTCAGTGAATACATGAAAAAGATAGGATGCGATTAAAGAAAACGCATCCCATCGCATGCCATTATTGTATGGCATGCAATGCGATTTTTTATCGCATCCTATCTTTTTAATGGTCGCATGCAGTTAGGTTTGAATGACCCCACCCCCACTATCCACGCCAGCCCGAAGCATGGCGAGCGCATTCCTCCACTATCCACGTCGGCGTGAAGTTGATTTTATATAGTGTGGCGAGCGCAGCGAGCCACCGAGCCTGAAGCGTGGCGAGCGCACGCGGAATCCATGTAAAGTAATCCACGTCCCCTCGCTGCGCTCACCACACAATATAAAATCAACTCTACGCCGACGTGTATAGTGGCGGAATGAAATGGTCGTGCGGACGCACTCGCCACGCTTTGGGGTGGCGTGGATAGTGTGGGGGGGGGGTCATTCAAACCTAATTGCATGCGACCATGAAAAAGATAGGATGCAATAAAAAAATCGCATCTGATCGCATCGATACGATGGGATGCGATTTTTTATCGCATCCTATCTTTTTCATGTATTCACTGACTTTGACCATTAAAAAGATAGGATGCGATTTTTATCGCATGCCAGTAATGGCATGCAATGCGATTTTTATCGCATCCTATCTTTTTAATGTATTCACTGACCAGTGAATACATTACATATAATAATCTTATCGCATCGCATTGCATGCCATACAATAATGGCATGCGATGCGATTTCCCTACAGTGCCGTAAGTAGGGAAATTGGGCGCAGTGATAATACACAAGTACCGAATCTGCTGTGCTATATACGAAACTAACGGAATCTGCTGCGCTATATACGAAACTAACGGAATCTGCTGCGCTATATACGAAACTAACGGAATCTGCTGCGCTATATACGAAACTAACGGAATCTGCTGCGCTATATACCATGTACGAAACTGTACATAAATAAATACTAGGGCGTTCAATGGCAAAGCGTTCAATGTCGCTTCATCTCTACATAGACCGGAGGTATTAATGAGAAATAATTAGCATAGAAGTCAGTGTGGTCAATGCAAAAAAGCTGTTTCAGTGCAGTTAGCACACTTTTATCATGGGCTGCCCCCAGAGTCACTTGTTATGTGTGTGTGTGTGCAAAATTTATAGTTACGCCACTGGGTTGGAGTCCAGTGATCTGCCAGCGTAGGTGCAATGTAGCTGTGTAATTACATGCTAGGGCAAAGTCCAAAAATGCAGTGTAAAAATCAGTTATATATAAGGCAAATCTCACCCCGGATTATTGTCCACAACATGTTACTAACCAGGGGATGTATCATGGACCGAATCACCTTGGCTCTAATTTTGGTTTTCTCTCAATCTGCCAATGGACTGGTAAGTTCTATATATCATGTATCATCCCATATCTAGCTATCATCTATGTGTGCTCCTGCAGGGTGTCACTAGCGTGTATTTCTGCATTTCAGCTGCGCACTGTGGCAGTAGAGTGCTTTTACTATCTATCTATCTATCTATCTATCTATCTATCTATCTACATGGGAAATGGTCATTAGGTCAAAACAACTAAAGTAGACATACATTGAAGGTAGAACCACTGAAGGTCGACAGGCTTTTGCCAGACACAGATAAAAGATTTACATGCCTTAGTTCGACACAGCCATAAGGTCGGCAGAGTCATAAGGTGGACACATGCATTAGGTCGACATTGAGAAGGTCAACAGTCGAAATGTCGACATTGGGTTTTAATTTTTTTTATTAGCCGACATGTGCCGACAGGCGGTATTTCATGCCCTACCATCCACCAGGGCGTGCAGGGAGAATAAAATAGAGTGCTGAGCATAGCGAGACACCGTGCCCGAAGCATGGCGAGCGCAGTGAGCCATACAAGGGGATGCGGTGCAACGATACAGAGTCAATGTCGACCTTTGAAAAAGCTTGGGGTTACCCAGTGAAACGCGCCAGCCTCCAGAGGCTACAGCACCCCCATTCCTCCCTTCCAGTGTGGATGGTGGAATACAATCACCTTCTACAATGGGATACCTGAACCAGGACTGAAAGTGGACATTGGTAAAAGTTTGGGGCTATTCCAAGTCGGCTCAGGACAGAGCAACTCCAAGGGTCAAGTGCAGCCTGCAGCAGTGGCAGATATCCCAGATACGTGAGTGCTTTAAGAATTGCCCCCCCCCTCCCCCCATATCAATCCATGCCAACTGGAGTCCAATAGGAACAGGATCCATCCAAAGAAGGACTAATGGGGTGAATTTCCTCCAAAAATTGTCTTCAAAGATTTTCACTTGTATCCATTGAAAGTGGAACTTTACCTATACATATTGGTTTTATGAAGGCCAGCACCAATTTATATTGTCCTTCTTATAGTGTATTTAGTGTATTTTAATGTGTATTATGTTTTTATGTTTTAATTTAATTGTGCTGAACAAAATTTACATTTATTGTGATAATACTTTCCTCAAAAAAGCCTTTTTCTTTTTGTATTGCATTCTAGGGACTAACTATCCCTTTTTAAACTGCTGCTAATCTGGAAAAGCCCCAAAGTAGCACCTGGTTAATGCCCTAGAGGCCTTACATTCTCGTTTGTGTGTTTCAATGTCGACCATGTCGACAATCAGGATTTTTTTTGGTACTCTTTACCTAGAAGGGCGCCCATCGCGGGCATTGAATGCACTAAAAAATCGGGTGCGATGCGACCGACGAGATGCCCGCGATTTCCCATAGGGAACAATGTTAAATGTCTCAATTGACCCGATTTTCCTGTTCAATGCCTCAATTGACCCGATTTTTCCATAGGAAACAATGTTAAATGGCCCACAGAGGCCAAATAGGCACCCTGAAGTGTGAAATGGCCCCCACAATTGTTAACGCCACCCCACGATCAACGTCAACCCGAAGCGTGGCGAGCGCAGCGAGCCCGCGAGGGGCGGCGGTAAGCGTCCTACGACCTTTTTATACCCCCACTATCCACGTCGGCGCTCGCCACACTATTCTATTCTCAACTCCACGCCGACGTGGATAGTGGGGGTATGAAAAGGTCGTAGGACGCGTACCGCCGCCCCTCGCGGGCTCGCTGCGCTCGCCACGCTTCGGGATTTCCCTGAAGACGGGGAATCCGCCCCGAAACATGTTGACAGATTAAATATTCACCTGTTTCATCACTTTCACAAGTCTCAGAGTGCCGCTACTTATTTGGAGTCGTGTGTGACAAGCAGCTTTGCTTGGGTTGAAGGCAACTGGGCAAGCTAACCCCTGGGGAGTCGGAGTGCCGGGCCAGCACGGAGAGTGTATATATATATATATATATATATATATATATATATATATATATATATATATATATATATATGTATAGATGATTAATAGACTGACAACACAAATTTGCTGTACTACAAAGGTTAAGGTTAAACAACATTTTAATTTAATATTTACATGTGACATGTAATCTCTTTCTATCCTATTTTGCAGCCTTTCAATGAACACCTAGGTAAGTGACAATGTGGAGTGGGGATGGTAACATGATTTCCTAATTGCATGGTGTATCTGTCATGCAATATACACAGCTAAAGCTATACGCTGCAATAACAAGAGTTTTTCGTTTTTTTTTTTTTTACAGTAGTAGATGTGGACGGTGGAAAAAACAAAGACATATTTGACATCAACCAAGGTTAATGTATATAACCAAGTATTATAATACTAATATTATATATATATATATATATATATATATTTAAAATGCTTTGCTAAATAATGTACTTATGAAACTTGTGTTCTTATTGTTTAAGAATTGGGCCTGGATCTTTTTGAAGGAGACATCAAGTTTGACGTGAGTACAAGCTGAAACCCTGCAAACATTAGACATTACTAAAAAGTCATGTAATTCGTAATCCGTAAATAGCTATTTTTGTACTTTTTTAATTGCTGCTGGGAGCAAGACTTAAAGTGGTCCTGGAGAGTTTCTGGACCTGTTTTACCCCCAGGGCCGCCAACAGGGGGGTTCTGTGGGTACAGCTGTCCTGGGCCCCGGCCTCTGGAAGGGTCCGGGCAGCTCATTTTGCCCACAGCAACCCTCCGCTGTGTGCTGCCTGCGCTGCACTCGGTCCTCAGCAGGTCCCGAAGCACAGCCTGGCTTCTTCAATGCAGGAAGCCGGCAGCCAATTAAAATGCTGCACCGGCTTTTGAGCCAATCAGAGCTTGTCGCTGTCGGTACACAAGCTCTCATTTGCTCACCCGCTGGTGGTGCATTGTAATTGGCCGCCGGCATCCTTCATTGAAGGAGCCAGGCTGTTCTGCGGGACCTTCTAAGTCAGGTGGTAAGTGAAAGGGGGGGGGGGGGATGAAGGTCCATGCAACTCATCCACAGTGCACTTGAAATCATTACCGGGCCCAAAATTCCTGGTCGCAGCCCTGTTTATCACAGTCACCTAATTCCTCCCTTTCCCACATTAGGCAGAGCCAGGGCTAGTGGTAGGGTTTTTGCACCCCCCCTGCAAACTAGGTAAAATGCTTTTCTGTTAGTATTGACACAGCAAGGCCAAGGTGTAGGTGAAACTAGTTACACCCCCCCCCCTCCCCCCTACACACACTTTAACGCTTGACTGGGAGTTATAGACAGTTGTATGCTTTTACCAGCCTATCAAAATCACAGAAAAACATAACATTAGAGTCAACACCGTTGGGTGGGTGCGGCCAAACGGAGCAACACTTAAATTGCTTCATTGGGCTCCTTCTAGTGGTCTCCAGTGCACACAGCACTTGAATTTCCCCTTCATAGATGTGAGGAGCAGAATTAGCCCTGTATTATGTAGGTCAGGCATATCCAAAGTCAGGCCCGGGGGCCAATTGCGGCCCGTGCTGTCATTTCAAGCAGCCTGCAGCCTCCAGCTGGAAGTGGGCAGAGCATCAGATGTGGGAAGCACAGCACAGGACAGGGCCCTGGCCAGCACGCCTTTACATTGCTGTCTGCTGCAGTGAGGAGGTGCCGGCCGCCACAGTCAGATGTGTTTGGCATCCTACCCCTGCTGCTGCAATCGTATATCACCCTATTCCACAATCACAATGACAGCAGTGTTTGGGGTGGGGGGCAGCAAGGGGGAAGCTTGCTCCCGTAACATGCAGAGCGGAGGAGGGCAGCAGTGGGAGCCCAAGCATCTCCTGTCCTTGCAGTGCCTGCTTTGCCTCTCCTTCCTCTGGCTCACACAAGGGGCTGGGAAACACACAGAGAAGGGAGGAGTCAGAGTGGGGGACATACAGTGAAGGAGGGTCAGGCTGGGGGACATACAGTGAATGGAGGCAGTGATGGCCATTCAGAGAAGGGGGAGCAGGGGCAGGCTGGGGGACATACAGTGAATGGGGCAGAGTGGGGTTCATAGTGAATGGGGATCATACAGTGAATGGGAGTCATACAGTGAAGGAGGGTCAGGCTTGGGGACATACAATGAATGGAGGCACTGATGGACATTAAGAGAAGGGGGGCAGGCTGGGGGCAGAGTGAATGGGTGCAGAGTGGGGAACATACAGTGAATGGGGGACATACAGTGAAGGAGGGGCAGGCTGGGGGACATACAGTGAATGGGGGCACGCTGGGGGACATACAGTGAAGGGGCAGGCTGGGGGACATACAGTGAATGGGGACAGAGTGGGGGACCATTCTAATGTGATTAATGATTCAAAGAATGTCAGGCTGAATGGTTGGCCCCCCACACATTTACACTTAACCAAATCTAGCCCTTGTCGCAAAAAGTTTGGACACCCCTGATGTAGGTCTTTATGCAAGTGGCTGTTATTCTTTTTTAAAATATTTATTATCTTCACCAATACACACGAACCAGCTTACCTCTATCAATATGTAACACTGTCGCTGACTGAAGTGTAGGTGTTATCTGATAATACCATCCAAAGGAATGTAATTTGCCACTAATTATATCTATAGTCAATCAGTAGGTTTTTTATAATGATGTTATAATGTACATGTAATTAACTGACCTTTAGTCAAGTAACAATCTTCACACTACACATAGCTGAAAATAGATGAAGGGAATTTGTCGTTTTCCAGCTATTGCTGAAATACAGATTCCAACATTTAGGGCCTGATTCATACTAAGGGGATAAATTAATTAGCCCCAAAAAATGTAATGGGTACAAAAAAGCCAAGGGTAGCCTCAAGCTCTTTTTGGACTAATTTATTTATTACCAGTTATTTATAATAAGCGCACATATTCCGTAGGGTTTTTCAGAGAATACAGATGTAGTAGGTCTCATCCTTGCTGGCGGGTGGTTTGAACATCCACATAAGTACTAGATTAAGGCTATTCAATTACAGATGTTTTTTTGTGCGCCTGTTAAATATACGCTATTCATGCTCATACCCCCTCAGTAAGTTACCATGGATAACGAAATTCCCCCCTTAGGAGCAAATAAAAAATGAAAGATGAGCAGATTTATAGGTGGGAATTAAAGCAAACAAGTATATTTCCGTTACATGCACCATATAAAAATGTGTTTGCAGTGCACCCCTTACACTTCAACATGGTTTGTTCCTGTAGAAAATTGCTTTTTTAGTTGTTCCTGTTTTTGATTTGCTCTGATCACCAAATCAAGCCCTCAATAGAATATTGGATGGAAAATACACTTTTAGGGACCAACTACTTTATAACAGGCTATTCTATTATAGATAAATAGTACATGGTACACATGTTATGAACATATGCAGTCAATCATTTGTTAGGGTCTCATTATCCCGGTCACTTGGCCCAATTTTCTTTCCCTCTACCAATGTGGTAGCAATCTAATACAATTGGACTAGATCACAATGAAGCATGGATCGCTGCCCAGTGTAACCTTCGCTGGGCTAGATTTATACTGCATGCAGCACTCTTGCCTAGATTTGAGAAATCTCCCTCTGAATGCTAGAAGCTGATTGGTTGTTATAGACAACTTTTTCATTTTCTTGCTCTCGAAGGTTTGAGCCATCTCTCCTATAGGAATGGTTACTCCTTTACAATTTGCAACAAGCAACTAGAACCAGTTTAGGTTTTCTGCCTAGGAAACCCACCCATTGTTCCCTTAGTGTATTACGTAAACAATGGTACTTAGGATGCTGCCAGGTCTTAAACCTTAAGCAATAGTAAATAATTTATATAGCACAATTTCTCCGACAGGATTTAGGGCGCTTTACAGACATCAAAACAATGCACATAATACATAGGATTTTGGTATTACAGCAATAGATAAGTCACACAGACATAAAATAAAGCACACTAGACACAATGTAGTGTTGGTGCAGGCATTTTGAATAATAACTTCCACGGGTTGTATATTCCACTCTTACAAGGTACCAGGTGAGGCAGCCATCTTGGTCTCGCTGCGTAGGATTACCCTGGGTGGAATAGCTTACCCCTAGAAGAAATGACACAAAATGACCCAATAAGACAGTCAGGTCCAAGTGTTTTTCATCCCATTCATAAGTGTACTAGATGAGGCGGCCATGTTTGACGCACTATAAAGGTTACACTGTGGGAAGTGAGCCATACAAGGACCCAATGCAGATATGGGAAAGCAGGTGATGGTGTAGTAGTAAGCCATTCAGTGTATAGGAACATTCTTGTGATGTACATCCTGCCCACGGAGGAACCATCTGAGGCAGCCAGATGGGGTGCACTGCGTAGGTCACTGCTGGCCGGGTGTGCAAGGAGTAGAACATGGTGAGGTACTAATACACTGTTGGTGGGGAGAAAAAATAAAACCTGCATGACAAAAAAGACCTTTGTAGGGGACAACGAAAGGGGGATAAGTTTGGAGTTATATTTTGATAAAGTCATACATGTCCTGGCCTCATGGGAGCAGAATAGGTGGGTGTGAGAAAATGGGGAGCACATTCACATATGCTGGAAGTGATACATAGGCTTGCCCTAGTGCTCTTCTCACACAGCCCCCAATAGGGGCTGATATAATTGACAAGAGCTTGCTAAATATAGCTGTAGAATTAGTATTTAGGCTACAGCAATTTGACAAGGACACATTTAACTGAATTACTAGGAAATACTAGGTATTTTCAGGGAACTGGAATTTACAGTTGCAGGGACAGTTCAGTGGGTATGGACATTAACCATTAGAGTAGTGCAAATCCATAAAAGCAGAAAAATACATAAGCAATAGTGACATTCACGTGAGGAGTGAATACTCAGACTTGCACCACAGCTAAGATTGATATATCAATGGCTTCTTGCTGTTCACAATCGATAGCCACAGTATGGGAGATATGCATAGCTATTAATTAGAGCAGCAGTTGTCATAAAGTATGAAACATATAACCGTGGTGGCAGTCCCCGGCTGAGAGATATATTACATTTGCACAGAAATGCAATATAGAATAGCAGTGGTAGTTGACTAGGGAATCCAGAAAGTTGCAGGTGGAATTCACAGCAGTAATTAACTCACGGATCTCTCATAGCATATGCTAAGAAGGGACTAAGTAAAACCCAGATCTGGACAAGACCCCAAAACTCCGGACCAGGGGCTGGCTTGTCCGTGGGGATGCCTATGATGGATTTCACCAGGGACATGGGGAAAGGGGGATTACAGCCTCCCCATGTGGTCCGGACCGTTCCTGTTTTTGCTACATGCTTTCCTCTAGGGTGGCAGGGGGTGCTCAGACGAAGGCCGGCTTCTCCTGTCCCCGGCAGTGCGGCTCTGCGCAGCATGACAAGGTCAGAGGTCACGCTGCGCAGACCGCATAGCCCTCCTCCATCCTGGGCTCGCCCAAATGCCCTGGCTCCAACTGTCTCCGTCCTGGCTCCATCCACCTCCGTCCTGGTATATTAAGTAAATATGCAGGGGTCTAGGGAAGCCAATCCCGGGAGTCCTGGGATTGGGCATTTTTCAATCCCGAATTCCGGGATTGAAAAAATGCCCCGGGATTGGCATCCCTACTCTCCTCCTTTCCCTGGTGACAGGTGTCTCAGGCAGCCCCCTGGACAGGACACCCCTGGACAGGCACCCCCCTGAACCAGTCACTACAAGCTCCGGAATGACAGAAATTGATGAATAGAGTGTGTCCGGTGGTCCGGGGTTCTGTCCGGTTCTGGTTTTTACCCATACTCTGCTAAGAACTACAAAAGTAATGCTTGGTTGCTCAGGTACTTAGCTGAGAAGTTGCTTCAAGAAATACAGCAAGAATTATAGGAACTGTTATCAAGAACGGGGACCAATTAATAAGGCATCCAAAACATTTACCGTCAGGAAAGTGCAGGACTGACTGCCAACTGATACAAACAGGAATGAATGAGAGACTACCAGTAAGACCCGCCTTGCGCCTTCTAATGACAAAATAGATTAGATAGTGTCCTGGATGCTAAGCAACAGCCGGGACCAAGATCTTCCACAGCCACTCACATTTCTGGTGATCTAGCAACTATTAGGACCATCAGGCAGTACATGCATAAGAATTAAATGAATTTATAATAAATAAAATAATTGCAGCAAATTATTAACAATAAGAATGTGCTACTTTAGCAAGACAAGTTATACATTGTATTTCTGTTTTTATGCAGTCAAAGGAAAGGAACTCAATCATTGGAGATCAGTATCGGTGGCCAATACCTGTTCCGTACTACTTAGAGGACAACTTGGGTACGTGTACACTACAAACATCTTGGATTTGCCTATTGTCTTGCTGGGGTGATGACTACATTCATAGAGAATTGTATCATTAGGACTCCATTTCACTGGTGAATTGTGCGTATCCCAGACAGTTCTCTTGTCTTATGGGAGTCTGGGAGAAAGCACCAAATCCTGAAGGCTCTGGGAAATTACAGTGAAACAGGGAAGTGGTTTGGGATATTATAAATGGGAATATTTCCCATCCTTGTAACTATATGCAAAGCAATCTCCATTACAGGCAATGGGGGGGGGGGCATTTTCAAAGCAGCACTTTTAGTCACCCACAGAATACCCAGAGCATAAAACAGACCTGCACTGAGACAGAACCCTGCATTACTTTCTCTGTGGCGCAGCATCAGTGTAGGTTATGAAGTCAGTAAATGGACTTCCTATTACTAAGGCTTGCCAAACACTCAGAGGCTGATTCTGAGTCACATGCAAAGTGGCTGTAGCTCTAGGCAGCTATAGGACGGAGCCTGATTTACTATCTTAAGGAGCCCATACACGGTCCATTGTGTAGGGCTCCGTTCTGTACTATGCGATGCGCGCTCCCGCGCATCACATAGTACGGTACAAAAAGTATGTGCTGCACATACTTTTTGTACTAGGTACACATCGGAACGGATCGCAGTGCATGCACACTGCATGCACTAGGGATGCGATCCGTTGTGTACTTTAAAAGTACAGGGGGGGGGCATTATATTGATGTGAGAATCCATCCCTCTAATTCAGAGTTTGTGTGAGTGCAAGGGGATCCTGTGCCGCCCATTCATTATTATGTCACAGTAACTGTCACCATTCATTAGTATTGGCACTTGCACATGGCAATGTTAAATGCAGAAGTATATATACATTCTCTATGCACACAACCCAGAATCTCATGGAGCTTCCGATGCTCCCATGACACTTCCATAAATCATGGCGGTTTTGCGCACTCACATTGTCACTGCCTCTAAATTTATAATTTTATGGAAAGACATGTCTGTATTATATCCTATGCAATATATTATCTATCTATCTCTATCTGTATTATATCTTATCTAGTATATTATATATCTCTATATCTGGATAATATCCTATTCATTACATTATATATCTATATATCTGCATTATATCCTATGCAATATATTATATTATATCTATGTCTGTATTATATCCTATCCATTATAATATATAATATTTATCTATATCTGAATTATATCATAGCCAGTATATTATATATCTCTATATCTATATAATATCCTATCCAGTATATTATATAACTATCTATATATCTGTATTATATCCTATATCCTATGCAATATATTATATTATATCTATGTCTGTATAATATCCTATCCAATATATGATAAAATATCTAGGACCGACTACCCCCCCCCCCCCCCACACACACACACACACACACCTCCCGTAAATGGATAATGGTCCCACAAGGACAATTAAAATGACAACACAGTAGCACAATCTTATACACATTACACGTTAATTTGAATCATACACATTGATTCTTAAATCAAACAGTATGGTGCCTTATACGCATAGCGTCCACAGTTGTGCTGCTTATACACATCTGTCTCTGTCAGTCCAGCAGCTCACTGTCCATGTCCCGCAGCAGCTGCATACCCAGTGTTCCTCCAGCAGCTTCCACCACCTCTGAGTCCCTCCAGTCCCCTCTCACCCTGTCTTCAGCAAGCACAGAGCCTGCTCCTTTCAGTGGTACTTCTTCATTTCAGCGGCGGTGATGGCATGACATCACATATGCCGTGCCAGAAGAAGATGCCGCTGGGACCGTTATTCTGTTGGAATTACTGTTCAGGGCTGTGGTAGAGTCGGAACTCAAGTTACCCCTATTATTAGAGGTGGTGGAACTCAGTTCCACCTTGTTCCCCCTCACTTTAATCCCTGATTATATCCTATCCAATTATATCCTATCCATACACATGCACGGCCTTCCGATAATCGCCTGCGATAATAACCTGCGACTACTTCTGAATCGGGCCCACAATCACACAATCACTCTGGCAGTGTCAGTGACCTGGGACAACAGTTAGTATTTGTGTTGTACAGTGTATTATGCTAATGTGGAATATATCATTTGTGATTGCTAGTATGCTGCTTATATGTTTAACATATTATTGTTTCAGACATTAATGCAAAAGCGCTGGTCTTAGAAGCATTTGAACGCTACCGACTCAAAACATGTATTGACTTCAAACCATGGGAAGGAGAACCAAATTACATCTCCGTATTCAAGGAAAGTGGGTAAGAAAACTTTTTCCATAGACCCTGTTCATAAGCATCGAGCTGTAAATATTTGTTTTACAATTCATTTACCAAATAGTATGCAATGAAGCACAATACTTCTGGGTAGTGCAATAAAATAGTTAACTATTGTGCAGTTCTAACTTATGATATGTACAATAAAGCAATTAGGTCCTGTGCAATCCTTATCAACAGTGTGAGTTTATTACACCTTTAGGTCAGGAAACTCACTATCGTCACACCTGTAATACTGTCAAATGTTTTGGTGCATTCTTAAAAGCATAATATGCATAGTGTGTGTGTGTGTGTGTGTGTGTGTGTGTGTGTGTGTATGTATATATATATATATATATATATGTTCAGGTATATATGCGTGTAGAACCTGGGGACCTGAATTATATGGAAACGGATACTTAAAAGTTGGTCCTGTCAGTGGAAATATGGGGTAATTCACAGCTAAATATGATATTAGGTTTCATCTGCCTGCAAATGTTACTAATAGGGATGAATTATACTAGTAGTTCCCAAATGCAGCCCTCAATGCATAAAGACAGTCCAGGTTTTAAGGATATCCATAAATGAACACAGATGGTTAAATCAATTTGACTAAGGTATTCTGAGCCACAGCATGGTTATACCTAAAACCTGGACCGTTAGGGGGAAATGTACTAAGATGGGAGTTCTGTTTTACATGGGATGTTGCTATGGGTAACCATCTATTATAGGCAGAATCTACTTCTTATTTATTAAGCACTTACTAGAAAATAATAGATAGTATCCGATAGGTTGCCCATAGCAACATCCCATCTTAGTAAATTTCCCCCTTAGTGTACATTAAGGTCAAGTTTGGGACCCTCTGTTGTATACATTACCCCATAGAATTTTAGAACACTTCTCTTTTCAGTGACTTTTAATAAACTCTGAGAATAGTGCCTTCAGGTGTGGTGATCACAAAATAAAATGAAATCCAGTGTATACCTGGACTGCATAGCCAAGTTAGGACAAGGAAGAGCACGGGAGGGTGCCCCTCACTAAAATCATCCCCATTAAAATATTCCATACAGATGCTGAGAGTCAGATAACCCTACATCCACTATGGTGTGCGGAACCAGTAGATATATAGCCTGATTGATGGATGGACAGAGATGCACTGTAGCTACATCTTTATATGCACCTACTGTGGTAAATTACACTTATGTGGCAGGAAGTGTCTTGTGTTAATACTGACACCTCCTGACTGCTTCCGTGTTCTGCTGTTGTATCTGAGGATGTAAGATCAAATCATTCAGTGGGACCATTGATCATCAGAGTAAGTGACTACCGCAACTCTTTCCCGGGACCAGGAAGTCTGTGTCACAAGACACAGACCCACTGTGAAACAGTGGTGCAAGTAAGGTGGTACGGCATGGTACGGCGTACCTGTAAAATTGCTGGTACGCTATATAAAACTTCGCCCCAACCCACAGTCGCTGCTTTTGCACGCAGGCTCACCCGGCAGAACAGAAGTGTTCTGGCAGCCAATCAGGAGCAGCTCCTATTGGCTGGTGACCCATCGTGATATTTCAAATAGCCGTGGACCTGCTCAGAAGACAGACAGGCAGTCTACCGCTCTATGCCCGGCTGTCACATGGGTTCTGTTCTGCCGGGTGAGCCGGCATGCAAAAGCAGCAGCTGCAGGTCGGGAGGAAGTGGTTTCAAACAGCCGCAGAATAGCTCAGAAGACAGCCCACCGCTCTCTGCCCTCATCACTTCCATTCTGACGGGCTTGCGGCTGTCACCATGAGCCTCACTCCCCCATGGCAATGAGCATGAACTGCCCTTGGCAGAGCATGTGGCAATGAACAAGAAACCCCCTTGGCAATCCCCTGTGGCAATGAGCAAGAAACCCCCTTGGTAACGAGCATGTAAAGCCCCATAGCAACAAGCATGTAATCTTCCATGGCAATGAGCATGAAGCTTCTGGCATTGAGAAAGAAACGCAATGAGCATGCGGATAAGTGACACTTATGTGGCATTATATGTAATGGGCATCACGGTGTATGGCGTCATGTGTAATGGGCATTACAGTGTGGGACATAATGTGAAGTGGGCAATACGGTGTGGGACATAATGTGTAATGGGCATTGCGATGTGGGACATAATGTGTAATGGGCATTACCATGTGGGCATAATGTGAAATGGTCATTACCGTGTATGGTATAATGTGTAAGATTCATTACAGTGTGTGGCATAATTTGGCCTGCCCCAATTGTCATGTAACCACTCGTCTACTTTTATATGACACGTCCCCTCTTGACACATGGCTGCGCCCACTTTTGGGACGCACACCTACGGCGCGCACTTATAGAACCACTAAGAAATAATTTCTACTTTCACCACTGGCCCTTCCTCACTTCCAAATGGCTAACTGGACAGAATGAAAAGAGCATACCTCACACCCAGGAAACAGAGGCAGATTTATGACAGTGATATCTTGTTATCAAATTTTATGAAAGATAAATGTTGCTCCAACCAATAAGCGCCTGTCATTTTTCAAACACATAACAGTTAGGAGCTAATTGGCTGGAGCACCATTTATCATTTGTAATGTGAACATGAATATCACCAGTGGCGGATTTAGGGGGGGGGGTACCCCTGCACGTGCCCCCCCCTGTCATTTCTGACCTTTTTTTTAATCTGCCGCATGGGTAGTGACAGCGGTGCTGCCGTCACTTCAGCCCAATCAGCGGCTGCTGCTGCGGAGTCCTTCCCTGCCCTACCGCACCTACAGGCACTTGATTGTGCCTGTCAGTGGGACCCGACGCGCGTGCTGGGGGTCTATACACCAGCATCTTCCGGCGCCGGGGAATGGCCAGGGCCTGTCTGCAGGGGGGACACAGTGGCGTGCCTGTCAGTGGGACCCGACGCACATGGGGGGTTATTCTAGTTCATTCTTTCTGACAAAATCCTTCTTAGATGGACAAAACCATGTGCACTGCAGGGGGGGCAGATGTAACATGTGCAGAGAGAAATAGATTTGGGTGAGTAATTTTGTTTCTGTGCAGGGAAAACACTGACTGCTTTATTTTTACACTGCAATATAGATCTCACTTTGAAGTAAAACCCCACCCAAATCTAATTCTCTCTGCACATGTTACATCTGCCCCACCTGCAGTGCACATGGTTTTGCCCATCTAAGAAGGATTTTGTCAGAAAGAATGAACCAAAATAAGGCCCATGGAGAGGATCTGTACACCAGCAGCTTCTGGTGCCGGGGAACGGCCAGGGCCTGTCTGCGGGGGGGACACAGTGCCAGCAGAGATCACTGCAGCTGGAGACTGAGATGCCAGCGCAGCACAGCGGGAGGTCCGGATCTGCAGCAGTAGGACGGGGGGGCACTTTACCAAGTTATTACTGTCGCCACCCCCCTTCTCTCTCCCACTCCATGTCTGCTCAGCCACCTCTCTCCCACCTTCCTGTATACCTAGCCCCCTACTCCCCCCCTCCCTTTCTCCCTAATCCCAGCCTTTTCCACCCTTTTTCCCTCTCTTAAATTCCTGTCTCACCTCTCCCACTCCCTGTCTCCCAAGCCCCCTCTAGCCCCCCTCTTCACACACCCTGTCTCCCCAGCCCCCTCTCCCCACTCCCTGCCTGCTCAGTGCCCTCTCTTACCTTCCTGGTTTCCCCAGACCCCCTCAACCTCCCCCCCCCCCCTGCCCTGTCTCCCCAGCATCCTGACTCTTAACTGCCGCAGCCCCCATCTCAAGCCTCCCTGTCTTTTTCTCTTTCCCGTGCTGTCTCCCCACCACCACCCCTTCTCTCTCTACCTGTCAATTGTCTCTCTCACTCTCCCAGACACCCTCTTTTTGTAACTGTCTCTACAACTTTATGTCCCTGACACACTCTCTCTCTCTTGCTCCCCTATTTATCTCTCCCTGACATTCTCTATCTCTCACTCCTGTTAGCACCCCTCTTTCTCCTCTTTTTTGTCTCATTCCCTATTTTTCCATGAAGCTCTCTCCTTGACCTCTCTATCTCGCTCCTCTATCTCGCTCCTCTCTTTTTCTCTGATACCTCCTTTGTCACTCACTCACCTTACTTTTTCTTCTCCCCCCCAAGGGGCATTATAGTGACAATGGTAGGAGGGGGGTCCTTTCAATATTTTGCTATGGGGCCCTCAAAGTTCTAGTTACTCCCCTGCCGCAGGGCCACTCCCAGTAACTGGGTGTGGGACAGCCACCGCAGGAAAGAACTGTAAGCTCTGACAGCCGGGCAGAGAGCCAGGGGCTGCCCGGCTGTATTCAGAGTGCTACACGTCCCGCTATTTGAAATCTTGCGCTTCTGCCTCCCGGGTCCGGCAGCCAATCAGGAGCCACCACTGCCGCTCCTGAGACCCTGCAGGTGGCAGCGTGAGATTTCAAATAGCCGGGATGTGCAGTGCTGTGAATACAGCCGGGCAGCCCCTGGCTCTCTGCCCAGCTGTCAGTGCTCACAGTTCTTCCCGGCGGTGGCTGTCCCCTCATTACCAGGAGTATGTATTCCTCCATGGCAAAGAGCATGTAATCCCACATGGCAACGAGCATAGAACACCTGGCAACAATCATGTAATCCCACATGGCAATGAGCATGCAATCCCACATGGCAACAAGCAATGTAATGCCACATTGCAACAAGCATAGAACCCCTGGCATCAAGCATGTAATCCCACATGGCAAAGAGCATGGAACTCCTGTTTATGGAGTTTATTGTGGATTTTGGCTTAATCTGTGTGGCATTATGTGAATTTTAGCTCTATCCGTGTGGCAATATGTGAATTTTGGCTCAATCCGTGTGGCATTAGGTGAATTTTGGCTCAATCTGTGTGGCATTATGTGAATTTTGTCTCAATCCGTGTGGCATTATGTGAATTTTGGCTCATTTCGTTTGGCATCATGTGTAAGGGGCAAGTAAGGGGCCTTCGGCGTGCGCACAACTATTTTACTCACGTTTGACGCCAAGGTGGTCCTGTGTACTTTAAATGCCAGGGCTCTGTCTGCTCTCCTCCTCTACGCTGGCACACAGGGGGCACCACTTACATCCCCCCCATCCACTCCCTTATCATGGTGCCCCCCCCTGTCATTTTCTCCTGGATCCGCCCCTGAATATCACACATTGATAAATCTGCCCTAGAATTCTTAGCTGTGAATGGCTATTGCACTCATAGACCACTGAGTATTTTACATATACTGGGCCAGACATACACATGTGAAAAAAATGATAAACAGCCAGCCAATCAGCTCCTAACTTTCAAAGCAGCATGTAGCATAACATTTAGTTGCTGATTGGCTAGTTTTTATGAGATGCAGTCAATTTCCCGGCGGTCGGAATCCCGACGGCCGAAATCCCGAAACTTTCTCCCTCCGTGGGTGTCCACGACACCCATAGAGGGAGAATAAATTAGCGTGCCAAGCGTAGCGAGGCACCGGGCCCACTGCGTGGCGAATGTAGCGAGCCCGCAAGGGGGTGGGGGGTGCTCCACGTCCCCCCCTTGTCGGGATTTTGGCGGTCGGGATTCCAGCGTCGGGATTTTGAACGCCGGGATTCCAACTTTGTCTTGTACATTTATAAGAGCTGTTTTATCTAAAGAAAATTGTATAATGTTTAATTCTTTTAAAAAATGAGCAAAAGTGGTAATTGATGCCTTAATACCAGTGCAGTGTATAGATGTGAAACACAGACATACAAGTACTCATTACTCACATTACTCTTAATAAGACGTATGTTTTTATAGAGACTACTACAGTTATATAGTAATTTCACAATATTATGAAGTATACCATTAAAATTTGAAAACACAAAATATTAATGTCATTTTTTTTTCATCCATTAGATGCTGGTCATATATTGGGAATTTACGCAGAGGAAAGCAGCAACTTTCCCTCGGTAACAACTGTGACCGTTTAGCTACAATTCAGCATGAGTTTCTCCATTCTCTGGGATTCTGGCATGAACAGTCCCGTTCGGACCGAGATGATTATGTCATTATAATGTGGGACAGGATCACGAATGGTAAGAGTTCATTCTGTACATTCAATTAGAACTATTTATATTAGCAATATTGAACTACAACCTATATTTGCTCTCCGTCTCGGCATAATGGTGTTATAATATTTCAGTTTTAATTAAAAAGAGATGGGTTCATCCCACAACAGATGCATTAACTATGTGTGAACCCTGTGTATACTACCACACTTGCATACTCCTTTATTTATCCCCGCACTCAGACTGCTGTTTTATTTTATTTCAAAAACGTCACTCCTCAGAGTCATTGTGTAATAGATTTATCTCCTTGGCTACTTCTGAGCAGCAGCCACCATCTTTAGGGTGGAGGCAAATGCCAATCAGCTCCTAACTTCCATGTTACAGCAGTTATGGGTCAGAGGGTGGCAGTATGAAGATCGACATACATTAGGTGAATCACTAAAGGTCGACCCATGAATTAGGTCGACATGCCTAAGGTCGCAAGGTCGACACAAGCATCAAGGTCAACAATGATAGGTTGATAGTGAAAAGGTCAACATGAGTTTTCCACAGTTTTTTTGGTGCAGAATGTCCTCAGCACATCTCCAATTGTGTCTAGAGCAGTGGTTCTCAAAGTCAGTCCTCATGACCCACGCAGTTCACATTTTCCAGGTCACCCGACAGGTGCACTCAATACTGACTGACACATTTTAAAAGATCCAGAGGTGGAGCTAATTATTTCACTTGGTTCAGTGAGGAGACCTGCAAAGTATGCACTGTGTGGGGTCCTGAGGACCGACTTTAAGAACCTGTGGTCTGGAGACTCAGTTCTCCAAAAATACAAATCCACATGAATTTTGTGGATCGGAAATGAACCAAAACACGGTCCGGAGCCTTCAGAGAAGAGATGAATATTCCCGCCGTTTAGAATTTGGCTTTTTAAATCCGAATTTTTTGGTTTTGAATTGCAAAAAATACTTGATTTTAACTATATTTATCAATTTTTATTGATTTTTATCAATGTTTATTGATGTATTTTTTTGACGGTTATAAACTGAAACGAAATCCGAATCCAAATCAAGACATTTGAGAGTGTTTTTGCTAAAACCAAATCACGGGGATCCACGCACATTGCCACTTGTGTCAGAGAGGCGTCACTGGTTGGCAGTGTGGCCTTGTTTAGAGAGAGAGTACAGATGGAATTGTGGGCTATATAGAGCTGTGTGTACATGTAAATACACCTGCTTTCAGTAATATCCCTTGTTGTACCAAGCATATGACTGGTGCAAGTACACAGTGATACTGCTGGCCATGAAACAATGAGAACCGATGTGGACCCCAGCCACAGAGATGCATACACATACATGGCCATCTGCGCATTATATAGTTGGTTATAGCATTATTATGTGTCAAAGTTTGTGATGAATAATTGAAATGCAACATAATTAAGTAAAACTCCAATATTTCAGCCCCATATTTTTAGCAAATGTTTGGCTCAACTCAATTGCATAAAAAAAAAAGTCATCACTTAATTCTTTGTAAAGTTCCTGTAAGAATATGCAGATTGCTTAGCTGGGACATTATTTGATACATGAACATACATTTAAGGTACTGACCAATTCAATTCACTATAAAGATGGCAGATATCTAAAAGTTAGTGACTTAGGATTTATCAAAGCTCGGAGCGGGACAAAGTGCCAACCAATGAGCTCCTAACTTTGATAAACCTCCCACTTATGCTCCCAAATAAATCACAGTGTCATGTAAGAATCCAAGCAAGCAATTCATTTATAATGTAACTGTATTAAGTGATTTTATATGTTAGTTTATTGTTTGATGACATTTCCCATTGACTGTCATTTATAAGTTTCCATATGACAAATAACATCTTTCTTTACACAGGGACGCAGAACAATTTTAACACATATAATGATTCACGGTCCAATTCCCTCAATGTCCCATATGACTATACATCTGTGATGCACTATGGTAAAACCGCATTCCAGATTGGCAATGAGCCAACTATTGTTACTCGGATAGAAGCTTTCAGCGATGTGATTGGACAAAGGATGGATTTCAGCGACTATGATCTTGAGAAGCTCAATCGGTTGTACAACTGCAGTAAGTGTCTAGGATCTTTTTATATGGTTGGCTCTATGATGCCTAATGAATAAACCTTAATAACATTTGCTGTAGAGCCAATGGGTAGTGATTCAAACTAACAGGTAGCAATCTCAGCCAATGGGTAGTGATGCAAACTAACAGGTAGCAATCTCAACCATAGTTATTCTTTATGTATTAGATCTTTATTGTTCTGCTTGGTCCAGCTGAGCACCCAAACACGGCTTAATGTGACATTAATGGCAGCTCTCCTTCAGAATCTGTAACCTCAGTGCAGCCTACAAAACTACTTTTGTTACACTGTCCACATGTGGCGTTACCTTCCACAGCTGATCAGACTCTTCCACGTCCTTCAAACACACTGTGACATAATTTCTTTATTGGAACTAATCCTTATGCACCCGCACAACTATCCCCATCTCCACTCTGGGCCTTCTTACCATTACAATGCAAGTTGTCCCATGAGCAGGATCCCTGATCCCCATAGTGTTCCCAAATGCATTTTTAGTTTCTTCCTTGTGTGTCCTGGAGTAATAACATTTCCTCTGGCCAATAGGTCTTGCCGATCTGACATCTTTCTAATGGTTGACAATATGACAGTAAAACCCTACCACTCATGCTTGATACCTTACATTGGCTACTCTGGAGCCAGTGGCGTAAGTTCATCCCAGTTGCCCGGAGGCAAGATAAATATTGGTGCTCCCCCTTCCCCACAAACACACACATACCAACTTATATAAATATTTTTGCTTGTGTGTATGTTTGTATGTAATATGTCTAAAATAAAGATAAAGATAGTGTGACCTCTATGGTCCTGCTAGGAGGTGAAATCAGCCATAGAAGCGATATCAATGGATTTCAATTAACTGATTTAAACTAGCAGAGGAGAGGTGCCCCCTTGGGAGCAGGAGCCCGGTGGCAGATGACTCCATTGCCACCCAGAGTTCTGCCTCTGTCTGGAGCAAATCCTGTCCCTCACCACATAACTGTGATATATACACACAATGCACTTAATTTAATATTGTTTTTTCTAAATTTCTCAATAAGAAACATTTGGCCTAGAGGTGCCTTGAAAACATTTTGATGCTCTAGGGCGCCGTGATTCAAAAAAGTTTGGGAACCACTGCTCTAAACCTGAAAACTCACTTCATCAGGCAGGCTTATCAATTTCCATTACCATCCACATAACCTCTGCAAGTTATTCTACTAATTACCTCCCCTCTCTGCATCATCCACAACATTACATACTATATGTTCTCTTTACACTCACACATTCCACTGATCCCAATACAACATAGCTGTGTGACTGGATATTAGAGACCAAGGACCTCTGCAATCTTTTTCCTATTTTGGCTATAAGTTGTAAGCTACTGAGGAGGGACTTCTTACCTGTCTGTTCTTACTCAGTCTTGTTGTATTATGCTGGTCCCCAACTGTGCAGTACACATGAATATGCTGTGCTGTAAAAGGATTGTTCGTAAGAATTGTTAATAAATAAATTCCATGTATCTAAGATAATAAAAACAATAATCTTACAATAATAAAATGTCAGTAGTATCAACATTTGACAACACTTTACAGTGCACACTACCCATATCTGAAAGCTTATGGTGATTTGTGTACACATGTGTGGTACATTTCTGTAACACGACAGATCCTGAAAATATTTACATGTATATTTGTCGGTATTGTGACAGGAACTATAGAATATTGGGCTATTCAAATTTTCTTTAAATTCTTTAAATGTTAAAATACATTGTTCTGGTCACCATGACAAAGCACTGATTCTGTGTTCCGTGTATAGCTACATTTATCAGTTTCTTGGACACCTGTGATTTTGAGTACAACAACATCTGTGGCATGATACAAGGTACAGGAGATAATGCTGATTGGGAACATGTTCTCCATGCTCCTTCTGGACCCAGTACTGATCACACTAACTTGGGAAATTGTCAAGGTAAGCATCCTCTTATCTTCTAACACTATATTGCTATGATCTTTGACCTGAGATGGTTATGCATTGGAAATTCCTGTTAAGTTTTACACCAGGTATTACTGCGAACAACCAGGGACGGTTCTAGACCATGAGGAGCTAAGGGTGAAAGTTTCCTTTGGTGCCCCCTCATCCCACCAGATATGACCTATTACCCAACATTTTTCAGTTATATTGTGTTAAGTAAGGATAATGCAAGCCTGCGGGCCGGAGAAGGCGATACAAGGCTCTTTTTGCTGGCCCTACCTTCCAGACTAATACCATAACTTCTATTGATAAATCGTATTGGCCTAAGACCACACAGTTATAATATATAGGTATACCTTTTCTACAATAGTTGACATATAGCAAAATACAGATAATAAAGTGCATATAACTGGAGAAGGCTCAAACTTCATTGTATTCAATACAGGTCTGATCCAGGTTGAAATAGTCATACATATAGGGTCGTATATGCGCTGCCTAGAGATCAAGCAAGCACCGCCCTGCCAAACGCCCGCCCCCTTGCCAAGCGAATCCCCTTACTGGCATGCGATGGGAACGGGAAAAATCATTAAATGGTCGCTCACCATCAAACTATTTTTCCACTGTTCGCTAAGAAAAGTCAGTCGCCCACTATCCGCTAAATTTGAGGCAGGCATAGACACACACCTGCATTAGCTGGTGTCTGCTCAGCGTTTTTATGTGTGTGCCCACCATTTTTGTGGGCGCACCCATAAAATGACGGGTGGTCTTCTGTACCCCCCCCCCCCCAGTGAGCGAACCGTGTTTGCTCTGGGGGTTTGTACATGCACATATGTGCAATCCCCGACCATTGGGGACGAGGACGAATTTTGGCATGAGTAATCAGGTCTGAATAGGCCCCAAAGTTAGGCAAACAATGTGCAGTGCTTCATTTACAACAAGAGACATTGAACGGCCAAACTCTTACACAGCACCAGAAGTACTGTATATAAATATTACAAATATTGTTGCCAAGTGGTCGACCCATCTCATGGTCAACATAGGCAAGGTCGACAGTCAAAAGGTCAACATAAATGTTTCAAGATTTTTGGCTGTCTATGTAATCATACGACATAGACACCATATGTATGTACTGCGTAACACCTTTAAGAAAAAGTAAGTACAATAAACACCTTTTAAAAAAATAATAAAGGAAAACTCATGTCGACCTTGCCTATGTTGACCATAAACTTGTGTTGACCCTTTGGTAGTGTCAACCTAGTCACTGTCGACCTGGTGACTGTCAATCTAGACATTGTCTATTTACTAACTGCATCTTATTACAAATGATCACTAAACTCAAACTATTGGACTTTAATTTTAGGCCACTATTTGGAAACCATGATTTATATACAACTATAAATGCAGCACCAGCAGGGCCACCATCAGGGGGGACTTCTGGCACTGGAGTCCCGGGCCCAAACTGGGAAGGGTCCACCGCAACAACGAAGCCGGCATTCTCCGGGGCTATAATGAGTCAGACTCCTCATTATAATATGCCGCCGTTGTGCAGTGGGAACTCTGCGATATGTAACTTCCCCTATATGTGAATGTACATTGTGGAAAAGGCATTGTAGTTGAACATCCTTAAAAATGTCTGTTCCACCCTGGAACTCAATTCATGATAGTTTTCTTGTACATTCACCTCCACAAAGTTGTTACAAATGTGTCATTTTGTGTCATAGCACAGATAGCGGGGAGCGATGCTCCCGTTACCCGTACAAATAGAGGGAGGCTGGAGGAGGGAATTAGCTTGGATAGTTTGAAGCCATGATGTGTCTGCTGCCGGCGGAGTAAGTCAGAGCATGTATATGCAAGCATCTGTCATCTATAGAAATGTGTATATGTAGAGTCCACAGCAGCCACCTACATTAATTACAACTATGACTTAGTGGAACTCCCCATATCCCAGCGCGCTCTATGCAGCTGCCTTATGGTAGAGACAATTCTGCTTATTTGCCTTAAATATCAGTCCAATTTCCTCTTACCCTATGACACCACACAATGGGGGTGATTCTGGTTGATTCGGTCCCCTGCGAATTTGCAATGAGGAACGATGTTGATATGTTGGCCTGCGCATAATAATGCGTCTTCACTGCGGGCACCCTCTGAGACTTGCATAGTCTCCGAGGCGCTCGCACCCGGGGGGACCTGCAGAAAATGCCCGAAACCCATGAAAACGCTTCCACTTCCGATTAGGGTCGGCTACCTGCCTTCTGGGGGCGGAAGGCTGGCGTCACCGGATGTCAGCTGTCTGCCCTGTTCTCGGAGCAGGGTAGCGCTAATCTAACTCGCCGGAGAGTGACTTAGAGCTTGCGAATGGATGTTCGGTGAGTAGCGGGGCGGTCGCTCGGCCGGCAGACAGCGTCACATGGCAGTGAACTAACACTGCTTTGTGAGCCAACCAGAATCAGGATCAATATCTCGTTACAGTTACAATATAATATCATTAGCTGAAATATGACTGGTAAACATAAATCTGCCCAAAAGTTTAAATGTTATTTGTTTTCTTACATTTCCTCTATTTCATCTTCCCCTACAGATAGAGGCTACTATATGCACCTCAGCACCATGACTCTGAATGTGGGGGATACAGCGCTGCTGGAGAGCCGGCTCTTCTACCCAAAGAGAGGATTCCAGTGCCTGGAGTTCTTCTATTACCACAATGGACATGAAAGTGACCAGCTGAATATCTGGATCAGGGAGTACACAGGGGCCTCCCCAAATGGCACTCTGACACTCATTGAGGCTGTTAAAGGTGGGGAACTTATAGCATTGTTTTTATTTTTTAATAAAAAAATACACCTGTCCTTAAGCAATTGTGTGTATTCGCAAAAGCAAAGTTTCTTCCTGCAACAGACACATAATACACGAGTTTCCATACAGCCTTCTAATTAGTAGGTTCACCAGGATCATCTCTTAAAATCCAACCATTGCTACCAATGTTGCATTCATCCTTCAAAGCTGGTTACATACAGCTTGGCGGCATTTATGGCACCGATGTGCAGGTGGTGACAAATTACTGTAAGTGTAAATTGCTCAAAGGACCTTATTCTGGTCCGTTCGCACGGGCTGATGTTTTTGTATTGCGCATGCACATTTCTGCGCATGTGCTGTGTGTGTGCAGCCACTGCGAACATCCTTGCGAACGGAGGGCGGAGGGGGCGTGTGGTGGCGGGGTGCACCGTTAGCATATGGGAATGCCCAACGTTTCATGGGCGTTCCCATGAGAAGCTGGGCATTCTCATGCTAACGGGCCGATGGTGCGGGGGGGGGGGGTGGCGGCCCAGCTGACATCACCGGATGTCAGCTGCCCACCCACTTCCCTCAGAATGTGCATGCAGATCTAAGGTTGCTCTGAGCAACCTTAGATCTGCGTGCATGTTCCACATCATTTGATGGTCGGTGACTATTGGATGATGTAAGTGCGAATGGATGTTTATGTAAAACATTAATTCGCAGTCAGTGCGGATGTACTGGGCCGGCGTACCACCATTCGCACGGCGGAATCTGGTTCACTCGCAAGGATGCGGATTCGCATCTGAGCAAATCAACCAGAATATCCCCCAAAGTGTAGGCCGATATTGGGCCTAATTCAGATCTGGTCAGTCCTTGGCTCATTGTCGCAAACTACAGGTTTTCATTACTGTGTGCATGCACAGATCGCATTCTGCACATGTTAGAAAGGTCCTGCGACAAGGGACGCAGTGAGGCAGAAGTGATTGATAGTCTGCTGTCTGACGCTTGGGGAAGAGGCGGCACCCGTCTCCGTTTGTGAAAATGGAGGTGATAAGAAAAACCCAATTTAACAAAGTTAACCACTAGGGCAGTATTCGAGAAAGTCGGCTCCTGATTGGCCGCTAGGCGGCCAATAGAATCATCCGGAGGAAAGGCGCGGAAGATGAAAATCTCTCCGCCTCTTCAGTCCGAGAGCGGGTACCACAGCAGCCGGGAGCAGCGCGTCTGCCGGAGAGGATGCCGATGTCGTCGCCGGGGACCAGGTGAGTAGAATTTCCTTCCTCAGGTACCCCTGTGGACTTCATCGGATCCTGGACCCCGGAACAGCCCCGGAACCCCAGGACAAGCCCCGGAACCAGGACCAAGGCCCCGGAACCGGACTCTTCTGCCCTGGAGCCCCGGAACCCCAGGACCAGCCCCGGAACCAGGACCAAGGCCCCGGAACCGGACTCTTCTGCCCTGGAGCCCCGGAGGCCGGACCCAGGATCCAGGGACCGACCTACGGGCTCAAGGTAGGTAAGTATCAGTGTGTGTGTGCTGTGTATGTATTAAACTTTTATTTTTCAGGGTGTCAGTGTGTTTTATTTAACTATTTTTTGTACTGTAGAACTACAAGTGCCAGCGGGCCCTTTAATGCCCCGCATGCTGGGACTTGTGGTTCTCCAAGTCCCAGCATGCGGGGTAGGCTTGCTGGGACTTATAGTTCTTATTATCATTATTTAAAAATTATGACCCATGATTAAATATTCCTACTCCTTGCAGCGCTATGCAAAAAAATTTTTTGGGTATGGGGTGTATGTCAGACTTAAATTGTCTGATAGCTGTGGAAAGAGAAATAATTTTCATGCATTTGATACTACAGTGATCCTCATATATCCCATAATTTTTCTACCACTGTGTTGGTAATGGTTTGGGAGAGATAATCATAGGTCACTTTATAAGGATCGCATGAAAATAAAAATAAAAAATGAAAAAAGTAAAAAAAGGTTGACACAAAATGTCGACAAAAATTTATATATAGGAAACACAATGGATTCTCTTTCCTTGACAGGTATGACCTCAATAAAGCCGGCGGATGTTGGTATATAGCCTGGTCTCCCAGCCCTCCTACAGAAAAATATCTAGTATGCTGTACGCTTAATATGCAGGTATGATCTGTTATAAGAGAGAGGAGAGGTCCGCTGGACGTATCCAGCGGTTACCTTGCTGCCAGAGATCGTTTGTTGGGAGCTGGGAGCCACGAGTAGCCGCCGTGCTGGTCCGTCCCCGTCTGTCAGCTGTGCGCCGGTCACGTGAGTGCACCACGTGATCGGCAATCCCGACGTACGTTTCGCTGGGCGCTTGTTCACGGGAGGTCCATAATTTTTAAATAATGATAATAAAAGCTATATTTTAACCACAGCAATAAAAGCTTAAACCCTGTCAACAAGATAAGAGTGCCCCCACCAAGAGTATATCTTTCCTCTTCTTTCCTCCCTTGGAATCTGTGTTTACATTAATACGGCTCATACTCAGGGGGCACCACTGGTGGTCCAATAAACAGACACATCAAATTTCAAAATTGGATGATTGTCTAGGACCAATATATTCAATTTAGGAATAATCACCAGTTATCTTACAGACAGACAACACTATCCCCTATCCAGGACAACAGTGGCTTTAAACCACTGACCAGTGCGGACATAACTCTCACCTCCCCTTTCTCCCCCCTCCCTTTTTGAGGGACTTATAGTTCGCCAGTAGAAAACAATAGTTTATCTTCTTTTTTTTACACAATCCATCAGCCCGATGCCCACCGCCCAGGGGCATCGGGGACAGCCCCGGACTTTCAGCATGTCCCCACTTCCCCAGGACCCCTGCCCATGCTGACCAGCCACGGGGATAATGCTTTGGCCGTGGGACCTTATATAATAAGTGTCCCCCGGCTGTGGCATTACCCTGCTGGCTGGTTGGGTCCGGTGCTGGTTCTTAAAATACGGGGGACCCCTAGTCATTTTGTCCCCCGTATTTTGGGAACCAGCGCCGGACCTTGAGCCTGGTGCTGGTTTCATTAAATCAAGGGGACCCCTATTTGTCGGGGACCCTGAATTTATGTCACCAGCACCGGCTCAATGAGCCGGGGCTGGTTATGCTCGGGCGGGGGACCCCGCGCTTGTTTTTATTTTTATTTTAACTGTTTATTTTTTTTTTTCACCAGAAACCTGCACAGAACATTGCGATCTGTGCAGGTTTCTGGCTAATTCGCCCATCAGAACCTGGTCTGATTTTTGGGCGAATTATAGTCATACTTTATACAAATCGCATACCATTAAATATGCGATTTGTATACTTTTCCATGTGAAAACATCTGGATGCGATGTGCTGCGAAAAGCAGCCATCGCATTTCCAGTGTGTCCAACTTGTTGCCAAAAATCGCATTTTTTTCACATTTTCGGTGCTCATTAAATATGCGAAAATGTAAAAAAATGCGATTTCGGCCGTTTTTGCGAGAAAATTCGCAAAAGTCTAAAAATCTCATCCCATAGAATGTCACCCCTCATCACTGCTACAAATTATAGAAGGAAACCAACAGTTCTTCTGAGACCTTCTGTGAGGTTCTGAAAAATCTGAAAAATTGACAACTCAGGCGTTTCATTCCATCTCTGCTTTGGTAGCTTTGCTCATTACGTAACGGTGACCTCCTCATATACTGTTTATCTGATAATTCATTTAAAATGGGCAACTACATGCACCTAGACTACTTTCTTACAATGGTTTCACAAATGGTTACAATCCTGGCAAGGAGTAAGGTATTTTAAGAATATCAAAGTGTCACATTTAATAATTAAACATTTAGCACATGGAAAACATATTTAAAGACATAGGGGTTTATAAACTAGTACCGCTTTCACATGGAAAAATGTAGGGTCGCACCGGGACTTTGAAACGACTCAGTCCCTGTGGGACCCTGCATTTTGCTCTATTCAGACCACTTCAGCGACCCTGTAATATTGCCGCTGATGTCATACGGGGGTCACACAGGGGTGGTGAGGAGCGTCAGAGCGTCATCGAACGCAGGGGAAGAGGCAGCGTTTAGAGCTGATGCTGCTCCTAGCACTGCCTCCTTCATCAGTGTGAACGGGAACCGGGTCGCTGGACCCAGTTACCCGTTCCAACTGCACATCAACCTGGCAACAAACTGGTAAGAACCCTGCTTTTTTACCATTTCGAAATGCGGGATTGCTGCTGGGTTGCTGGACCCGGTAACCTCTTACATATCACACCTATTACTGGGTCTAACCGGCATGACACCGGTAATTAGATGCGATTTGAAAGGAGTATAAGCTGAAAGTTCTATTGAAGATGGCATTTTGCTATGGGCAACCAATCAGAATCTACTTCTCATTGATTTAGCACCTTCTAGAAGATAATAGATAATTTATTGCACATAGCAACATCCCATCTTCAATAGAACTCATCTTAGTAAATAAACCCTATAATGATTATTGTAATTGTTAATTAATTTGTCTAATAATAACATGTCTTTCCAGGCCAACCAGCAGACTACTGGCAGCTGTATCACGTCTCTCTGTCTACAAGCAACAAGTTCCGTGTTGTCTTTCAGGGGGTTAAAGGCAACGGAAACTCCAACGGAGGATTTTCAATTGACGACATCAATTTTTCAGAAGCAAAGTGCCCACATTACATATGGCACATCAGAAACTTTACTAACCAGCTCAACAGCGTTACTAATAGGCTATACAGCCCAACGTATTATTCTAAAGATGGTTATGCTTTTCAAGTCCAGCTGACCAGCTCTACTTCTGATCTGGGAATATATTTCCATCTTGTCTCTGGAGAAAATGACAACAGCCTGCAATGGCCCTGTTCTCTCAGACAGGCAACGATGGTACTCATGGACCAACACCCAGATATTCGGAAACGCATGTCAAATTTGAGAAGCATCACAACAGATCCATTCCACTTGACAAGTAAGTTCTCTTTCTACAAAAGGTCATACATGGTGAGGTTAGTTGAACAAAATCAATGGATATTTTCTTCCAGGGAAGTCACATACGGTTGGCTGATAGAATGGAGTTGTTCAAGGAAATGGAAAAGAGAAGCCACATTTTTTTTTATTGGGTGACTGTGCCCATTTGCTTGCCCAAACGGGGGAAAATGATCGTATTGGGAAATCTAGTCACTTTAGAATGCTGAACCGGAATACCATATCTTATAGGTATACGATACCGAAAATTAAGGAAGGTTTTGGCTGCTTACAAGGAAGCAAGTGGTTTACCATTACTTGGCCTCCGCTCTGCCACTAGCAGATCCCCATGTATCTCCACCATAAAGAAAATGGCCTTCATTTGTACTGTAGGTTTCTTTGAATTTTTGGAGATGCCCCAGGGCATTAAGGGGCCGGTTCAGGTTGGCTCAGTAAACTGCGAAGATCGCAGCTTACCGAGTGCCTGAGATGCTGCCTTTCTAGACGTCAGCCGCCACCGTTTCCCCTTATTGACATACGAGGGGATGTGTAACAAAAACACATCCGCTCGCATGCCTCCGCTGCAGAACAAATCATTTGATGGTTGCCCACCATCGAATGATTTCTCCGGCCTTCACAGATAGAAGTCAGTGGAATCTGACCTTTATCTGCATGTGGCTGGCCAAAGACGGGGAGGGCATTGGTCATGGGAACACCCAGCGTTTTCATAGGGATGCCCAAAAAATGCTGGGCATTCCCATGGACGATCCCCGTCCCCGCCGCTGTCCGCCCTGTCCCTCCCACCCTGCAATGAACAGCCCAGTGAGTGTGTAACTCGCCGAGGCCGTTCTTTGTCGGAGTCTGCACGTGCGCAAATAGGCGCTTGCTCCAAACCTCGCTCCATCTGAGAGATCTAGAATTACCCCCTAAGGTTGCCCCTGCTAAGTTTCAACATCCTATGGAACAAGGCATGAGTGACATGAACTATAGAGAAACTCTTCTCTATTTGGATTGTATCATTGTCTCTGGGTCATTCTGGTAAAAAGATCCAAAAGGTGTTTTTCTGGTTAATTTAATGGGGACTAAAGAGTATATACTGTATAATATAGTGCTATATCTAGCACCTTCTAGAAGATAATAGCTTTAATGTAATTACAAACACCAAAAGTTGATATTGAGCGCTGATTGTAAGTTCTGTACTGCTGCTGAACCATAGGGTATTTACCACAACCCCTAATATGTACATACAGGGAAAAAAAAGACGAATCGGAACAGCGCTGTACTGAATATATACATATTTAATTAAAACTTGCAATTTTTACACATTATAACAATCTAAAATTAGATCAGATTAAATCAGGAGTAGTATGCTACTCCTGAGGAAGCCGCTGAGAGGACATAGAGGCGGAGAAACGCGTTGAGGGGACACTTATGCTGCCAATTAATATCTGGCTGATGAATTCAACTCGGATATGACCAAACGATAATGGTCGGAGGAATTCACTACTGGTAATTAACCATCTACATGACCCCCGGATTCCAAGTGATTATACCACGTATAATGTGCACATTTCTGTGGGGACTTGAACTAAGTACTAACCTACTAACTGGCTCTGTGTATGGGCAAGAATATCTTTGCAATTGCTTCCTAATACTTGAAATTAACCAGCACCAGCTAAAATAGGGGGGGTTTGAATGTTCTGTGTGTGTAAGTCTTGTATGTCTAATTTTAGATTGTTATAATGTGTAAAAATTGCAAGTTTTAATTAAATACGTTTATATTCAGTACAGCGCTGTTCCGATTCTTCTTTTTTTTTCCCTTTAATGTAATTGATGGTTATGGTCAACACCTCCACTTCTATAAACCCAAAATATACCCCTAAAACTTACAAATGTGGTCTCTGTTAGTCAAACGTTACCTATTTGGGGCACATAGTATGTTGCAAAGGGATAGCCACAGACTCATTGGACTCAAGGTGCTGAGATTTCTTAGATTTTGTGTGTACTACCTGTGCCTCAATATTATAAGATATGTCAAACCCTTATAAATTTGGCAAAGGGATCTCCTTTGACTGGAAGAATGACTGGAAAACCTGAAAAATGGTTCCTTTTTTTTAAAGCCATCTTACGATTTTCGGAATTAGAGGCATTGAAGTTCTGTCATCATGTGTGCCAATCCTGGCTTGTTTGTGACCACCGACTTCTGCCTTGTTAGTCAATTGCTCCTGTGACCCTGTGGTCCGGACTTCATTAGATTACTGACAACTCTCTTGCTTATATGTTATCTGTGCTACTGCAGGTGAGATAGTTGTACTGGTCTAGTGGAAAGATGGCCTCCTGCACCAGACCACATTTTGTCGTAACTGTTTTAGATTATTTAACTCCATTTCAATGAGGCTGGTGTGCTAAGAACTGAAAATATTTACATAGTCATAGTAGAAGAAAAGAAAAAGTAGTTTGTATTCTTGTCTTTAAATACAGTAGCAAACCCTTGGCCCAGCATTAATCTTATAGAGCAGGTATACCTGAAGCTGCCAATGTCCGGAGTGGCAATCTTCTCCTTCATAGTACCACTAATAACCTGACTGAAACAGGAAAGTGTTGCTGCTGATTAACCCTCCATCCAAGACATCAATTATCGCTGTTAAGCCCCCATCCACTACACAGACCTATCTGAAGCTGTAAAACTCTTCAGATTTCCCTTGAACTTTCTCAGGAATCTGATTTGACCCTGGGCTACATTTGCACTCTATTCACTTATACATCTGATCAGACCTATAGGTGCCCACACACTAGAAGATCTGCGAACTTATGATGTGCACATAAATTAGCCTTGAAATCTTTTGTCCGTTCTGGACAAAAGATTTCAGGCAAGCGCACATCTTCACCAAATATTTATCTTTAAGATCCCATGTGCGTTCCTATGGATCTTTTGCTAAATCTTCTGATCTTTCATGCAGCATGTAAGATCAGAAGACTTAGCAAAAGATCCGTGGGAGCGCGCTTCCAACTGATATCGGGCAATTTGCGGATTTTTTTTCCGGTCAGAAATCGGCCAATCGGCAAAAAAATCGTTCTAGTGTGTGGGCATCTAATGATAGACACCTGACAGCTTCAGATCAGATGGATCTTTGGTACAGCACCAAAGATTTTTTTGGCAGATGGATCTGAGACTCAGTCACATATCTGATCTGAGGGAGCCCAAATTTGGCCTTTTTTCTTCAGATCAGTCTGTCAGATCCATCTAAATCTGAAGAAAACAGGCCAAATCTGACTAGTGTATGGGGCCTTTATTGGTGAGAACCACCAGATCGGCTGACTGCCAGTCTGAATTCAAGTAGGGCTTTTGATTATGTTTATCGATGTCACACAAGTGTTTATTGCAAAGAATAACACAATTGATCCTGAGTTTGTTATTAAACATGGTGGTACTTATAACAAAGTTTTTTATTTTTATTTTAGGCAGCAACACGCTTTTCTGGGATAAGCCTGAATTGGTTGGAACCGCAACTACCTACCCTAATGGAACACAATATTTCCGTGGCCCAGGATTTGGAACCTCTGCATACATCACCCAAAGCAGAGCTCAAAGCAGAGATTTTCTCAAAGGGGGTGATGCATTCCTTCTTGTATCAGTGGATGGTAAGTGATGTCATTACAGCACATTGTAGAAACTACAGGAGGAAATGTATCAAGCTTTGGAGAGAGATCAAGTGGAAAAGTTGTCAAAAGCAACCAATTCACTTCTAATTTTCATTAATCAAGCACGTTATTTGAAATGATAGAAGCTGATTGGGTACTTGTGTAATAACTGGGCGCCCGATTTTGAGATCGGGTCGGAAAAATCTCATCGCATGCAATCAAATCGCATGCGATGCGATTTTCAATAGGATTCAATGTTAAAATAGTCCTGTTCATTTCCCCACTATCCAAGTGGGCATAGAGTTGATTTTATATAGCGTGGCGAGCGCAGCGAGCCACCATCGCGTCGCGATGCGATTTTGCTGAAAATCGCGTTGCATCGCATCTGATTGTATGCCTTAAGTTAAGGTATACAATCATATAATCGGGCGCCCAGATATTACACAAGTACCGCTGATTGCTTGCTTTGGGTAACCTCTGCACTTTCTCTCCAAGACTTGGTACATCTACCCCAAAATCACATGCAATTCTGTAATCATATTGATTTCAAAACACATGGGGGGTATTGAATTTGTTACAATGACCACAAAGTGCCTCCGAAACAGTTGGGCAAATACACTTTGTAACAAGTCATCTGTATTAGATGGTAATGTCTGCTGGGACATTGCTATGAATTGAATGTACTTAGGCCCTTATTCTGATCGGTGCGGAAATTCCCGCATGCGGACGGACCGCCGATGTTGATCGTCTGCGCATGTGCAGAGGTCACTCTGCGCATGTGCAGGCGATTTCGCCGCACGGATTCTTTATACGCCGCACAGGGGGCGTAGAGGGGCGTGAGGGGCTACTTAGCCTCATTACCCTATGCATACGCCCCCCGTTTCATGGGCGTTCCCATGCAAACGCGGGGCGTATGCATGGTAATGAGGCCGTGACGCGTGTGTACGGGGCGGGCATCTGACATCGCCGGATGTCAGCTGCCCGCCTCTATACATGATTTCACACGGACAAGTGTCCGTGTGGTCTTGTGTTGCGGGACCTGGTGGAGCGTGCGGCCCTGCATTCGATGTTCGGCGACCATCGAATGCAGGGGCTGCTCCCACCATGGAGGAGGCGTATCCCCGTCCAATTTCATGCGGATCGCCACATATCCGCATACGGACGGCAGGTGGCGATCCGTATGGAAGGCGGGGATTCGCCTGCACGGTTGCGGCCGCATATTCTGATCGGGCCGCACCGATCAGAATAAGGGCCTTAAAGAGAAGTGTTATATTTAAAGGTAATATAAATAATACAGTAATGTATACTTCCCAACACTCCCGCATTCTGCAGGAGGCTCCTGTTCTACCGACCAGTCTCCCACTGCCCTGCAAACCTCAATCCCCCAGAATACCCCTGCCTCAGCTAAAATGTGACCGTGCATGTGCGAATACAAACATGATGGGGGTGAAGCTTGATGGCTAGACATGCACCATGGGCAGCATCATCAGCCAGTAAAGGCATGAGAAGCAAACCCCACAGTGCACCTCTCCATGGCAGCAGCAGCTCCCCCTCTCTCCACCCCTGTCTGTTAATAGCCAGTGAGACATCTGGGAGAGGGGGGGAGTGATAGGGGGACTGGCCTGGATTGCTCTGGAAGATTGACAGGTTACAGGTTGCGGAGAAGTAAGAGGAGTGCCTGGAGAAGAGTGGCTGGAGGAGTGTGAGTATGCATGTGTGACACAGAGGAGTGATTAGAGGAGTGTGTGTGTGTGAGAGACAGGAGTGACTGGAGGAGGTGTGTGTGTGCGTGCGTGTGCGTATATAGTGTCAGGAGGAGTGTGTATGTGTGTGAGACAGGAGTGACTGGAGGAGGTGTGTGTGTGCGTGCGTGTGCGTATATAGTGTCAGGAGGAGTGTGTATGTGTGTGTTGTGTTTTCACAGACATAAAAAATGACCAAGACCAAATACTAGTACCTATATTAGTGTATAAAGGTTTTTTTTTAACCCTTTGAGTGCCAACTTCTCTGTGGGAGATGTTCAAAATATATGCACTACCCTGCATGTGTGTAGTCTGGCACTACCCTGACCGCTGAGTGTGTAAGCAGGTAATACCCAGTATGTGTGTACTCTGGAACTGACCCTTGTATGTGTAGGCTGGCACTACCATATATGCCTGTAGTCTGGCACTGACCACTGCATGTGTAGGGTGGCACTGACCTCTCTGTGTGTGTAGGGTGGCACTTACCACTGTGTGCCAAAACATACCGCTTTTGTGGCTTGCCACACAAACTCTAAAATCTCAGTAAAACCCTTTTTCTAAAGCAGTGGTTCCCAACCCTGGTCCTCAAGTACCCCCAACAGTGCACGTTTTCCAGGTCACCCGGCAGGTGCACTCGTTATTCAGGCACATTTGCAAAGATCCACAGCTGGAGCTAATTACGTCACTTGTGATTCTGTGTGGAGACCTGGAAAACGTGCACTGTTGGGGGTCCTTGAGGACCAGGGTTGGGAACCACTGTTCTAAAGTAAGCAAGCAGAAATGCTGTAGGATGTCCAGCCCTCTTGTATATAGAAGGCACAAATATAATACTATATAACTGGAAGGACAGACCTGCTATTTCGATGTTTGGGTCTGCGCATGCATATTGCTGCCAATGCACATGTGCAGGCCCTGGCTATGAGGGACTTTGGCTAAGTTTTTCTTCGCCAAGGTGCTCGCAGCTTGAGTGACAGGCAGGGGGCATTCCTGGCTGGCCCCCTAGCATTTCATGGGCGTGCCCATAAAGATGGTAGGCATACCCAGGGGTGGATGGATGACATCGCCGACTGCCCCAATTTTGCATCAATCTGTGCAGCCGCTGTGTGACTCCTGGGTCACATAGGAAATATAATCGGTACTCTTTACCTAGCACGGCGCCCACGATCTTGATCGTGGGCATCGTGAGGTAAAAAATCGTGTCGGTCGCGTCGTATGCGGGCTAAAGATGCCCGCACGCGACGCGATGCTCACGATTTCCCATTGAAACCCATGTTAAACATGGACATCGTGTCGGTCGCGTCGCGGCCGGCTATAAATGTGCACACGATGGCCCCGACGCGATGCCCACGATTTGCCATAGGAATTAATGTTAAAAGACCCGATGGACACGATTTTCATGTTAAATGGCTCAATGGACCCGATTTTAGCATAGGAAACAATGTTAAATGGGCCTTAGAGCCCAAATACTTACCCTGAACTCTGAAATGTCCCCCCCAATTTTTTACGCCACCCCACGATCAACGTGAACCCGAAGCGCGGCGAGCGCGGCGAGCGCAGCGAGCCCGCGAGGGGCGGCGGTACGCGTCCTCCGACCTTTTCATACCCCCACTATCCACGTCGGCGTGGAGTTGAGAATAGAATAGTGTGGCGAGCGTAGCGAGCCACCGTGCCCGAAGCGTGGCGAGGGGACGCGGATACCTTCACAGCTAGACGCGTCCCCTCGCGGGCTTCACAGGTGTCCGTGGCGACGCGGACACCTGTGAAGCCCGCGAGGGGACGCGTTTACCTGTGAAGGTATCCGCGTCCCCTCACGGGGCTCGCTGCGCTCGCCACGCTTCGGGCTCGCTGCGCTCGCCACACTATTCTATTCTCAACTCCACGCCGACGTGGATAGTGGGGGTATGAAAAGGTCGGAGGACGCGTACCGCCGCCCCTCGCGGGCTCGCTGCGCTCGCCACGCTTCGGGTTCACGTTGATCGTGGGGTGGCGTAAAAAATTGGGGGGGGGGGCCATTTCAGAGTTCAGGGTAAGTATTTGGGCTCTAAGGCCCATTTAACATTGTTTCCTATGCTAAAATCGGGTCCATTGAGCCATTTAACATGAAAATCGTGTACGTCGGGTCTTTTAACATTAATTCCTATGGCAAATCGTGGGCATCGCGTCGGGGCCATCGTGTGCACATTTATAGCCGGCCGCGACGCGACCGACACGATGTCCATGTTTAACATGGGTTTCAATGGGAAATCGTGAGCATCGCGTCGGTCGCGTCGCGGGCAGACATAAATGTACCCGCGATGCCCGCGATGGGCGCCGTGTTAGGTAAAGAGTACCATATAATCTTTTTTTTACTACACATTTTTTTTATTTTAATTTACCGTATTTATCGGCGTATAACACGCACTTTTTCCCCCCTGAAAATAGGGGGCAAATGATGTATGCGTGTTATACGCCGATATAATGTTAAGAAGCCACACCGCCGATAGCAGCGTGGATCAGTAGCAGCAGCTGCCGGCAGCACTGCAATAGTTGCCGGTGCGCCTATGTTTCCGGCCACCAGCCCGTCAGCTACGGCTGCCCCTGCCTTCCCCTGCACACAGAGACAGACGCTAGAAGTCATAATTCACCTCTAGCGTCTGACAGGAAGCGCAGCTCTGCACTTCCTGGTAACGCGGCTGCAGAGCTGTGCTCCCTGTCAGAGACGCTGGAAGTGAAAAATGACTCTAGTGTCTGTCTCTCTCTGCGCAGGGTAAGGCAGGGGCAGCAACAGCAGCGTACGGGCGGGTTTCCTGAAATTTCCCTCTTAAAATGAAGATGCGTGTTATACGCCTGTGCGTGTTATACGCCGATAAATACGGTATATAACAAATGTGAGCGATGCTGTAATTTTTTTGCCGATATTTTGCACATCTCTCACAGAGGTGCTGGCATTTTTAGCAGGTATTTTGTGCATCTCTCACTGAGATGTTGGCAATCAAAGGGTTAATTAGATTTTCCTTGCCTACTCTCTCTTACTGTCCGGGAGACAACTTGTTCCAGGCTGCCGGGAGAGCAGGATAACCTCCCGGATCCTTCCCACTTCTCGAGAGATGATGTGAGCGAGGCCTTCATGAGGCTATTCATTACTAATCATGTCACAAGGCTCTAGCGATGGTTATGTGAGGGTGCATGGGACAGGTCCATGAGTACATTATACTCTCGATAAGTACAGTATGTGTAAAATATTGTAAATTGCATAAACTTAGTCAAACAAAGAGTGTATTAGACTAATTTAGACATGCATTTTAGTAGCACCAAAATATGCAAGCTAGCTGTTATTGGTATATGGCCTAGGTATCTACTACTAATGTTTGTACTGTGTTTTTTTTTTTAAACCAGATATTACTCATCTAAATACAACTCAGCCAATACCTTCATCCACTGCTACAGCACCAACTACTACTACTACTACTACTACTACTACTACTACTACATCATCATCTCGATCAACAACTACAACAGAACACCCACCTAATCCCTGTACTGGTTATAGCTGTGAAAACTCTGGTGTCTGTGATCTTGAAGATAACAAGCCAGTCTGCAGGTAACGTTATAATGCACCCTTGTATTTTATATTGTTATAAACTAGACGTAGATCTGCTATTGGAAAGATGGAAATCACATTGGAATGGACTCTGTACTCACATTACAAATTATTACCACATAACTCTCTTTCTATCTCTATATTTAGACAGTGCTCAAAGTTTATTTAGATCCCTCCCTACCCTAAATGTGCTTCTCCATAGCCATCTACTCATCTCCCAAATGTCTCTGCGTCCAACCCACCTCTCCACAATGTTTCTCAGCCTCATACTACCCACCCTGAGTCTCTCAGGCTCATCTCCGCCCCTGTGTCACTCTGCACCATCCCCCCATGTCTCTCAACCTCATTCCACACCCTGTCTAGCTCAGCCTCATCCCCCCTCCCCCATGTCTCTCAACCTCATTCCACACCCTGTCTAGCTCAGCCTCATCCCCCCATGTCTCTCAACCTCATTCCACACCCTGTCTAGCTCAGCCTCATCCCCCCCCATGTCTCTCAACCTCATTCCACACCCTCTCTAGCTCAGCCTCATCCCCCCCCATGTCTCTCAACCTCATTCCACACCCTGTCTAGCTCAGCCTCATCCCCCCCCCCATGTCTCTCAACCTCATTCCACACCCTGTCTAGCTCAGCCTCATCCCCCCCCATGTCTCTCAACCTCATTCCACACCCTGTCTAGCTCAGTCTCATCCCCCCCATGTCTCTCAACCTCATTCCACACCCTGTCTAGCTCAGCCTCATCCCCCCCCCCATGTCTCTCAACCTCATTCCACACCCTGTCTAGCTCAGCCTCATCCCTCCCATGTCTCTCAACCTCATTCCACACCCTGTCTAGCTCAGCCTCATCCCCCCCCATGTCTCTCAACCTCATTCCACACCCTGTCTAGCTCAGCCTCATCCCCCCCCATGTCTCTCAACCTCATTCCACACCCTGTCTAGCTCAGCCTCATCCCCCCCCATGTCTCTCAACCTCATTCCACACCCTGTCTAGCTCAGCCTCATCCCCTCCCCCTTTACCCCATTTTGGGGGAAATTTATTAAGCTGAGAGTTGTAATTCAAATGGGATTTTGCTTTGGGCAACCAATCAGATACTCTCTGTTATCTTCTAGAAGGTGCTAGTAAATAGGAGGCAGATTCTGATTGGTTGCCCATAGCAACATCCCATGTGAAATAGAATTTTCATATTAGTAAATTTCCCCCTTTGTGTCTCACAACCCCACCCAACCCCACCCAACCTTGTGTCTCATGCCCTCTGTATTAGCACACCCCATGTTTTATCATTTTCCCCTAGCATGTTTTTGTATCTTGGGTAACGAATAGCACAGTGGCACAACTGGATGTGACGGTACTTAAGCCTAACATGAAACTATAGAGATCAATCCCCTTTGAACAGCTGTATCCAGTAAAGAAATCAATTTATTCTTAAATTCAAAAGTAGGATCTTTATCCAAACATTTGTACACACAATTATAACAGTTATCAGTTGTCTTTCTCGTTCAGAACAATAATGAAGTAAATCCTGTACCACATTGGCACCGCCATTGTCGGCAGACCATATAATCTCATTATCAGAGGACAAATCCATTGCTATCCAGACTTATGATAGATTGACTCTAGGTCAACAGTCATAAGGTCGACAACTATTGGTTGATAGGGTCAAAAGGTCGACATGGTCAAAAGGCCGTTGTGGAAAAGGTCAGAATGTAAAGGGCGACATGATTTTTTTTGACAAAATTTTCAGCTGAAGTGCCGACAGACGGTATTCTATACCCTACCATCCACTATGGTGTGGCGGGAGAAAATAATGGTGTGCCGATCGCAGCGAGGCACTGAGCCGGAACCATGGCAAGCGCAGCATGAAAACCTCATCTTGACCTTTTTGACTGTCGACCTTTTGACCCAGGCGACCTTTTCACTGTCAACCTTTTGACCATGACCTTTTTTTACTGTCGACCATGACTGTAGACCTAGACATTATAGAGCTAATATACCATAACCAATCCATTAAAAATTTATTTCAATTCATTTTTATTAAAATTAGATCAAGCAGCTGTATCTACCTACAAATTCTGTAAAGGTAAAGGAGCATCTAGCATTCTGAAAAAGGTCTTAATAGCAGGATTGTTAGACAATGAATGGAAGGTAGATCTCACTTGTCATTTTTGTAATAGGAAAGAGGGGGGGGGGACGGACTTCCTTAGTTAAATGGCACTAAGGTTGTGTTTTATTATCCCTAAAATATTCATGAAGTTTATGTTTATGATTTTTTTTGTACTTTTCAAAACCGCCGCAAATCGCACCATATCGCAGTTTTTTTAAAATCGCCGTTTTCCTGAGAATTCGTATATTTAATGATATGCGAATTCTCGGGTAAAAAATGGGAAATGGTGCGATTTTAAGGCATGAAAAAGTGCAAAAAAAAAGGCAATGCAATGCGATATATAGTGGTGTACAATGGGGAAAAAAAAATGACATGGAAAAAATCACATCGCATGCCTTTATAATGGCCCATGCGATGCGATGCGATTTCCCTACGGTGCCGTACGTAGAAAATCTGGGAAACATGTACCGATATTCCTTCTCACCCCTTTAAAAAACTGAGACACTTGGCTCGCACTGCATTACCTCCTGCCCCAAATACTGATTTTTTTACATTAAGGTAACACATGTAATACACACAATTCCATCTGCTGACATGGGAACTACCGGACAGTTCTATATGTAACACTGTGGCCTGTATACAGCATATTTGCTACCATCAGTGATCCTCTTCCTGCCGATGGTCACATGGCAGTATGTGTGTGGCACAGGGCCGGTGCAAGGCACCGGAGCGCCCCAGGCGAGGGGGGGTGCGGCACTGTGTGATCTGGCGGCGGGGTCCCTGCAGTGATGCTCGCAATCCGGCAGCCAGGCGGCGTGGGAAGCGCTGATGGGTTTGAAAACTTACCGCACGCTGATTGGCTGAATCTCAGCCAATCAGCATGCGGAATGTTTTCAAACCCAGCAGCGCTTCCCGCGCCGCCGCCTGGCTGCCGGATAGCGTGCATCACTGCAGGGACCCCGCCGCCAGATCACACAGTGCCGCAGGTACCCGGCACGGACACCCCTGCAGCCTCCTTGCGAGAGGCAAGGGTCGAAGTGCCGCCCTCCAGTGGCTGGCGCCCTAGGCAAATGCCTAGATTTGCCTAGTGGTGGCGCCGGCCCTGGTGTGGCAGGTTAATATATATAATTGGGTAGTGGGTTGTGACAACTTGATATTTATTGATATATATATATTAATTACACAATGTACTGAACATAAAAGAATGGGTGACATATCATGCTTCTTTTCTAAGTCCACTATTGTGCACTTTTATTGCATTTAACAAAATATAATTTTCCTTAGGTGCAAAGTTACTAAAGATTGGTGGTATGTTGGAGAGAGATGTGAAAGGAAAGTCTCCAGCCAGGACACCATTGTGATTGCTGTGTCTTCTTCAGTGACTATATTTGTTGTCATGTTAATAATTACACTTGTTAGTGTATTCTGTGTGAAAAAGTCCAGCAAGGCAGCAGGGGCAGATGATCCAGTAAGTATAATATGATTGCTATTTATACAGCAGTGGGACCAGATTGTCATCAGTGGTGAAGTTGAAATGTTTTTACCTCACTGTACCTCCCAACAGTCCCTATTTTAGCGGGACAGTCCCGATTATTAGGGCCTGTCCCGCTGTCCCATCTGCGGACAGCAGTGTCCCGCGGTGAGGGGGGCTGTTGGGAGTCCCCCCTGTCGGCTGCTAAGCAGCGGGGAATAGACGCTGTGCGCATGCGCACAGCATCTATTCCCGCAGCCAGGGGGCTGGGGGCATGGCTAGAGGCTCACAGAGCCTCTGGGTCATGCCCCCATTGCGGCAAAATGGGGGCGTGGCCTCACGGGGAGCTGCAAGTATAGGCCACGCCCCGAAATTATAGGCCACGCCCCCGGAAATTTCGGGACGCCTTCGGCGCGCATCAGCAGTGTCCCGGGGCCGGCGACCACAAAGTTGGGAGGTATGCAGTAGTACCCTCAATGTTCTCACAACACAGAGAGAGATTTGCACACATTTGTTCTAGTACCCATAATACACTGTACCCCTACGCAGATCCTATTCTGGTTATTAGTATATACAGGAATACAGATCCAGTTCTCTACTGGCTAGAACATGTGCGTATCCTCTCTAGCAAGTAACTGTGTATCTTCTTTACAAGGGTACAGAACATAGATGTAGCTTGTTTTTATTTTTTCTATTAATTCCCATTTGAAAAATAGTTCCATCTGAAATGCAGAACAATCACGCTGCTGCAGAATGATTTCCATTACTTTGCGGAATAAGAGAATAAAACAGAAAATTTTGCATCTTTATATAAACTGCAGCTCCACACAGGCCTGTATTCAGTGCCTCACGGCATTAGTCTCTGTACAATCTGGCCAGTGTTGCAGTGCACACACACATAAAGGGGATTTAGCCTGGGGTGGTGCAACATTTGTAGGTTTGGGTGATAGAATTTTATTTGGATTTCTGCTCACCACCTACCTGAAAAAGTTAGAGATATCGGTACTTATGTATTATCTGGGCTCCCATGTTAAATGCACCCCTTTTTTCATACCCCTACTATCCAACTACGCATAGAGTTGATTTTATATAGTGTGGCGAGCGCAGCGAGCCCCACGAGGGGACGCGGTCTCATAAGAAAAACGGGAGCCCAGATATTACATAAGTACCGAGATATCTATTTACAGTTTATCTAGTGGTGGGGAGAATGGGCAAGGGGTGAGGACATAAGAATTGGTAGGTGAGTAGGGGCAGGGCTGGTACCAGTAGAGGGGCCAACCCACACCAGCTAGCCACGCACTGTAGGGGCTTGGGCAGGGCCCTGGAGAGGTGTGGAGGGACAGTGGCGTAGCAATGGTCCTGCAGACCCTACGGAGACTTGGGTGAGCCAGCGCTGCGATGTCGGCACAGAAATTTTTTGACACGGGGGAACAACATTTCTAATTTAGCCACTGTGAAGAAAGGGGGTGGAGCAGCCAGAATGGGGATTATTTCCATGCTGATGGTGATCATGGATACCCTAAAATGGAGTCTCATGACCCAGTACATTAACTGGTACATCTGAATCTGAAATGTTAGGGGGAGGTGGGCTGTCCTCATTACGGCATCTATAGATGTAGCTGTGCCTCTCTGTATGGAAGGGGAAGGGGTTGTATTATTTGGTTACCGGTCTAGGCTGCCCTGACATTTCCCTCCCTTACAAAGGCATCATTCTCAATTTCAATTTCAAACAAGTTGAGAAAGGTAACAGTCTGGCAGAGCAGTTCCAGAATGTCAAGAGTGTCTCAACTGAATTTTGAAGAGCTGGAAATGATGGGTCCCTATCAAAAATAAATATTGATACAACATTCTGAATATTATAATAATTCAGTGTAATGTAGCAATATAATATAAACCAAATCAATGTTTAAATACATCAAACATTCTTTTTCTTTTTCTTTCAGAAATCTCAACTATAAACCATATTGTACAAATCAAGATAGAAGATCTAAAACAATAATTCCTCTTCTGCTACTTCCAGGGATAATGGAAGATTTAAATAATTAAATAGATAAAAGTATGCAGTCAGATTAAAACACAAACCGGGAGATTTGTTTTGCATACTTGTTTTCATATGAGCAGGCTGTGTACAGTCTATTAGTTTTTGGACCAGCACAAAAATTCGAAGATTAATGCAAAATTTTGGACTGAAAAGAATAAAGAATACTTAAACAGTCTATCGTTTTATTTGTGCTTAAACACGGGGAACTATTAAGCAAAGGGAAAGGTCAAAACTCCAATGATGGAAATAGTGAATATTACAATTGAGAGTTTCAGTTTTTAAAGGATAGTATTAAAGAAATAAAAGTGAGGACAGTAAGATTATCCTATACCAGTGTTTTTCCACTACTGTGCCGTGGCTGTTCTCAAGTGTGCCCCCAGATATAGAGATGCCCAAACCAGTTTACAGCCACCACTAGTTCAACTGGTCTTTTCTTTTCATGTAAAGGGCCAATGTATTTTATTTTTACCTGTGGGGACCATTGCGATTGTTTTTATATGGGGGCTAATAGCTTTGCTTTTTTTCCTGTGGAGGCCAATGTGTTTTGCCCTGTAGGGATCTCATGGTGTACCTTGGCAATTTTAAAATCTTATTTAGTGTGCCGCAAGGTAAAAAGGTTGAAAATCCCTGTCCTATACAGAAGGCATTTCCCAGCCTTTGTCCTCAAGGCACACCCACACTAAACAATTATCTGGCAGATCATCTGCCAGGTCTGACTGAATGGAAGGAATATCATATAATGAATGAAAGCAAATGACAAGTGACCATTTGCTCTAAAACAGTGAAAAATGGAAAAAACCTGTTAGTTAAATCACTGTATTAACAATCTTTATGAATAACAGTTTATGTTGCTTTTTCAGTATTTGAGAGCAAATGGTTGATTGGTATTTGGCCTCATGCATTACCAGATTTTCATTCCAACCAACCTGATCTGTTTGAGCGCAGGTTTTTATGATTTAACCATCTGTGCTGAAGCCTGGATATCACTAAAACATACACTGTAAAATAATAAATGATAACAATTCTGATCCCAAAGTTCATAATGTGTGGTTATAGATAGCACTATGATCTCAGTTATGTCAGGTAAGGGTCATATAACAATTGAGGAAAAGCTTGCGCATATATATCAGTAGTTTATACAAATTATCTGTAAATCAAGCAGACTGCTAGGCAAAATTTTGTATGCATCTGGCAGATTAGTATGCTCAATCCACACACCCATATGTTAAAATACAGTACCAAGTACAACACTCATAGTGGAGAGGCTTAACTCTTGTATTCAACTACAGTATTGAATCTTAAGCTGGAGAGCCTCTCCCCCAGAGATGACCAGGGTCCATCACAGGATTGGACAGTTGTGCCATTTTGGGAAGGAGAGCTCAAAGAGCTTCATATACTGTGGTATTGGTTATGTAAGATGTGTGTAGCATCTCAAAACAGCAAGCTTCAAGCCCTTGTGTTACTTGTCTGATCAGGAGCCATTGGGCAGTATTAAATGTGAATAATCGCAATGTGCAGCGAATCCTGTTTAGGATTCGCTGCACAGTTGCCGTGTTCCGGAGGGCTGGAGCATTCGCTGCCATCCCTCCCTGTTGTCGTATTCAATGCCGCGGGGCTTGCTGCCCCTGATGCAGGGAGCCACGGGACGGTGTCAGGCAGGGAGATGGAAGCCTCCCTGCCTGCGCCGAACAATGTGGGGCAGAAGCAGGGCTCCCGGGGACACATGCAACAGAAAAAATAAATAATAATTAAAAATGAAATATATATTCATGTCCTTCACAAAAAAATTCTGAATTTTTTTTTACATAAAAAAACAACAACTTTATTTTAAAAGATCACTTTCTAGTTCACCTTTAAAAGATGTTGAATGCAAAACGGTGAATCATGGCGAAAATCATGCTGAAAGCAGTTCTCCATCCTAGCATTGAATACACTCTCGGCGAATCACAGTGAAAACCCCATTGAAGCAGCGAATTGCAGTGAGCATGAAATGGAGAACTGGCCAGCATTCACTGTTCACTTTCGGCGAACAGTGAACATTGAATAGGGCGAATCAGATTTTCAGTGAAAAAGATTCACCGCAAGGAGTGAAAAAAGCCAGATTTGCCTAAAAAAATGGTGAATCCGGAGCTGGGCAGTATTCAATGACGCTGATTTGCCGTAGCTTTTCACAGTGAATGTGTCCTATTTTCGTGCTCCCTGGTGAATTTTTTTTTATAGAAAAGTCATTCGCCCTATTCAACACTCAAAATTCACCAATGGCGAACAGTGATTGACGGCCAATTCGCCGTCTCTGTTAGTCGCCGCAATTTGCTGCTGTTTTCCAATGGGTTTTTCACTATGATTCGCCGTGAGTGTATTCAATGTTAGGATAGCGTCAGTTTCGCTATGCTTCACCATATAGCAATCGCCATCTTTTTAAGGTGAACTGAAATGTTATCTTTTAAAAAAATTTGGGTTTGAAATCAGTATTTTTTTTCGGTGAAGGGGCATGCTATTTTTATTCATGTGCACATGAATATTTATTTAATAAAAAAAAACATAACAGCCAGCAGGGGGCCGAGAGCCGCTCATTACATATTCATATATTCACTGCTCCCGCTCATTACATATGCACGAGCGGGAGAAGTGCAGTGGCTCCCTACCCATGTCCCCTGCCAGCTCTCCAGGGGACCTAATGAAGGTTTTCCATATCTCCTATATATTTGGCTACATCTGTCACTCAAAGTGGGTGTCTGTGTCTATAACGCTCTGTTCCTGGACTTTCCTCTAAATGTGTGATTGCCTTCATCTGTGCTGAACACCTTTCTGAGAAATTAACCTGTTTAAAACAGGTGATGGCAATCATACATTAAGGGGAAGTCTAGAAACAGAGCATTGTGTCCCTCCTGGAGAGGGTCATGTTGGGAGGTATGTGACAGAGAACCAGCCCAGTGAGCCCACAGACAGTGCCAGACACCCACTGCCTTCCCATGTTGCCCAGCACTGCTACTCCACAGCCACCAGGTGAGCGCCCCCCTCCCGCGATTTGCGGCAAAACCTCCCCCCCCCCGCCCCCCCCTCCCGCGATTCGCGGCAAAAACACCCGCTCCCCCCCCTACCGCGATTCGCAGCAAAAACACCCCCGCGACCCCCCCTACCGCGATTCGCTGCAAAAAGACACCCCCCCCAGGACCCCTCCCGCAATTCGCGGCAAACCCTCCCCCGTGCCCCCCCCCCCCCCGATTCGCGGAAAAAACACCCCCCCGCGACCTCCCTCCCGCGATTCGCGGCAAAAAGAACCCCCCCGCGACCCCCCCTTGCACGATTGGCGGCACCCCCCCTGCGACCCCCCTCCCGCGATTCGCGGCACCCCCCCCGCAATTCGCAGCAGCCCCAGGATTAAATGGCACATGCAAAACACTGACATGGCTATGGTCGACAATGAAAAAGGTTGACATGAGTTTTTGAAGATTTATTTTTAATTTTTTTAATTTTTTCATATTCATTGTCATGTGTCGACATGGACACCAATGAAGTGGCACACTTATGTCAACATTTACATGTGTTGACCTTTTCTGTGTTGATTTTTTCTTGTGGCGATTCGCGTCACCCCCCCCGCAACCCCCCCTCCCGCGATTCGCGGCACCCCCCGTGACCCCCCACCTCCCGCAATTCGCGGCAACCCCCCACCGGAACCCCATGTGAACCCCGCCCTCCCGCGATTCGCGGCACCCACCCCCGCGACCCCCCCCTCCCGCAATTCGCGGCACCCCCCGTGATTCGCGGCAGCTCCAGAATTAAATTGCACATGGAAAACACTGACATGGCTATGGTCGACAATGAAAAAGGTTGACATGAGTTTTTGAAGGTTTTTTGTCATTTTTTGAATATTTTCATATTCATTCTCATGTGTCGACATGGACACCAATGAAGTGCCACACACTTATGTCAACATTTACATGTGTTGACCTTTCTGTGTTGATTTTTTTCTTGTGGCGATTCGCGTCACACCCCCCGCAACCCCCCCTCCGGCGATTCGCGGCACCCCCCCGCGACCCCCCCCCTCCCGCAATTCGCGGCAACCCCCCACCGGAACCCCCATGAACCCCGCTCTCCCGCAATTCGCGGCACCCACCCCCCGCAAATCGCGGCACCCCCCGCGATTCGCGGCAGCCCCAGGATTAAATGGCACATGCAAAACACTGGCACGGCTATGGTCGACAATGAAAAAGGTTGACATGAGTTTTTTATTTATTTATTTTATTTTTTGAATGTTTTCATATTCATTGTCATGTGTCAACATGGACACCAATGAAGTGGCACACTTATGTCAACATTTACATGTGTTGAACTTTCTGTGTTGATTTTTTCTTGTGGCGATTCGCGTCACACCCCCCGCAACCCCCCCTCCCGCGATTCGCGGCACCCCCCGTGACCCCCCACCTCCCGCAATTCGCGGCAACCCCCCACCGGAACCCCTGTGAACCCCGCCCTCCCGCGATTCGCGGCACCCCCCCGCGACCCCCACTCCCGCGATTCACGGCACACACACACCTCCCCCGCGATTCTCTGCACCCCACCCCGTGACCCCCCCTCCCGTGATTCACTGCACACCCCCGCGACCCCCCCTCCCATGATTCGCCGCAACCCCCGCCCCGTAACCTCCCCTCCCGCGATTTGCGGCAACCCACCCCGCGACCCCCCTCCCGCGATTCTCTGCAATCCCTCCCCTCCCGCGATTCGCAGCATCCACCCCCCCACAACCCCCCCTCCTGCAATTCGCGGCACCCCCCGCGACCCCCCCTCCTGCAATTCGCGGCACCCTCCGCGACCCCCCCTCCCGCGATTCGCGGACACCTAAGTTGCAATACAGGGCATCTTTCATACAATTCTAACCATATTTCTCATATACAAACGTTCACAAATTAAGGGGGCGCAGCCCCTTACGACGGTGTGAAGAGCGCCCGTAGGGCGCGATGAATCACCTAGTTCTATAATATTTGCTTTAAGACACTTTAATTCTAGCCTGCAACAGAAGGTGAATAACGGACGGTGAGAATCCTTTGGCCTCTAACAACCTCCTTTCAATTTCCATGCCATCAAACAGAGCTTCTAAAGGTCTGGATACTACAGAGGACCCAGACACAACATCCCTGATTCCACTGGCAAAATCATGAGACCTCAGATCGCCATTCTCAGGACTGTAGGGAATCATATCCTCCGCGGCCAAAAGGGCAGGATGATTATTACCTGTACTTGCTCTTCCATTATAATTTTTTTAGAACTCTGACGATGAGAAAAAAATTGAAAATGTAACCTACCCTCAAATTCCACTTCTGAGGCAGAGCATCTATCCAACAATATTCCGCCATGCTGTATCTGAAAAAGAACCAATTCAGCTTTTCTTGGATGTTGCCATCAAATCTATTTTGGGCTAACTGAATTATTTCACTATTAACTGAAATAATTATTATTATTATTATTATTATTAAGACAATTTTATTTTCCTTTCCCGGAACACGCAAGGCTATTTATGACATCAAATGCCTCTGCCCATGACATTCATGACCTCTTACTTTATGGCTATACTCCTTGTACCTCTCTGATGATTGAGATAAGCCACCACAGCAACATTGTCTGAAAAAACTCTCAAATATTTCCGTTATTTTGACCTCAAAATAACAGATTGCCAACCAAACCGCCCTCATCTCTCTCTAGCTTTGAAGAGAACTCTTACCTGAGGAGACCATTCCCCTTGGCAGCTTCTTTGCAACAAATGAGCTCAACATCCGCTTGCACTCGCATCCATAGTTAGTGCCAAAAACTGAGGATCCGCAAGAAGAGTTCCTTTTAGACATAATTATTTGTTATTCTACCAAGACAGGGATTCTCTCGCGGCGATGGATATTCTTATCCAATGACTTAAAGCAGTCATGAGCCAGGAGTATTTTAGCAGTTCCCATTGGAGCTCCCACATTCTCCACCTGGCCCCGAGGACAATACCTATACAGTGTTCTCCCCAGAAAGGTTTTACAGCCGGATGGCATCAAGAGATACAGTAGCTGGGTGGAGGTCTTTGTAATAATAAAGTGTTTAAACACTAAAGGTCAGGATTTAAATACTTTTAGGTGCCCAAATACTGCACACACACAAATACTACATTATTTACTTTGTAAAATATAATGTAGCTTTTTCCTACCAATTGGGCTACTTGTAATGCTATTCTCCTCCTGCACCAGATGTGGATCCTTTGTCAGTCCTCACTCCTTTCGGTGGCCAGGAAACTCTTAAACATAGAAACATAGAATTTGACAGCAGATAAGAACCACTTGGCCCATCTAGTCTGCCTTTTTAAACATGTTACCTCAAACAATATTTGATCCATATTTCTTTGTAAGGATATCAATATGCCTATCCCAAGTATGTTTAAATTGTACTACTGGGGGGGGCGTGGCCTGGCCGTGTAGACAGCAGGACACGTTTTACAGGAGCTCCTGTAGTTTTACATTAAAACCTTACTGCAAGAGATCTGCATACAAAAAAATAGCTCACACTAAGGGGACCTCACCCTGCCACCATCCTCCGGAGCAAAGTTGAAGGTGCTGCGGAGCCGGGAGGGGGAGAAATCCCACTCTGCAGGCTGCGGCCCTCTCCTCTCCTGAAGCAGCGTCCTGGAGTGGAGTCCATCTGCCCGCCAGCCGAATGACGTTGACGGGCTGCGGAGGCGCCCGGCGGACTGCACGGCGGGATTGGAGGTAGGACTGGTACACCCCAGACCTCCCTTGCCAGTCGGGTATATCTGAGCGGCGCCGGAGGGAGAACGAAGAGGCTCCCGTTTGAAGCCGCGGCGGCCATCTTGGATGCTGGCGGGTGGCGGTCTCCGGCACAGGCATCTATATTAACAAGGGGAGCATCGCTGGAGGGGAGCGGGGGGCCCCACTGACCACCAGGTGAGGCACAGCAGCACTCGGGGAGCCTGGGGTGCGGGGGGCAGCTGCGAGCTTCCTCCCCCCCATATAAAATAGAGGCGGCCGCCATCTTGGACTAGGAACAATAAGCACACAGCAGGCAGTACACCACAGCTACAGCTGCTGCTGCTGGTGCCCAAACCTCCTCCTGAGATCTGTAAAGATCACTTAAAGGACCTTCCATTAGAGATTGCCAAATATAACTGGCTTTACATAACTACTTGCTCTACATAACCTGCTGACAAATAAAGCTTGCTATACATAATTACCAACTTGGCACTTATAGAGGTGTTTACTGGCAGCAATACCTGCATATATGCCCTGAAACAGTTGCTTATTTAATCATACTGCGGGGCCTATGGTACCCCTTCAGCATTGAACTCCATCTATTGCAGGACACGGCTTGGGCCGACGTGTGGAGGGGACCCCCGGCAGCCCCTTGCCCTGTCTATCTCTTCACCACATACAGACGGTGACTAGAGCCACCACACAAAGCCTCAGGGGGCTGGGAGTAGATACGGAGCTTCCGAATAGCATATCACCTAACCCCAGCAGTTTGAGTGCCTTTTGAAAATGTTTCTCTCCCATCACACCCGACATCAGGGAGGTGATAAAATGACCGACTGATGACGACCGCGTAGGCCACGGGGGAGCCTTGACACGACAATGGCCCGCTGTTACTTCTAACATAAGACCTGAAGAGCTGAGCTTGTTTTTACCATCTGATCCTAAAGTGACACACACATTTAAGTCGGTGCTCATGGTGAAAAACGCTAAGAAAAAATCTAAGACCAAACCGGAGGGAACACCTAAATCCGCTGACTGCCACACATCAGATCTACGCCAGTTTCTATTACCCTTCAACACAAATTCCCCGAATACAACAGAAACCCCTTCCTCGTCGACCTCCCCCTCTCAGTTGGACGAGATGTCTCTACCCGAAGGCACCCAACCCCAGGATACTCCTTCATTGACCACAGAGGTTAGGGAGATCCTGGCACATGTCAAAACCCTACCTACAAAGCAAGACTTCTCAAACCTGGAGTCCAGCCTACTTGCTACTATCAAACACGAAGTATCTGCCCTTCGGAAAGACATGTCTTCACTTGAGTCAAGAGTAGATACACTAGAGAGACACGAATCACCAACTACAGCTATCTTGGCCAAATTCAAGGAAGTGATCTCCCATCAAACATCCGACATCACCTTCCTTAAAGCCCGCATAGAAGATATGGTCAATCGAGGTAGAAGAAATAACATCAGGGTCAGAGGTTTATCAGAAGATATACACCAGTCTAATCTCACAGATGTCCTTACAAAAATCTTTGGGGAAATCCTGGGCTTAGATCCGGACACAGCCATTACCTTCGATAGAGCTCACCGAGCCCTAAGACCTAGGGGCCTCCCATCGGACCGGCCTCGAGATGTTATCTGTAGACTGCATTACTACACCCAAAAAGAACAAATACTACAAAAAACACACCTATTAGAAGGGATCGAATTTCAAGGAGACAAGATCCAAATATTTCCCGACCTAGCATGGTCGACCTTACAGCAGAGAAGAACCTTAAAACCACTTACAGATACCCTACGAAAATTAGGCCTGAAATATCGATGGGGATTCCCATTTTCTTTGCAGGTGACCCACAATGGTAAACCTACCTCTATATCCAAACCATCTGATCTCCCAACCTTCTTCACTACACTCGGCATCCAACCTGTGTCACTTCCGGATTGGGACTCTTTCCACCAATACCCTGACCTCCCTACTATCGATACGCACGATGACGCTTGGCAACAAGCACATTCAACACGACGCAGGAAGTCCCCTACGACCACCTCTCGTACAACTGAACCACCATGAACACCTGCTCTCTCAGGACCAACCTTTTTCTTGGCCATTATCCCATGGGCCATGAAAAGTGGTAATATGCCTTTTTCTCCTCTTAAAACATTATGGGTTCTGTTGACTCAATGTTTAGTATACTAATAGCTACTGTTAATTTTACATTTATCGCTGTATTCTTTCTGCTCTTATAGCAGCGACAGATAGATGGCTGACTTTCTATACTTGTGTTGATACTCAGCTCTTTAATGGCAGTTCTAATTAGAATAATTTCATATGTTATTTTTATATGTGATTAGATAGATGACTGTAAATATTGGCGGCGGGCGGTTGTTGTTTTTGGCTCCCCGCTAATCCCCCATCGAGCTGCACCTTTTTTCTCCATGGGACGGGAGGATGCAGGCATCCTCCCTCGTCCCATCTGCAGCTGTTCTTCTTCTACACGTTTACACTTACGTTATATATTATCATTGTACTAGGCTACATATCTTATTATGTGGCATACTCTGCTTCCTTTTTTCCATCTATTTCCTCACTTCCACTCTTTTCCCTATCTATGTGACCTTGAGTTTTGTAAGAGTTGCCTTGTTCCAAATTAGCAATGGGTACTAATGATCTACATATAACCACTCTTAACGTTAAGGGCTTAAACATCCCAGAGAAACGCTCTGGGTTACTTAAGTGGCTCAGAGATGAGAAAGTAGATATCGCGCTCATTCAGGAAACACATTTTAAAAAGGGGAACGTTCCCTCTCTCAAATGTCACTACTACCCCCACGTCTTTACAGTAAATAATCCAACAGGAAAATCACTGGGAGTGGGAATTTTGATAGCTAGGCATATACCAATTCTGAATGTGTCTTCCCATATTATCCTAGAGGGCAGAGCACTACTAGTCAAGTGCGACATTAACTCTCAGCGTTTCTCTTTCCTGAGCATTTATGCCCCAAATACGAAACAACCACAATTTATTTCATCAGCCTTAGATAAAGCAGACGCTCTTCTCGAGGGAGTGACAGTAATGGGAGGAGACTTAAACTGGACTCTTGATCCCTTCCTCGATTCCTCCAAAAAAGTGCCCTATAGACCGGAAAGGGAGTATAGGAGGGTGAGACGCACCTTACTGGACCACCAGCTGATTGACTCTTGGAGACTGACCCACCCCTCAGACTCAGACTACTCATACTTCTCTCACCCCCATCAATCCTACTCTAGGTTAGATTATCTATTCCTAGGCCATCGACATTTACACCTGATTGCAAACACCTCGATAGGTCAAATCACATGGTCCGACCATGCCCCGGTCCATTTAACTCTGCTTTTTCCTGCACAGACCACACGCTCGTGGAACTGGCGTTTCAATGACACCCTCTTACAGGATGTAACGTACAAAGCCCAGCTAGATAAAGCCATTGACTCCTATATTTCAGATAACGACAACACGGAAGCCTCCAGAATTTCTATTTGGGAGGCACATAAATGCGTGTTACGTGGAGTGTGTATTCAGTTGGGCACTATGCGGAAAAAACAAAGATGCAAACAAAGGGACGATCTCCTAACCCAGATTAAAAGGCTAGAAACCCTCCATAAGAAATCACAATCCCCCCAACATTATGTAGATCTCGAATTGGCTCGGGCCTCTCTAAATAAACTGCTTAATGACAACATAAAACTCTCATACCGCAAATGTCGTAGCCGATATTACCAATGGGGCAACAAACCTGGCAAACTACTAGCCAAAGCCCTTAGAGAACAACGAGCCCTCACCTTTATACACGCTATAAAAGATGATGGAGGTCACACACACCACGACACCTCACAGATAGCCAAAACATTCCAAAAGTACTACGCAAATTTATATAATCTCTCAGGGCCTGAGGGAAGAACAGACATAAGATCCCATAGTTCAGCGGTGGCTGAATACTTAAAAACGATAAACTTTCCCACACTACCCAAAGACGAAGCAGATGCCCTAGATGCTCCCTTTACCCTTGAGGAGGTAGAGAAAGCCATAGATTCCTCTGCCAATGGGAAAAGCCCAGGCCCTGACGGGTTCACTATAGCCTACTATAAAGCCTATAAAAACAAATTGGCCTCCCTACTTACACGAGCCTTTAATGAGATCTCAGCTGAGTCACACTTTTCCCCGCACTCACTGGAGGCACATATCACGGTACTGCCTAAAGAAGGCAAAGATCCTAGCCTATGCCCAAGTTATAGACCAATCTCTTTATTAAATATAGACATAAAAATTTTCGCCAAACTGATTGCAAACCGCCTAAAAATGTTATTACCTGATTTAATCCATGGCGACCAGGTTGGCTTTGTTATAGGCCGAGAGGCTAGAGACAACACTGTCAAAGTGATTAATATGATTCACCACGCCTCTCTGTCTACACAACCATCAGTTGTCATTACGACAGACGCCGAAAAGGCGTTTGATAGAGTAGATTGGGGATTTATGACAGGGATACTAAAACACCTAGGATTAGGCAAGACCTGTTTCCATAGAATACTATCCTTATATACCTCACCATATGCCCGCATTAAAATTAATGGGTCTCTATCTGACCCCTTCACAATTACTAATGGTACGAGACAAGGTTGTCCCTTATCCCCCCTTCTATTTGTTCTATGTATAGAAGCATTAACCAGGAGTATCAGAGCAAACCCAAACATCGCAGGCCTCACGGTAAAAGGTAAAGAATACAAGCTAGCTATGTTTGCTGATGATCTACTTGCCCTCATCTCCAATCCATCAACCTCCCTCCCAAGCCTGATATCAGAATTTAACAAATTTGGAGCCCTGTCTAATTTTAAAATAAATTATTCTAAATCTATCGCAATGAATTTAAATACACCCACCAACACACTTCTAAACCTGAAAAATAGTTTCCCATTCACTTGGCAGGATCACAAAATAAAATATTTAGGTGTAATGATCCCAAATGACCTATCTAAATTATTCACATTAAATTTCGTCCCTTTGCTGAACACATTGCGATTAGACTTTCAGAAGTGGCGGAAATTACATCTGTCATGGCTTGGCAGAATAAATGTAATTAAAATGAATGCCCTACCAAGAATCCTATTTTTCTTGCAAACATTGCCAATACACATTCCAGCTACATGGTTTCGCTCAATCCAAAATCTAATTAAAGCATTTGTCTGGGATCGCTCCACCCCACGCTTTAAACACGATATCTTATTCATGAGAAAACACCAAGGAGGCCAACAACTCCCACATATCCCAAACTACTACGATGCAATAATTCTGCATAGAATAATAGATTGGACACGGGCCAAGAGTGATAAACAATGGGTTCTTCTAGAGGAAGCTAGCTTCCAACAGTATATAGAGGTTACACCCTGGCTACCTTCATTACCGAAAATTTCTCATCCAACGGTCACCCCTACACTCAAAAGATGGGAGAGGCTACGAGATAATACACATATAACCTCTAAAATCTCACCCCTTACCCCCTTCCTGTATAACCCAGAATTTACCCCTGGGCTTGACAGATTAGCTTTTGACCGATGGACAGAGTGTGGGCTCTTCAGATTGGGCCAGCTGGTGAGCGCTGGTGAGGTGCGGTCATTCTCTGACATCCAGTCACTATGGAACATTCCGAACTCAGATTTTTGGAAGTATCTCCAGGTACGCCACTTTCTTGTCTCTTCTAGAAAGTCCTCTAGTATCAAAAGAGAACTCACTCCCTTCGAGAAGTTATGCATTTCACCCCAGACCCCTACGCACACTGTCTCCCAAGTATATACGATCATTATGGACAACTTTGCTGCTAAACCGCCCTCTTTTACAATCTCCTGGGAGAAAGACATGCAAACACTAGATATACAAACAAATTGGGATACAATTTTTCGTAATACACAGTGCAGTTCTCTATGCCTGCACACACTAGAAAACCTTTATAAACTCATATATAGATGGTACAGAACCCCATATATCCTCAAAAAAATGTTCCCCGCGGTGTCCAACCTTTGTTGGAGATGTAAGTCGGCACCCGGCACTTTTGTACACATCTGGTGGGAGTGCCCCCACATTTCTGTTTTTTGGACTGAGGTATTTAAGTGCTCGGAACTAATTCTGGGGGATACAGTACCCAAAGACCCGGGATTTTGGCTACTAAACCTTATCCAAATAGACACATACATTTATAAGCACTCATTACTTAGACACTTTTTTTTTTTTTTCAAAGTATTTTATTTAAATTTTGGTATCTTTCACAATTCAAGCCGTAAGATGTACGTTATTACAGTTACATTGGTGTGTACATGGACGTCTTAATCAACAGATACAACAGGATACACATCCAATTGACTTTTCAGACTTATACGCTCCCCTTGAGGCCGGGCCATCGAGGTGGCCTGTGCCAGCCTCTATGCTTATTCCGACCCATGGGTTATCCATACCATAGACTATTGAAATGTCACATAAGGTCGGGTTTGTTCATTTTTCGTATTCCAAGCAAACCAACAAACAGTTGTACATGCGATCATAAATGAGATCAACCGTGCTGTAGATTCTGCGAGCATGTATGCATTTTCATATAAGTAAACATGTAAAGAATATGGAACATGGGTGAAAGATTAACCAGTTTACACATATTAAGATATAACCATATAGACATACAGACATATAAGAGACACACACATTGGGGGAGACAAAGAACATCAATATGTTTATCTCTTATGAGTAGATCACCAGGAGCCTTAGTACTTTTACTGATAAGTCGCCCACAACCAAGGAAGGTCATTATAAGTACCCCGGCACCTTAGCTTATTAAGAATCTCAATAAATCCTATGCATCATGTGGCGTTACACAGAGGTAGATATTTGTCTATACAAGTACCAGTTGGTATTTTCAAACAGCTTGAAGATATGGTCTTTGGTAGTGCTATCTAACTTTTCCACATATGGGCCCCATTTCTTATAGAAGCGAGTAATGCCTTTCTCCACGTCTGGTAATGTTGCTCTTCGTTCCATATATATAATCTTGAGTAGCACCCTCTTAAGTTCTGTAATGGACGGTACAGAGCGCTTGATCCAATGAGTCAATACCAATCTGTTCGCAGCTCCCATAATGACAGTTATTACAGGTATAAGCGTTTTCCCTCCTGTTCCCATATCCCATTCTTTAAAGTTCAGTAAAATACATGCCAAAGGAGACTTGACCAAGTGCAATTGAAATACTGAGTTCACAAAATTGATAACCCTATTCCAAAAATTAGCTATTCTGCCGCACTCCCATAAATTATGAAACAGAGATGCAGCCCCTTGCCTGCATTTCACACAGCGGTCAGAAGCGTCAGGTACCATATGTGCCCTCTGTGCAGGCGAAATGTATGCTCGTGAGACGATTTTCAAGTATGTCTCTTGAAGGGAGGTAGAGAACAGGTGCTTATGTGTTGTCAGGGAGTGTCTCATAATGTCGTCTACCGTCTGTACGCTCTGGATATCTAGCTGCCATTTCTGTAGCGTATTTTTCCATTTCTTATCCCTGTTGGTATGATGCATATACGAATAATATAGTTTTAGTCTATACGTGGTAGTGCGAGTCACTGTAAGTAGTAGTTGAAGAGGGTCTTGTGGATTGTCCCCCTGCATCGCTGGAGGGCGTGTTTGTATAAAATGTCTTAATTGCAAATACATGAAGAACTGGGAGTGTTGTAATCCGTGTTTTTCTTTTAGGTCTGAGAAAGAAAGGATCTTTCCCCCCGGGTCGAATATGTCTCTAATTATAGATATGCCCTTGTCCCGCCATCGAAGGAATGTAGCGTTGTCTATACCAGGAAGGAATGCTGGATTTCCCCATATTGTGACGTAGTGTGACGTCTGTGAGTTTCGGAATAGTCTTTTATTGGTAGTCAGCCAGGATTTATATGTTTCTTTGAATAAGATACTTTCCCTAAAGTGTGGTGGGATTTTGTCTCTGGGGGAATGAAGAAGTGCGTTGGGGGAATATGGGTGAAAGAACGCCAGTTCTAGCTCGTAATTGGTGAACATGGATCTCTGCCACACCCAATCATTGATGTAACGAAATCCGACCGCTTTGCTGAATAAGTCTATGTCGGGTATATTCAGGCCTCCCTCCGATCTAGGTAGTTGTAATTTTGCGTATGCGATTCTCGCTTTTTTACCTGCCCACAGGAAGGAGGTAAAGGTCTTGATGACATTCCTACTATCCGACTTTGAAAGTGTCATGGGTATCATCTGGAGGAGGTATGCGAGTTTGGGGAAAGCAATGCTCTTAATAACTGACGCCCTGCCCATCAATGACAGAGGTAGATTGGTCCAGCCATTTAAGAGTTTGGAAATTTTTGCCAAGACGGGTTTAAAGTTAAGTGTGTACAGTTGGTCAATGCATGTGGGGATTTGTATTCCTAAATATTTAAATGAGGACGTCACTATCGGAAACTGAGCAATGTCTGGGTGTGCGCTGGGCGATGTGAGACTTCCGGACAGAACCATAAGCTCCGACTTGTTATAGTTCACTCTATAGCCAGCGAAAGAGCCAAAGTCATCTATTAATTGGACTATGGCTGGTATGGAACGTTCAGGCTCAGACGCGAATAAAAGCATATCGTCGGCAAATAATGCCGTTTTTAAGTCAGCTGCTCCTATCTTGACCCCTTTATAAACCGTGGACTGTCTCAAGGCTATAGCTAAAGGTTCCAGTGCCAATGCAAAAAGCAGCGGCGATAAAGGGCAGCCCTGTCTCGTACCCCTCTGGATTGTGAATGGTTGGGATAGATAGCCGTTACCCAGAACCTGAGTAGTCGGGTTTGTGTATAGTTGTTTTATGCAATTTATGAATTTGTCCGGCATCCCAGACCGCCTCAGTGTTTCAAATAAATGTTCCCAGCTTACCATATCGAACGCTTTTTCAGCGTCTAATGATAAAATTACATTTTTCTCAGTTGTCGGGTTAAATTTGATCCATTCCATTGCTGTGATCACTTTTCTAATGTTCACGACAGATTGACGTCCCCATATAAATCCAGATTGATCTGGGTGTACAATAGAGGGCATCACTACTTTTAGTCTTTCAGAGAGTATTTTTGTCAGCAACTTATAATCGGAATTAAGGAGGGATATTGGCCTATAGGATCCTGGCTGTTCTAAGTCTCTACCGGGCTTGGGCAGTACTTTAAGTGTAGCTGAGTTGAAGTATAAAGGTAGTGGGGTACCTCCCAAAATCTTGTTAAATATTTTGGCCAGTATCGGACTAATTTTATGGGTTAATATCTTGTAGAACTCATTAGTGAGTCCATCCGGACCGGGAGCTTTCCCTGTTTTTAGGGTTGTGATGGTTTTTGACACTTCTTCAGTGGTTTACTTAGACACTTTAATAATGCGGCCAAAGCCATTATCCCTACTCTATGGAAGTCTTCTACACCTCCCTCGATGAAGCAATGGTTAAAGAAAATCGACTACTTCTTGGATATGGAAGATCTACATAGTTTACATAGTAGGTAAGGCTGAAAAAAGACTTGCGTCCATCTAGTTCAACCTGGTATAGATATCCATTGCTGATTTGGTAGGTTCTGGTATTTTACAGACAAATTATATTTCTTATTTGTACCCATGGATGTTTTTCTCCAGTAAATGTTTGTCCAACTTTGCCTTGAACGCATTTAATGAGCCAACCATTACCACCTCTCTGGGAAGAGAGTTCCAGAGTTTGACTGTTCTGACCGTAAAGAAATTCTTTCTACTAGCTGAATGAAATCTTTTTTCTTCTAATCTATACTCATGCCCTCGCGTCCTAGATTCCTTTCTAGTAGAAAATAGGGTGTGTGACAGTTCCTTATATTGGCCCTTGATATACTTGTACATGTTGAGCATGTCCCCCCTTAAACGTCTCTTTTCTAATGTAAATAGTCCCAAATTGCTTAATCTCTCCCCGTAGCTTAAATTCTCCATTCCCCTAATAAGCTTTGTTGCTCGCCTTTGGACTTTTTCTAATTCTATGATGTCCTTTTTATAGTGTGGGGCCCAGAACTGTACTCCATACTCTAGGTGAGGTCTCACCAATGCTTTATATAGTGGCATAATTACCCTTGAGTCCCTAGTTTCCATTCCCCTCTTAATACATGCCAGAATTTTGTTGGCCTTTTTTGTAGCTACATTACAATGGGCACTACATCCTAGATTGCTGTCTATTTGGACTCCTAGATCCTTTTCAAGTATGGAATTACCCAGTTCCTCTCCGCTAAGGTTGTAACTTGCACACTGGTTGTGTCTCCCAAGGTGCATAACCTTACATTTATCTACATTGAACCTCATCTTCCATTTTTTAGCCCACTCATCTAGAATTGCAAGATCATTTTGAAGCATGGTGACATCTTCTGGTGATTTGATGACTTTGCTAAGTTTTGTATCGTCCGCAAAGATGGATACATTGCTGAGTAACCCTATCCCAATATCGTTAATAAAAATGTTAAACAAAATGGGCCCCAAAACCGAGCCCTGGGGCACTCCACTTAGTACCGGTATCATATCTGATACGGCACCATTCACAACCACTCTTTGTTCTCTATTACATAGCCAATTCCCTACCCATCTGCAGATATTTTCACCCAATCCTAGGTTCTCCATTTTATTAATCAATCTCTTGTGTGGGACAGTATCAAATGCTTTAGCGAAATCTAGGAAAATCACATCAACAGCATTTCCATTATCGAGGTTTTTGCTAACCTCTTCATAGAACCCTAGTAGATTAGTTTGGCATGAACGATTTTTCACGAACCCATGTTGGTTAGTACTGAGTAGACTGTGATTATCTAAATATTCCTGGATACCATCCCTTAAAAATCCTTCAAATAGTTTACCCACAATTGATGTTAAACTAACGGGTCTGTAATTAGCGGGATCTTCCTTTTTTCCTTTTTTGAATATTGGCACTACCTCTGCTATTCTCCAATCTTTTGGTACTATACCTGACGATAGTGACTTGCTAAAAATATAATGTAGGGGGGTAGCTAGTTCATCCCTTAATTCCATTAATACCCTCGGATGAATCCCATCTGGCCCTGGTGACTTATTTGTTTTGAGTTTGCTTAGCCTCAGTATTATTTCCTTCGGCGTGAAATCCACAATGAGATCTGGCTTATTTGTCCCGTTTGTGGTAAATGTTCGTTCCACAGTCTGCTCTCCCTTAGTAAATACTGATGAGAAGAACTCATTTAACAGTTTTGCTTTTCCCTTGTCCTCAGTAACACTTTTTCCACTAGTATCAGTTAGTGGGCCAATGTTTTCCTTAATTAAACGTTTACTATTTATGTATTTAAAAAACTTCTTTGGGTTGGTTTTGCTTTCAGTGGCTATGCACTCTTCATATAATATTTTAGCTGCTTTGATTTTGATCTCCTTCTCCTCAGGCCAACCCATTGCCCCACTGGAGACAAATCAACTATGGCATAATTTCAAACTTACTCCCACTTATAGGTCATATATGTCCACATAACCTTTTTCTCCTTATTCTTCTTTACTTCTTTTCTCCTTTTCCTTTCTTTCCTCCACTCTTGTAACTTACCTACTGACTTAATTGTATTGTAGACATATTATCGATTTCAACTTGTAGATCGAATGTTAAGATCAATGTTGTTGTCTACTGCTTCAATAAAAACAGTTTACGCAAAAAAAAAAAAAATTGTACTACTGTATTTGCCTCTACCACCTCTGATGGGAGGCTATTCCACTTATCCACTACCCTTTCTGTGAAGTAATTCTTCCTCATATTTCCCCTGAATCTTCCACTCTGTAGTTCCAGTGCATGTCCTAGTGTTCTGTTGCTCCTCTTCCTGTGAAGAATGTCTCCCACCTGTACTTTGTTAAAACCCTTGATATATTTGAAAGTTTCTATCATGTCCTCCCTTTCCCTTCGCTGCTCAAAACTATACATATTAAGACTTTTTAGTCTTTCCTGGTACATTTTGTGATGTAGGCCATGCTCCATTTTTGTTGCCCTTCTTTGTACAGTGTCTAATGGCATTATCCTTCCTTCCTTCCCTCCTGAAATAGCGACACCTAGATCCCTCTCTTCCTCAGTAGTTTCCATTATAGTGCCATTTATACTATATTTAGTCTTTGGATTTTTGAGACCCAAATGCATGATTTTGCATTTTTGGGAATTAAACTGTAGTTGCCATGCTCTTGACCATTGCTCTAATCTATCTAGATTCTGACTATACTTGCAACTTAACTGTGGCCCCTTCCCCTCTCTTTCAGAAGTGAATATGAAGCAAAAATAATTATTAATATGATCTGCTATTACATTGTCCCCCTCAAGAAGACTTCCACTCTCTGTATTTAGTCTTATTACTCCACTTTTTTCCCCCTCCTTTCACTTATACCCCTTTTACACCAGAGGTTGGACCCGGGATATTGCCGCTCCAGTCCGGGGCAGGGCATGGTGTAAATGGGCTGAAAAAAAATAACACGGGTACTGTTCCCCGGGAATCTGACCCGGCAAATGTTCAGGGTCGGACACGGGGCTTATCCGGGGCTCAGGGTGGTGTAAATGGTCATTATCCGGGTTATTTGGTGGGTAGAGGGGCGCGAAGAGCTGATTGGTGCTTCTGCGGCTCTGGCAGATGTCATCTGCTGGAGACCCGCACAGGGCGCATGTAGCAGCGCAGCAGCAGCGTTACCACGCTCTGTGCTGCAAGCACACTCCACACTGTGTTTACAGCCTCATCTGCTGCAGCACACACTGGCTGTCACGCAGTGTGTTCCACTTCGGCTGACCCCAAACCTGATTTGCACCATCATGACTGCAACACAGCTACTCCGTCTGCCATCTTTGCTGCAATGCTGGGAGCAGAACCCACCCCCTCCCTTTTCCCTTTCTTGTGACCTCATCTCAAACAGCGCAAAGGTCCATTTTTAATGACACCAGCAAGGAAAGACAGGGCTGATCCGTTTTCAGTGTGAAAGGGCCTTACCCGGGAATAACCCGGATTGAATTGCAGTGTAAATGGGCTCTGAGGCAGGGCATGCCCTGGCAATTTCCCGAGTCCTACCCGGTATTCTGGTGTAAAAGTGGTATCATATACCTAAAAAAAAAGTTTTCCCCCCTTTATCCACTGACTGGGCCATTTTCTCCTCAGCCTATGCTTTTGCACATCTTATTACCTTCTTAGCCTCCTTCTGTCTAACAAAATACACCTCTTTGTCCTCATTCTGCATCTGCTTATATTTCTTAAATGCCAACTTTTTTACTTTCACAATACTTGCTACTTCTTTCGCAAACCACACTGGCTTCTTTTTCCTTGTGTTTTTTCTAACTCTTTTGACACAAAGTTCTGTTGCTTTTAATATTGCACTTTTTAATTTTTCCCATTTCTCCTGAACTTCTTTTAAGTTCCTCCACTCTGCCAAAGAATCCCTTACATAGTTTACCATCTCTACAAAATCAGCCTTCCTAAAATCTATCACCTTTGTTTTTGTGTACGATTAGTCTGTGTCTCTCTTTATTCTAAACCATTCTGGTTGATGGTCACTGGATCCCAGGTTTTCACCCACATTTATGTCAGATATTATGTCACAATTTGTAAGCATTAAGTCTAATATTGCATCCTTACAAGTGGGCTCCCTCACCAATTGCTGGAGGGATGCTCCTTGCAAGGAATTCAGAATGTCCCTACTTCTGGTGGAACTTGTAACAGACACCTCCCAGATTAAAGTCTCCCATGATTATTACCTCTCCTTTGAATGCCATGTTGTTGTTGTCCTGCAATAGGCTATTTCAGTCAAGTTCCTCTTCATGACCTGGTAGTCTGTAGATCACCCCTATGCGAAGAATCGCCTTCTACCCTGTTTCTATGGTCACCCAAAGGGACTCATTTTTTCACTTCAATACTTTGTATTAAGGTAGTCTTTATGCTTTTTTCACATACATTACAACCCCTCATCCGATTCTTCCCATTCTGTCCTTCCTAAATAAAGTATATCCTGGTATAGCTACGTCTCAGTCATGATTTTCATTGCGCCATGACTCTGTAATAGCCACAATATCCAGTTTATCCCTTGTCATTATTGCAATTAGTTCTGGGATTTCCTAAGCTCCTAGCATTTGCACGCATAGCTCTTAAAGTTTTGTTTGTGCTTCTCCTGGTGGTAGCTACATTCATCTTTCTGGCTATATCTATTCGGTTTTGATCGGCATTATCTTCTGTTGCAGTGGATAGGCTTATTGTTCCATTTGCCTTCAGAGACAATACCTCTAGGTTGGGGGAGCAGATTTATTCATTCTTATTTGGTTCACTACCCCCCTCTGCTAGTTTAAATAGTTGCTGATGAAGCATTCAAACTTCTCACTTAGTATTCTTGTTCCCCTTGAAGATGGGTGCAGGTCATCACTTGACTATGACCCAACAATCCAAATCTCTCCTCATTGCACCAATTCCTTAGCCAAACACTGAAGTTGAGTTCGCTCTTCCCTCTGTGTACTGGTAATACTTCTGAAAAAGTTACAGTGGTTGGCAGTGGTCCCTGCTTTTCAGACCTGTTAGAATGGTCTGATGTTTCCATACAGAATTTCTTATTCATTATTTTTCTGTTTAGGTTTCGGAGGTCCAATAAAGACCTGAAACCTTTGTTTACGACAAATGGAGGAGAATAAAAACCCTTCCTTTCTTCTGCCCATGGAACCAGAGATGATCAAACGTTTTAGTCATACCATGGCTTTTCTATAAATGCTAACTGGTAACCTCTGATGACTATGTTCAGAATCCATTTGTCCTGAATACTTTCTTTCCAGCGTTCTGCAAATTTCAGAACTCCGCCTGCCACTGGAATTGTCACAAAGCTTCCAAATGGTCACTTTCTATGAGGAAAGGACTGCCTCCTCATAACCAGATGAATATTTCTCTGTAAGGATGCCCTGGTCTGCCTATACTGTTGTCTTGAGCAGTGGTTCTCAACCTCAGTCCTCAAGTACCCCCCTACAGTGCATGTTTTTCAGGTCTCTACATAGAATCACAAGTGAAATAATTAGGATCTTTTAAAATGTGTCAGTGAGTAAGGAGTGCAACTGTGCACCTGCCGGGTGACCTGGAAATTGTGAATTGTTGGGGGCAGAGTTTGAGAATCACTGGTCTTGAGGACATATCCATATATCTGTTACATCTGTCTTGCAGAAACCTAACTGACTTTCCCTCCTTCTCCTACCCCAATTTGCTTCCAATAAGAATCCTTACAAGGAAGAGTATATAATCTTTTCTTAAAAGGTGCCCATACACGGTCCATTTAATGAACCCGTTTGGGACTTAAATCGCACACATCGCATGCCTTGTGCATGCAATGCGATGAACAGCTAGTACAAAAAGTATTTGCAGCAAATACTTTTTGTACCGTACGATGAGATGCGCGGGAGCGCGCATCTCATAGTACAGAACGGACCGTCTATGGGCAGCTTAAGAATGGGAATCCGCTACAAAGCACTCCTGGCCATTTCCCCTGAAGTAACAAATTCTAAACATCCAAATGATGCTTCACAAATATGATCCACCGTTTTTGTATGGCTAAAAGATTTTTACAAATGTGTTCTATAGGTACTTTCTCCTGCATATCTTCTTGTAAAAACTAACACCACAGTCGTAATGCTATAGCAATTGCCAGTTTTGCTATTATGGCATGCTGGAAGGTGTAACAGCTGGGGGCTGTAGGTTGAAGATAATGATTTATGGGGTGATTTGGGTGGACAAGAGGATAGTGTAGGTGCACTATAAGCATCCATATGAACTACAACCAACTGCTAAATTGAGTGCACACATCCCACCCTAGCATCTAGAATGCCTAGGATCATTGAAAGCCTCAACAATATCACTGATCCTCCTCCTAGTAACAGGATATGGTGACCTGGAAAGGCACATGCTGAACATTGGGAGTGTTCAGCCTTACCAGTACAGTTTCCATTGTTGGTTTGTTAACTTTTTCAGAAAATCTTTCCATTGATAATAGATGGGAGTTCTTTGTTCTTCAGCAGCAAAATAACATTTGATTCACTGTGATCTTGACTCTGATGCAAATCTACAGCAGCAGACTATGCTTCTGAGACCAAGCTACTGTACATCAACTCCAGAAATGTTCTTGCTAGCAATTTCCCTTATAGTGTAGGACTGAAACCTTGGTTTCCTACAGTTAACGACCAGTTAGGCATTTAAAACTTTACATAGACTAATGCAGCACATACCTTTTGAGCTGTGCAATGAGCTGTGTGCAGGAACGTGCATTTCATCGCACCCAGCAATTGTACTGTGTATGGGCACCTTAAGATTACCATGCATATGAACTACAAAGTTATCTTTAGCGATATCCAGCATTTTGTTCAGTGTGTTCCCACTATATTGTTAATGATGCCTGCATCTGTGGATCGTTAATAACTCTGATCGTCAGATTGGACTGCATGTTCAGCAGGGGCTCTGGGTGACGCCATTGAACTATATGGTTCAGTGTTTGACCTGGGGAGGGAGCATTAGTTTCATGGCCCAGAGGATATTTTTTATAATAACGGAGGTGTTGCATATCGTATAGTGTGTATGGGGCATAAGTCTGGGATAGGCATCAGGTGCACAATTCATTACCTGCTCAGAACTATAACCTAAGTACAAGGAGCATGTAGACCTACAGTTGTATTAGAACGGAGGCAGTGGAAACATTTTCCAGAGTTCCTTAAGTTCAGCTGTCTATCACATCTTCCAATATAACAGCAAGTAATTAGTGCCAAGATGGATATGTCCCACTACGGAACCATATTACAACAGTAGTAATTTAGGATAGCATTTGCAAAAGCATTAGATACTGTATAAGTGAAAAGTTAAAACCGTTATAAGACAAATAGCATGTTATTACCTATTACAAAAACCTTAACAGTATTTAAATCATATATCGGATACAATGCATCAGCTTATTTTATTATATAAATATACATACAAAACAAAATATATATTTTTCTTCATTCAAAATCTCTAATTGATGAATAGGAGATTGCATGATCTTAAATCAAGAACACCACATCGTCAGAAACCATGACTTGGTTATCATTCTGCATGCTGCTCAGTGCTTGCTTCACTTCAGATAGTTCAAACGGTTCATGATTTCCTTTATTAATCAATTCCAATAACTGGTTAACGGCGACAGATTGTGAACGTGCAGCCTTAAAGGTTTTTAAGAGGGCCGCTTTAAATTCTTTCGTTCTACGAAAAAAAAAAAATATATATATATAATATTTGGAGTACAAATCTTCACACATTAGTTTATACTAAACAGGCACAGTTTTCCTGCAGAGGTCCTCACCAAAAATCATTTGCAGGGATACTGAAGTATGGAGGGTTTCTGCCAACAATGTGACAGATTCCCAAATGCCAAGCATTGTATGGGAAGCAAAGTCAATCATAAGACGGAGAACAATTTAAAACATTACCTGTTTTGACTTAATGAACTCTTTGTTATCAGCTCTCCCTGACTTTCCGACCGTTTCCGTGGAGTTCTCGCAGGTTGAGACGCTAAGAAAAATGCAAAGTATAGTTTGTGAGCAGATATTCTTTGAGAGTTAAAGTTTTCTGTGCTGCTGATACTGCAACCTAAAGTTTTTTAAAAAAAAAACACTTATTCTGAAATAAAGCGTGGTGCTTCTAAGTTGCGGTATGAAAAATATAAACTAAGTATATTCATTGCTGGTTTTGTAACATGGCCTAATTACAGACTAAAAATAATTTAATTGATACAGATGTAGCGCTGCTCATCCAGCGCTGGGGCTTGCCAGATCACCCCCACTGGCGAGCGGATGCTACATCTGGCTGGGACGTGCGAGTTCCCCGTAGGCGGGCGGCGGGAACCCTGCCCGTCTTCGCTTCAGGGTAACGGGAAGGGTTGGGGGGGAGCGGGAAAGCGCAGAGACGCCAGGGGAGCTCCGGTTGAAGGGGATGTGCGTGCGTCTCATGCGCGCGCACCCCCTTCCAGCGGCTGGTGAATCCACCGCCAGACCCTGCAAAGACAACAAGCGCTCCATCTGTAACATAATTTTGTCACTGCTAGCAATATTGATCATTGAAGACGGATACAAAAGTGATGGTCCAGTATATACCTTCACTCTGACTGTTCTCATCCTGGCTGAAAGCATAGGGGTCCGTAGAGTCTTGAGAGTCAGACGTTTTCCCTGCTCGCCTTGAACTTTTCCTGAAGAGGAAGAATTTAAAACAAAAATCAGTTCTATCACAGGACGCAAGAAAAATAAAACCCTCTGTTACAGAGAAAAACATATTTTAATAGGGAAAGGTTACATCGCCCCCTGTTGTACCTCATTCCTTCTTGACTTGGTATTTCTGGACTTAAATCCAGATCTTTTTCTTTTCTCTTTTCCTTTGCTAAGACCTTAAGGGGAAAATAAATCAGACAAATGTGGCAACTCATTTTACAGCATATGAGGACTTCTACATTGAACGCTAGCTTGAAACCACAAGGTTGTACAATTTTTCAATAATGGTTATCGAAAAAAAAAAATCAATAATCTTTTGTTTACAATTTCTGAACTATTAAGAAAACACAAAGATACAACAGGCATAACAAAGGTCAATTGCACAATTCGAAGATAACCCAGTTCTACAACTCCTGCCAAAAGTAGACAGGACAGAGCTGATAAGCTAAAGGTGGCTGAAGGACAGATGTTACATGTTATGCAGGAGCACCTAATATGCTTGGGGGTTCACATACCTTCTTAAAATAAGCAAACTGGACAAGTTCAAGCGCCATTTCAGCATCCTGGAGGTCAATGGTTTTGCTCATTCTGACTTTAGCATGAGCAGTAGCCAATCTAATCATGGTTTCCAGTGCCCTAGCAGTGACTGGCATAGTCTAGGTGGTGAAGATAAACAGTTAGTTGTATAGGAAGCAACATGAAAAAGTAATTGAAGCAAATAAACATCTACACCAAGTCTGGGTAACTTGTTCTACAGCAGCTGGGAAAGTCTCAGCATGCCCGGCTAGAAGTTTGCTACTAGGGTATGCTAAAATTGTGCCAGGGCATGCTGGGATGTGTAGTTTCACAACAGCTGGAGAGCTATAGGTCGGCTAGGCCTGTAGCCCATACAAATACAAATTTTCATGGCAGCCAGGAGAATTCATTTCTACCATTCTTATAACTCAAGGTGTAAACGGAACAAAAAAAGAAATGTTTTTCAAGAAGTTTCTACATGTATATTAAGCACTGGAGCCAAACAGTTCATCTAAATACAAGTCATTTTATTAACAAACTGCACATACCCTAGCACGGTCATTGTTCATTTCATCATGGCTTCGGATCTTGGCGTACTCATGACATATGTGATCTGCCGCCTCATGAGTCAGAACAGGCTTCATCAGTTTAGCAACATGGATATATTTCCGTATAAACTGCATACTTACAATCTTTGCTTTGCTTCAGGTAAGGAGAAGAAAAAAAATAAGAGGACATTTTAATTGAAATAATGCATAGAACAGTAAAAGTTAATTATGATTTAGAAGTCACACAAACTGCAGATTAGTGTTGGGTTGAGAATTTCAGTGCCTGTGTATTTGCTTATTTTATGAAATGAGTAGTTTAGGTAGAAGACCTGACAACAGCCTTACGTTCTTTTAGTGAAGCATTAATGACAATTTCCTTCCCTGGGTAAAGTCACGAAATTAACATAAAACTAGGTGTGCACGATACAATTGGGCTGATTTGTGATTGGATAAAATGCTCATACCTATATGCTACAGTATAAAATAGACCAGACAGGGATTTTTTTTTTTTTTTTAAATAAAAAAAAACTGCCAGAAATGCTCAGCTTCAATTAACCGATTAGTCAGCCTCCACATACAGGTGTAGCTACTGTATCAGGGCATTCCCGATAACCTGGCCATATTTTCTATAGTTTATCCTGATTACCTCATCCTCCATGTTGGGAAACATATGCAGTTTTAGTGTCAAATAGCAGAAACTGCCTAATGTTTTTTTTTTTTTTTTTGGGCAGACTAGATAAGCCAAGTGGTTTTTATCGGTCATTAAATTATTTATTTACACTGGAATTTTTGGTGAACTCACGATATCTGATGATACCATCTATAAACATTTAAATGGACAGGAATTGAAATCTAAAAAATCCTTTCCACAAGAGATCAGGTACCTCTACAGCTACAGTTTGTTACAGTAACCAGTCTTTGCTTTTAAAATGTAACAAAGAAATCGCTTGCAGTTGTTGCGAAATAGTTGAAATCAATCTATACACAAATCATATCCATTTCATTTGAAAACAAAAGCATTTACCCAATGTCACTTAAAAATAAAACTTAACAGAGCAAAGATATCCCCAAATTCCCATTACTGAGGCACACACTTTCGGCGTGGTCCATGCAGCAGGTTATCATGTTTCTCGTAAATCTGAAGCTCTTGATCAGTGACATCGGAGGCATTTGGATCATCAGTTGCAAAGATCTCCACATTGCACCCGAGAGGCATTGCTGTGTACAAAACAATTCACTATTAATGCACATTTTAAAATTAGTTTTGACCTGTAAAATAAAAGTCAATGTAATATTTCAGCAGGAGATATGACTACAGGGCAAATGTACACTACAGTATGTCACACTGCAAACCTGAACCTAGAAGCACCAACTGCTCCAGGAACTACAGTATTAATATGGGATGTAGTCAGAATGCTGACACCACAATGTGGACAGTGTTAAAATTGTGATATTCAGCATGTCAACATTAGGATTAGATTGCAGGCAGGAGGGATAGGCTTAGGATGCGGATGAGGTCAGAGTTAAGCTGCCAGGGGTAGATATGTTGATAGTGTTGGGGATAGTGGAGAAATTTACAGGAATGTGGAGAATCAGATCTGAACCAAAAGTGACTGCAGAGATTGGCAAGATGAGCTAGAACCACTAGAAGACTAAGGGGCAGATTTATTAAGCTTGGAGAAGAGATAAACTGGAGATAAACTGGAGAAAAGGTAAAAGGAGATAAAGCACCAGCCAATCAGCTGTGTTTGAAAAAGACAGTTGGGAGCTGATTGGCTGGTTCTTTTATCTCCTTTTACCTTTTCTCCGCTTTCTCTTCTCCAAGCTTAATAAATCTGCCCCTTAGTCCCAGTTGGGCCACCAAGACTAAATGTTCTGACATGTCAACATTTTATCAGAGTCTGCATTAGAAAGGTCAACACTGACATCATGTTGACATTCTCATGTCAACATTTCATATCCACCCCATTTATCTCTCCCCCCTAGCTCCACAAGGTTTGAAGTGGTATGTTTACTGTTGATGCATTCCATCCGCTTGTATCTTCCTGTAGAGCAGGGGTTCTACATTCCCCACATACACCAAACAGGTTTTGTTCGGGGACTTCCTTTCATCATGCACACACAAGTTAATCTGCTTTGTGGAAGCCGGTGTAACATCTAACCCAACAGACAGAAAGCCTCAGAAACCTTGTTGGGAAACCTTAAATGTTGAGAACCACTGCAAGAGATTATGGAGCCTGGACCCATCAATTGCAGAACTGCCTCTCTGAACAGGCTGCTAACTGAACCATGTGCACAGCTTAATCTTTGAGACAAACATATGTTCTTGGCAGGATCAGCTACCTAGCTCCCAATCTGGCCAAGTTTATTACAGCCAGGCACTGATGGCGTATGAATTTCAGCTGACAGATGCTACCTAATCTGAGTCACCGTAGAAATCTAATCCTGTTGTCAGTCTGACCATACTGCGGCACACACAGCCATGCATTTCCCTGGCAATCCTATGAAGACAAATATTCACTCTGTGCACACTATAAAACTATGAAAACTTACATTCAGCTGCATTTGCTACATATACTCTCCATAAGGTAATTGGAGGCAGTCAAACCTCTACTGAGCATAGGTACTAAAGTTGCTATTGTTTCACAACCAGATCAATCTATTTTTCCTGCACTGTACTTCAGGTGATACAGAAGAGATTTATAAATGGTTTAAGAAATTATATTGTGTAACTAGATTTTGGACAGTCAGTGCTTTGCTGTAGATGTTTGAATGACTGAAGCTTGGTGCATCTGTCCCTATGGCTATTGCAAAGGGTGTGGTATATGGTCCCGACAGTCGGGATCCCAACAGTCATTAGCCCGACATTGGGATTCAGACTGGCCGGACTCAGACAGCAGGGCAAGGGCAACAAAGACCCTTGCAGGCTCGCTGCGCTCGCCACGCCGTGGGCACAGTGGCTCGCTACGCTCGCCACCTATTCTATTCTCCCTCTATGGGGGTCGTGGACCCCCACGAAGGAGAATAGCCAGTGGCCGTGGGGACCCCAAGTTGTTTTTTTACTGTCGGGATCCCGACTGTCGGGCACCCGCTTCAAAAGTGATAAACCACCAACCAGCTCCTGACTGACATTTTTCAAAACACCATCTGAGATGACAGGTAGGAGCTAATTGGCTGTCTATCACTATCCATTTTATTACTTATGAAGCTTAGTGCACCTGGTCCTTTGTAATCGCTTATGACTGCATGGACCGCAGCAACACCGGTTATGTAGCTGCTCTGCCTTCTTGCTGAACATACAGATCTATCCAGATTATGCTGGGCATACATGTACAGATAAAATGCCATGCCGGTCAAATGACAGACTGACAACCACCCCACACACACAGATATCAGCCCGTATATGGTCTAAAATTAACCAAAACCTATTAAGTGGTTACATATTGGCAATGTATGTTGCCAACAGCAGGTCTGAACCATAGGTTCACAATCTCCTGTAATTAAGCCAAATTACCCACGGCTACTGGATTCACCCCAGGCTATACTGCAGTCTACAAAAAGTCATAATCGCACAGCATACCATATCCATCCTGTTCCCCAGGCGTCCTGTATCGGTGCATTCGCAGTACATGGTCTGCAATTTCATGATCATGGTCGGCATCCATTTGGTCCAGTACAATAAACAGCAGGTCAAACCTTGAAAGTAGAGAGTCTTGTAGGCCAATATTTTCCATTGGTGTCCTAAACTGATCATACTGTTGATAACAAAAAAATTAGTAGGTTTACAATAATTGTTTATTGGGCACATATACTCTAAAATCAAGGTATTAACAGTGAGATGAAAGTTGTAAATTATACTCACTGTTAATTCATTTTCTTCCTAGAGATCCCATGGCAGCCATAACACTGGGATATTCCACTCCTCCTTCTAGATAAGACGGGACTTTTTAGGGACCGCCCACCTTGAGTATAAGTCTTTTCCTCCCTCACCCCTGTCTTTTGAGTGTCTCTGTAACAAGGTACCTGAGAAACACAAGCACACAAGGGAGGGAAACCAATGGCTGCCATGGGATCTCTAGGAAGAAAAGGAATGATCAGTGAGTATAATTCACAACTTTCTTCTATGATCCCTATGGCAGCCATGACACTGGGACATACCCAAGCGAAACACAAAAGGGAGGGAGACCATAATGCATGCGAAACATAAATTTGGGTACTTGTGTATTTTGGCGGCTCCCATCGCATACCATAAGGCATCCGATGGTATGCGATATCGCGCGATACTGTACAATGTCATACAATTTTAAAATTGTATGACATTGTATATGCCATACAATGCGATGCAACGTTGTATAAGCACCCTAATGGGTGCTTACAATGTGAAATGCACCCCCACCACTATAAACGTGAACCCGAAGCGTGGCGAGCCCGCGAGTGGCGGCGGTACGCGTCCTCCGACATTTTCATACCCCCACTATCCATGTCGGCGGGGAGGTGAGAATAGAAAGTGTGGCGAGCGCAGCGAGCCCCGCGAGGGGACGCGGATACCTGTGAAGCCCGCGAGGGGACTCCAATACCTGTGAAGGTATCCGCGTGCGCTCGCCACGCTTCGGGCTTGCCACACTTTCTATTCTCAACTCCACGCCGACGTGGATAGTGGGGGTATGAAAAGGTCAGAGGACGCGTACCGCCGCCGCTCGCCACGCTTCGGGTTCACGTTTATAGTGGGGGGGGGGGGGGTGGCGTGGGGGTGCATTTCACATTGTAAGCACCCATTAGGGTGCTTAAAAGCACCCTTTATGGTGCTTATACGATCTTTCATTGCATAGGGGGTAAAAATCGCATCGCATGCGATGCATGCCATGCGATGAAAAACATTGCGCGATGCACATCGGGGGCGCCGCTATAATACACAAGTACCGAAATTTGTAGTCACCGAGAGGTTTTTCTTATGGATAAAGCCTCCTGGAGAACATGACTGCCAAAGTGGGCAGCAGAAAAACATTTAACGCAAAGTATGGACCGGCGACTATGTTGCCGCCTGAGATCAGTCACCGACCCATTGGCCCTTCTAGCCCATGACATGGATACTGCCAGAGTTGAATTTGCCTTAACTACTGGAGGTGCCGTCCTGCCTTCGTGGTTAAAGGTAAATCCAATCTGTGTGAGAATACAGTCACATGGTCCGACATCACTTGTAGATGAGAATTTAGTCAAATTTTTTTTTCCATACAGCCTTTATTTCTCTTAGATTCAGTGAGCTTTGGTTTTCCTACCAGGACCAGGTTCCTTGTACGGAGATGTTTGCTAGATGTGCACCCCATCCTAACAGACTTGCATCTATTTAAGTACAAGAAATTCTTGACTCAGAATGAAGAACATTGTTCGTAAACCACTTGTCCACCATTTTAGGGATTCTTTTGCCTTGTTACTCAGACAATGAAAATGATAAAAGAGCGGTGTGTTAATGAAAGCGAGTGACACCTGAAAAATAAAATGTTATTTTTAAATGTTTACGCTCCATTATGGAGAAGGTGGAAGAGAGATGGCCCATGCTGGCCCTACCTGACCCTAACTGCTGGAGGCAGCGGTATTCTGCTCAGATTGGCTTCGGTCCCAGGACGCGGCTAGATGACTTCAGCAGCTAGCATGCAGGTGTGGAAGGACTGCAGCGGTCAGCTTGTTCTTACTGTCCGTAGCCAACACGTTTCATGCCTCGCTGGGCACTTTTGTCAAGGATACAGCCTCCCAATCTCTTGTCGATATTGGTCCATTCTTTAGATATCAATTATTGAACAACCTTATGCACTGGAAAGGTTCTTACTTTTCTGGACTGTTCTTCAAATAATGGTTCCTCAGAGGGGCAGGGTACCTCCTTGTAATTCATCGACTTATAAATGTTTCAGCAAACTCTACACCAAGTCGAGATTGAAAGACTTTAAGTCTTCTTCCAGTTCCCTCGATTCTTTACTAGCAGTCCTCAATGAACTCTATTTCTTCTGGATGATACTTCGCCCTCATAGCCAAGCCATTCTTGATCTCTAGGACGTTTAGGATTTTGTAACTGCAGAAACTTCTCTTTTGAAACAAACGACTGTTTCATCCAGTTGATCCGCTCTCTGAGCATATCGGATTGATCAGTCTTCTCAAGCGCCTTTTAAATGTTGATTTAACCCCAACATGTCAGTCAGGTTCATACTAAGGATGGACAAGTGGAACTAATGATCAGAACAGTGTTTACGGGGGACCATTAATCTGGTGCACACAAGAGCATGCAGGCAGAAGTGAATTTACTGCGCACTTCTGCCCTACTGAGTATTCCGAATTGCCCACCGCACATAGAAGCAGGCCAGGTGGATCTGCATGCCTCCAGACAGCACTGACCAGAGGCATACATCCAGTTCAGCGACCGCCATCCCCCAGGGGCTCTCCCCAGGGAGCCACTGCAACCAGCTCCTGCTGGGACAGAGGTAACCCTGTTTAAAACCAAACAAAAACCCTACACTGTCCTTACTAGAAGGAGACAGGAGAAAAAAAAAGACACAGGAGTGAGGGAGGAGTAGACTGTTATACTCAAGGTAGGTGGTCCCTAAAAAAAGTCCTGTCTAATCTAGAAAGAGAAGGGGGAATATCCCTTGGCTTTCATGAAGATAGTAGATGAAAACAAGGTCTAATCTAACACAACATACAAGGACTGAGCGGCCAGATGTACACCACGTCATTTTTTTTTTTTTTTTTAAGTTGGTGGGTAGTTAGAGGAGTCTGCTCAGTACAATAAAGGACAACATTATCTGCATCAAATCATTAGATTGGAAGCTCACAACCAGGGCCCTCTGCCCTCACTTCTAACAATTGCACCAACCCTTGTGCAGCCGGGGCAGCTTTTAGTTGTATTAGGATTGCTGATGCAGCAGTGTTTATACACCTTGTAGTCTATGTCCTGTAATGCTCTGTGCTGTAAGAGTTTGATTTAACAAACAGATCAGCCACAATATGGACTGTAGATACAAGTGATATACGTCACTTCTGTAGCTTGTGTCTTGTACAGTAGGTCACAACTTCTCCAGTGGTGCCCCCGCTTCCCCATACACTAGTACAGGGAGAGTGATTCAGAGAAGGGAAAGGTGTTTTAAGTTTCGCTTCTCAATTTCACTTTACCATTTGGAGAAGGTTAAATGGGCTGAAGCATACCACGGTGTGCATCGCTCCACGTCTTAAGTTCAGCATCAGTCCTGTGACATAAGTTGATACTGAAATGCAAGACAGACTTTTTTGAATACCCCCCTATTTCCCACAGGGAAATAATGGTGGGCGCCTATTCAATGCGGTCTTTCCCAACCGCATTGAAGTCAGAACGGACCCGACTTTAAAAGCGGACGGGCCCGTTTTGGCAAGAACAGCCATGGATTGTCGAGATCACGGCCGTATTTCGACAATCCACAGCCGTATTTGTGGACACGCCCCCTTTTCGCCGATCGGCAGGCAGATGAAATCCTGCTTGCCAATATACATGCGAGCGCTCCAAAAACGGGCAAGGGTCACGACTGTTGGGACCGGGTTTGAATAACTCTTTGACTCACTAGGTCAGCCTTCACACTGCTTGACAGAATTGAGCATAGGCAGTTTATGTGAGAACAGCACTGGGTATAATATATTACTTGTTTAGTGCCAAGGGAGGCAGAAAGGGAAAGAAAAGTGGGAGCACCCTTGCATCACAGAAAAAGATGTTGGTAATTACGGTTATTAAAATTTCATTTTTAATAAGTATGCATTAAAATGGAGGATGAATAGTCCTTATTCACCAATAGGCTAAAAAAAAGCGCTGCAAAAATATAGGTGATGTGTGGCAGATTCTGCCTAGGTATCGGCCCTTTAGAGATGGTCTATTAAGGAAAAATCAAGTGTGAGCCTCATTTCTCCTTTCTTAGCCCATAGGGCTATTTCACATGCTCCGGCTCCTGCCGGGCAGCGAAACCCCGCACGGCCAAATGCCGTGCCGCACACAGTAGTTAATAATGGATACTATTGTGTCCATTCACATGGGATGGCCACGGCCCGGCTGCCGCCGGATCCCACCACTGGAAGGGATGGCTGCCGGACTGGGGCCATCCCCACCATTGAAAACTTCTGAGTGCGGCACAGCTTCTTGGCCGTGCTGGGTTTCGCCGCCCGGCAGGAGCCAGAGCGTGTGAAATAGGCCATAGTATATGGGTGATATTAAGGCTTTAAATCATACAGTAGGTGACTTATTTCCTAAAACAACCTTAAATCCCCTTCTCCATAAATGTACTTAGAATATATTACTACCAGTTGAGTATCCCTTATCCAAATTATTCCGAAAACCATACATTCCAGAAAGTGAAAAAACAAACAAACATTTCTTGCTAAAAAGCACTACTGGGGACATCTGTAACTGCTCTACTGAAGACGTAATATGTAACTGGCACTACTGAGGACATATGTAACTGGCATTAAACACGTGCAAGAAAATGATTGCTTGCCACTCAAATTCAGTATCTGAGATTGTACACAAATTTTGTTTTATGTTTTGAAACCTTGTTTCATGCACAAATAAAATATATGTGTGTATTCATGTGTTTGTACAACATAAATGAAAGATACCTCAAGATAGATCATTGAAATATAAAAATATTCTGAGATAGGGGAAAATCAGTTACCCAAAATTCTTCTGGTCCCGAGCATTTTTGGATAAGGGATACTCAACCTGTATATATGGCATTGATGCGACTATAATGACAAATTTTAGTCGATCGTTTACGTTCTACATGTATGCTGCCCAATACAAGAACAGTTTCTGTAGAATAGTCCTGTGTACTTTATGATGGCCATATTCAAGATAGAGATACATGCACCATTTAGTCACATCTTGCCATTAGTAACACAGAATACACAAGTGTCCTAGGAAACATACCCTTCCATAAACTGGATTAGCAGCAGCAAGGACACTGCATCGAGCATTCAGTCTTGCTTGAATTCCTGCTTTTGCTATAGTGACGCGACCTTGCTCCATCACTTCATGGATTGCAGTCCTGTCCATGTCAGACATTTTATCAAACTCATCAATACAGACAACTCCTCTATCAGCCAGTACCATTGCACCGGCCTCCAGACGTCTCTCTCCTAGAAAGCCACAAGAACGGATTTAGTGGAATATACCATTGCTGAAATAATTTTACAGGGCCTAGAGCGGTACGGATTTAGAGCACTACTTTTTACATACTAGACAGTCCAGTTTCTTGACTAAACCCACTTCAGTAGATGACATCTAGAATAGAAATGAAATGTACTTGCCAGTTTCCTGGTCGGTTGTCACTGCTGCTGTTAACCCCACCCCAGAGGATCCCCTTCCGGTGGTGGAAATAGCTCTGGGAGCCGTGTGCAGCACGTAGCGTAGCAGCTGAGACTTGGCAACTGATGGATCACCTAGAAGTGCAGAGTGAATGTAGGCATAAATTCCACTCAAACTTCCCCGAACTACATGGGGCAATTGGCTACAGTTTATCTTTACCTATTAGCAGAACATTAATATCGCCTCTTATGCGTGTCCCATTGTCCAGGACCTTCTCATTACCGCCAAGCAGCATACACAAAATGGCCTTCTTAATATACTCATGCCCGTGAATGCTGGGCGCCAAAGATTTGCTTAACTGGTCAAAAATATCCTGCAACAAATAAAGTGTTAGAACATAGTTACCCTGTTTGTTGCCAATTTTAAATCCTCGTTGAAAGATTACCTTTGAATGTACTCTGCAGAATTTCTTGATCTTTGCAACATCGTCACCTGAAAATGTTGGGGCAATTTCTTTGCTCATTGCTTTGATGTTATTAGCCAATAAAATGGTCCTAAACCAATGTAATAAAATAAAAAGTAAAAATCAGCCTATGCATATTACTAGTTTGATAAAGGATCATAAATGCGAAGCCATGACTGTGTACAGCTAAATACCATGACAGTTCACACACAAAGGTTTATCATGGTGCATAAAGCTGCATAAGATTACTGTGAGAACGGGATTGGTATGTAATCCCGGCGGTCGAAATCCCGTCAAAGGGGGGACGTGGATCACCCCCCCCTCGGGCTCGCTGCGCTCACCACGCAGCGGGCCCGGTACCTCGCTAAGCTCGGCACACTAATTTATTCTCCCTCTTTAGGTGTCGTGGACACCCACAGAGGGACAAAGTGCCGGGATTTCGACCGCCGGGATGGTGACTGCATCCCGTGAGAAAATACTCTGCCAGAATGGTAAAAAAGGATGTCCTCAGCCACTGTAAAAAAATAAAACCAAGTGACAGAGCCAGGCTGTATTCTTTCTAGAATATACAGTTAAAAGCTCAAATCTGGCATATACAGACATGTCCATGTATATCTACTGTAGCCTCCTTTTGCATTAAACATCACTTTCTAGGTCTGCTGGGCATCTTGACATTCTCCATTAATAGCACCTTAGTTGCAAAACAGAGCAAATGGGACAGACTGCAAATGAACATTTAATATGCTGGGAGCAGGAAAGTGCATTCAGGGAAGAGGAGGGCAATATTAGGCACTGGTGGGGGGACGTATAGTTAAGTAGTTAAGATGCGGGAGGATGCTAGTGACCATGAACCTTGAAATACCTTAGAGAGGAGAGGAATTTCTGTAGCACTGAAGTCTCCTAAGTATTAGCAATTCTAGGTGTAAAACGTACCTTGTGGCATATTTTGCAATCAGGTTAGAGACAGAATGGCAGTAGGAGCAGCTGTAGACTAAACATGTTCACAATGTCAAGAGGATCAACCATAAGGTGGTGGGAAAAATTTTTTGTTTTCCAATAGTCTAAACATTTTTGTTACTGTTGATCTGTACCAAGCACTGTATATTGACTGACAGTCAGAATTTACCTGCATACCCAGGATTAGTATTTGCTGTAGCAAGGGGACTATCTTGTCTGCAACGCAAACATTCTCTAGTCTAGTTGGAGGTTACTACCAGCATTAATAACCACATGTTCCAAGCTTTCCATAACCAGAACTGCCAAATGGACAATAAAGTAAGCTCTTGAGGTCAAGGAATGTGAGAAAATTATTTTGGTGATGGCCAGGGGAATACGATCACTGATTACATTCTATAGTCAGTGACCCTAAGAAACTTGTAGAATTTTCTCAGACCCAGAATAGTGTTAAACGCTCTTGAGGATTTTCCGACAAGGAATAGTTAGAAGTAGGACCCATTACCTTCGTCTGAAGGAAGTACAGTAGGAAAATTTGAGTCTACATTAAGGGTCATGCATAACCTTTAGAAGAGGAAACCCAGAAGCCAAGTGGGTCAGTATGGGAGCTCTGTGGAGGCTATGGACCTCGAACAAAGAGTTAACAAAAGGTAAGTACCATAACTCTTCAGAATCCATAGTAGTAGTAGTACGTTTATTTATAAGGCTCGACAAAGCGTTCGCAGCGCCGTACATAGCAAACAAAAAACAGATTACAAGGTAACGTACAGGGTGTGTTGATAAAATACAGCATAAATAGGCTCCACAAATTACCTTGGGGATGTCCTAAAGCAGTATCACTAAGGCAGGGGACGCTCCTGAGCTGAACAAGGAAATTGTTACCCAAATGCAGCATCCCAGGAGGCAAAGTTATCAATTGAATAGAAATGGATATAAATATGTATATAACACAACTGTTTGGCAGATGCTACATGACTAGCTGCCCATGAAGGCCCTACAGACCAAGTGGAATGAGCCTTGAGAACCACAGAAATCAGTAGAACTGCTTCCTTGTATGCCTGAGCAATGGTCATACAAAACAATCTAGCCAAGATCTGCTTGATAGCAGGCCAACATCTTGTGAAAACCGCACAAAACAAACAGCATCAGACTTACAGATAGACTTCGTTCGCTCTACATAAATCTGAAGTGCTTGCACCACATCCAACAATATATAATTTATGGAAGGATTAGGAGATTGAAAACGGGAACTACATTTTCTTCATTGATATGGCATTTTGAGACCATTTTAGGAAGGCAACCTCAACCTTTGTTGAACGCTGGAAGGCATTTGCATCACTTCCGGGACGCAGGAACCACGGAGTTTGACTTCTGGTTTCTGGTACATGGGATTACAGGGAGTTAGCGCACGGACAGCTGATACAGGAGAAACTGATTGGAACAGGTATAAATACATGGACATGACTAGTGTTTAGCACACTTCTGATGAAGGCCACTTTGTGGTCCGAAACGTGTTAAGTGTGCTGCGGACGTGACTGCTGGCTCCCCAATGGAGAACTGGGTACCTTGAGCTGGCACTTGGACGCCCTGGACCTCCCTTGTAACCTCCGTGGGTGAGAGAACTCCGCTTGTGTGAGCCCAGCAACCTTTGCCACTTTGGACTTGTATTATGCTTTATTTTATCACATGTTTGTGAGTGCTTTTAATTAATTCAATTTGTTGTTTGATTTAGACCTACTGCACCAATTGTTTGTTCTTTCTTCTCCAACCAACCCCATCATTAAATACCCTGTGTGGGAGTTTGGTTTGTGAGGGCACCAGATCTGCAATTAAAAACCTCCAAAGTGGAATGCCCAGCAGTATTTGCCTATTGGGACACTATCACGCTTTATTATCGCTTATTTGTGAGTGCATTATGAGACAATAAAAAGCCTGCATTGTGTTGGAAGTATTGCACCAATTGTATCTCTTTTTTTTCTCCTAAATCACCCCACCCGGGTAATATCCCGGTGTGAGCTGTGATTGGAGACTCTTTACAGATAACTTTGGACTAGTTATACAGTGGATTCTAATTAAAATTATGTATTCATGTATTTAAGTGTATGAAACAGGAGATAGCGATTTGGGTTTGATAAATTCTTTTTTCTGCTGAGGACCGGTGTCTCAAAGAAAATCTGAAAGACGAGAGCCAAGGCAGAGGCATTAGCCAGGCAGAAAAGTATTTTCTGTCAGCCACTTTAAAGCCACAGAGTCCAATGGATCAAATGGAGCTGCTTGTAACACCAAAGACAAGTTTAACAGAGCCACTGTAGGGACAAATAGAGGCTGAATATGAAGGAGGCTCTCCCGGGTGTATGTCCTGTCAGCTCAGGTAGGAAATAAGGACTCCTTGGATGAACACTGCAGATATTACTGGAAGATGACGCTCTGCCCACTTGAAGATGCGAGTCACCTCTCTCATGGTGGATAAACTTTGCATCCTTACCTGATGATTGAGATCAGCCACTGTAGTTGTGTTTTCAGACTGAACCTGCAGTCAGTATTTTCCCTGCACAGGAACAAAATAACTCACCCAAATCGAATTCTATCTGCACGTGTTGTATCTGCCCCACCTGCAGAGCACATGGTTTTGTACATTTGCGAAGGAATTTGCCTGAGAGTGAACCAGAATAAGGCCCTAAGGTAGGAAACATCCACCTTCGTACGCTGTTCTGGACAAGAACTCAAATCTGAGGTATAGTCTTCCTCCTGGTTAGTCAGCCTCAGGATCCAAGGCCTGCACTGAATGAGATGAGGGAGTAACTCCTCTGGATGCCTTAGCGGCCTCTGGTCTGTACTTCTATTACATATCTTTAACTTGACTGAGCAGGTCCTGCAAGAAACAGTACAGAAGCCCCAGACTCCATCTTGTCCTTCATAGCCTTGTTTTTGGACATAGCCAAACACACCTGCAAAGTGCAACTATAAATCATATGCAAATGTGACAACCTTTACAAATGCCATATATATCACCCCTAACACATGGTATAGGTAATAAGAGGTGAAAGACCGGTATCATTGGACGATAGACCAAGCAAGTGTACTTAGGGGGGGGGGGTGCACTGTTCCTGGGGCCCCACCAGTTCCCTCCAAACAAGGATAAGCAATTAGAACCTTCTCCTCCACCCCCTCTTGGCACACCTGGTTATAGACTATGAAAGTCTCAGAAAAAAATTGTAATACTGCAAATGGTTTATACAAACACGTTTACTCCTGTTCATTCATGAGCTTGGGACATTCATTTTGCACTTACAATGTCAGTCTGATTTCACATTCTGTTATTCTTTCCATAAACTACAATGGGGATCATTGCATTGTGATGTACTGTTATGTGACCCATCATAAGAAACATGAGGTTGGCTCCATTGCCAGTCAGCATACTAAAGGGAAGAGTGTGTGCAGCAGCCTCACACATGTAACTACAATAGAGCAACACATTCAGGTTTGCTTATTTATCAGGCAAGGCTCAGATACATTTTCATAATCAAAATGGGACAGGTCTCATGTTCTGCTGTATACGAAAGCCGACATAGGGGTATAGTCAATTGAAGTCTGGGTACTTATGTAATATCTGGGCTCCCGTTTTTCTTATGAGACCGCGTCCGCTCACCACGCTTCGGGCACGGTGGCTCGCTGCGCTCGCCACACTATATAAAATCAACTCCGTGCGTAGTTGGATAGTAGGGGTATGAAAAAATGGGGTGCATTTAACATGGGAGCCCAGATAATACACAAGTACCAAAGTCTGATCAATTCTGATATGCATTTGTCAGAATGGATCCGACAATACCTATTCAATTGTGCGACCAAATCAGTTCCACGTGTTTTCCGACAGGTCAGAGCATTTCGACCTGCTGGAAAAAAAAAAAAACTTGAATAGGTCGAATCATGTATTCGACAAAAAAACAAAACAAACAAAAAAAACAGAATCAGCAGTTTTCCAACTAATTGAATAGACCCCATATTGTACTTTGGGCATGCTTCAGAGTTGATCGCAAAATCAAAGTCTCTCAAATGAAATGAAATTAACAAAATCATGTTGCACTGTAGGTGAAGCAAATGTAACATGTGCAGAGAGATTTAAAAGGTCCATACACACTGGGCGACTACAGTGTGTATGGACTAAGTGTATGGGCAGCATAACTCTAGAATTCTTTGTGTTCTCCAAAATTAAAAATAAGTTTTACAGATCAATGCATTTAACTGCATACCTGAATGTTCCAGATGTGAAACCTCCCTGTTTGGATGGAAGACAGCGGTATATCCCCACTATCTGGACCCTGTCACCTGGTTTACATTTGTCTACCAAGTCATCATCGGCAATTATATCAACGGAACGAGGGAGCTGTCCTGCTGGGGCTTTCTCTGGCATTTCTTGTATAGTCAGAGTCTGATGATCTCTGTATGTGCTCAGTCCAAATTCTGTTTCCAGAGGATTGTTTTCTTCATCCTGTGACAGTTACAGATATGAATGATAAAGGACATTAAAAAGCAAAGACCAGGCAAAAAAAAAAAAAAAAAAAGAACAGGTTGGGAGCATGCAAACACGACAGTGATACAGGGGACATCAATGAAGCCAAAATATGCTATGAACCATTCTAGAAATAAAATCACTTACTTGGGTGGGGTATATGGCAGTAGATGGAAATGGCTCCAGCGATGTAAGGTCAGTATATTTCCTTTCAAGAGTTTTCTTTGTAGCTGGGCAATAATGAACACTTCGCATGACCTTAGGTCTCACCAGGGAACCTAGATAGAAGAGGATCAAATACATTTATATTTTTTCTGTGCATAGAAAATACTGTCTGCTTTTGCAAGTAGGTCACAAATATTTCAACAGGTTTAGCTTTACACTGAAATTTCAGTTTGGAAGCAACCCTCACAAACCATTTCTATGCATATTTTACATCTGCCCCATCTGCAGTGCAGCATGGTTTCACACAGGTGCAGTATTGATTTTTTGCTCCCTCGTACCCCTTTTACATTGCAAATGCAGGGACGCACCTGAGATATGGATACTGGTCCATCCTGGGATATTTTGGATAATAGATTATTCCGTATTCTGTAATCTTTTTGTATTTAAATGTTGTATCTGATGTGTATATACACACACAACATAAATGCAAGATACCCCAGAACACATGAAATACACAGAACTACATTTGTGCATGAAACAAGGTTTACAACATGAAAAATGTTTGTGTACTATATCAGGCACTGCATTTGAAAGGCAAGCAATCATTTTCTTACACATGTTTAGTGCCAGTTACATATCACGTCCCCAGCTTTTTAGCAAAAAAAACCCCAAAAAAACACATACATATAGTAACCACGTGAACCCGGCACTCTGACCCCCCTTGGGGTAAACCTGCTCAGTTGCCTTCTGCACAAGCAAGTTGCTTGGAGTATACGAATCCAGAACAGCAGCGGCACTGAGACTTGTACAAGGTGAAAACAAGTGAATTTAAGGTCTACATGTTTCGGGGTACTTCCCCGTCTTCAGGACAAAAGCAAAGTGAGCAAACAGTGGTATAAATACCCCACACAAAACTTACCCCTCCCGCCGGCTTTCCCGCGTCTCCAGAGCCGCCTCCCCACGCCGACACCTCGGCGAACGGACGGCTCACTTTGCTTTTGTCCTGAAGACGGGGGAAGTACCCCGAAACATGTAGACATTAAATTCACTTGTTTTCACCTTGTACAAGTCTCAGAGTGCCGCTGCTGTTCTGGATTCGTGTGTGTGTGTGTGTATGTGTATGTATATATATATATATATATATATATATATATATATATATATATATATATATATATATATATATATATATATATATATATATATATATATATATATATATATATATATATATATATATATATATATATATATATATATATATATATATATATATATATATATTTGCTGCATATATTGGATATTTCTATGGCATCCATTCTGATACACAAAAGGTCCTACTCCCGCCATGCAAATATTTTTCCTAGAGTGCTTCAGTTTCTCAGATATCCCTGGTGAGAAACCAAGGTATTGCATTTTGTGATCCTACTCTTAAGGCCGCCATACACTATGCGATTTGGGCCCGATTTGGAGGAATCGGGCCGTGAAATCGGGCCAAATCGCATGTGCAGACATCCCATCCGACCCGATGCGCGGTCCCGTGTGCATCGGGTCGGATTCGGGAGGTCGGACGGGCTGCACATAAGATTTGTTAAATCTTATGTGCAGCCCAAGGCAGGCAGGGGATGCAGAGTATAGTACGTGCGGGGGAGGGAGCCGAGCGGGGGACTGTAAGCAGGGAGCCGGGCTAGAGAGGCAGTGGGAACACTATGCTGGGCGGGGGGGAATGCCGCAAATAGATACTTCCAGGCGGTGAACGCCGCAAGGGGATCAGAGACAGAGACCGGGTAGCGTAGGGGAAGCCGGGCACATAGAAATGAATGGACAGCCAGTAATTGGCTGAGAGCTCTCTGACTAAGAGAGCTCTCAGCCAATCACTGACTGTTAATTCATTTCTATGTCCGCCCGCTGCTGCCCGGCTTCCCCTACGCTACCCGGTCTCTGCTCTCTGGTCCCCTCGCGGAGTTCACCGCCTGGACCAGTGCACCCACTGCCTCCCCTGCCTGGCTCCCTGCTTGCAGTCCCCCGCTCGGCATCTGGCTCCCTCCACCGCAGGTACTACAGGCTGCGTCCGCTGCCTGCTTGCAGCCCCGATGCCCTGCTCAGCTCCCGCTGATAGCAGCTCCCCGGGGGGACTGCATGTGATAAATCGCATGCGATTTATCACATGCAAAACCTGGCACATCAAGTGCCAAATCGTATGTGACCCCCCCAGGGGAGTGGTCAGTAGATTAGGTCTGACATGTCCTTCGGACAAGGCGGCCTAATGTATGGGGGCCTTTACCCTCCCCTCTCTACCTTAATTTATAAGATGTAATGTTTTTTCATTGGTACTTACAGTATGTACAGAACCAACAGAGCCCAGGGGAAAAGCAGCTACATGGCACAGACCCCAGCTGTGTGATGCAGCTTTAAGTATTTATTTCCGGATTTTGTTTAGTAAATAATGCACAGAAAATTATAAGCAATGACTATTTACATTTTGTGACAATTCCTTCAAGGCAGACCAAATTTCCCAAGTAACCTGCAGTCAGAGTACGAGGAGACACATGCTTCGTCCCAAAGCTGCCTTCAAATCCGATGCCGAACTCTTCAAACTGCTTAGCGTATGTCGCGTCAATTGAAGCTACCAAATCCTTCAAGGCTCTTTGAAATGCCACCACCTGCCCAAATGCGTTCTGCAGCAATCTGAAAGTAAACTGCCCAATTAATGACACTGCTCTAGTATAATGGAATAGATCACATTATGGGCCAGATTCTCTAAGCGTCAAAATGGAGAGTGATAACCAACCAACCAGCTCCTACCTCACATTTTTTCAAACACAGTCGGTGACATAGCAGGTAGGAGCTGATTGGCTGGCTGTTTATCGCTCTCCATTTTATCACTTTTGAAGCTTAGAGAATCTGGCCCCATGTCTGATCACTTTACGGTGTGGACAATACTAACGGTAATATAAGGTGCACATTTCTAACCTTAAAGGATAAACTCAACAGGCATTCTAAAAAGATGGTAATGTGTAACAAGTATGCAAAAGTGTATAGCACGGGTTATGCACTAACCAGCCCATTGGAAAAACAAATAAAAGTACAGTCTGCACAAGCAGCTGTGCGCACCCATCTGGATCAACAATTGCTCTCAGACTCCATCTAGTGGCTGCTGGCAAACAAAACAATCTATATCCATCTATCATTGCTGGATGGAGCGGCACTCCCAATGCTTGTGTGGGATAATTCAGGACTGTAAGACTGTGCCCTCCTGCTAGAGAATCGGGATGCCCCCGGAGGATGTATAGACTGGGTCACGGCGGCACTCGTAGTTTAGAATAAAAATTCCAGGAGACTTCGAGTGCCGCCTGATTATGACTACATGTTACTGGGTCCACCATAGCCCCTTAGGAGGGCACAAACCCCAACGGGGGTGGTGGGAGTGCTGGAGGCTGTAAGGCACCAGGGCTGTTGTCATTTGAATCTAGGAGTGCCGGATCCCCGCTGTATATATATTATATAGGTGTGTGGGCTGCGCTTTTAAGATATATAGAGATCTCGTTATATATCTATCTATCTATCTATCTAGATAGATAGAGAGATTGAGATTATAGAAGAAATGGCGGCACTCGTAGAAAACTTTATGTAGCCATAAAAAAAGTGCAAGGATAAACCGACGTTTCGGGGATGTACCCCGTTTTTAAGGTGCAGAGTGATAACAAAAAACAAGTTATAAGTCTCTTACCTTTATCAGGTATGAGAGAACAGAGGCGGCAGCCCTACACCTGCGTCCGTGGCCGGCATATAGACGGAAGCGGCATGTGTCTCACTTCTGGCCCTTCCGCCGGGAACACGCGACTTGGGTTACTGTGGCAACCTGTGTACACAAGTGAATATACGATTAAATACAGACATTGGTGATCATTTCATAAACATCCGGCCATGGACGCGGGTGACGGGCTGCCGCCTCTGTTCTCTCATACCTGATAAAGGTAAGAGTCTTATCACTTGTTTTTTGTTATCACTCTGCACCTTGAAAAGCGGGTACATCCCCGAAACGTCGGAGGCAGCCCGTCACCCTCGTCCATGGCCGGCTGTTTATGAAATGATCACCAATGTCTGTATTTTATCGTATATACACTTTTGTGTACACAGGTTGCCACGGTAACCCAAGTCGCGTGTTCCCGGTTGGAATAACATTTGAAACGTTGGTTCACAACTTCTGTATTTATTTCTGGAGTGCCACCCTCGCTGTATCGTTGTATTGGAGCGAGCTCACCCTCTTCTTCTGGTAGGGCACCCGGCTGTTTGTGCATTGATTTATGGAGTGCCGGCCATTCCCTGGATCCGCTATCTATCTATACACACACACACACATTATTATTATCAGTCTTATATGGTCGCATGTTCTCATTTTTATTTTATATTGTCATTTTAATTGGTTCTACTATATGGTTGTATATATGTACATATGCACTTATTATTAACCCTTCATTGCATACGGTTGCAAGTTTGTTACATACCCATATACATAAGGTATACCATTACACGGTGTATCAAATTTGCTACAGAGGGTTTTTCTCTCTAATTTGCTACAGAGGGTTTTATTTTTTGCCTGTGATTGTTTTCATTATTCTTACTTGTCAGTACAATACACAAGAAGCCTGAAAGTATTTAAAAAAATTTTTTTAAATCATGCAACGAAGAGTTAATAGGTCAATTAACACTACAAGTGTGAGCACCAGAAAAATACATAACTGGCTATGTTTATATGTTTTCTAGGAGACCATATGCATATTAGAAGAAAACGCTGACAATAAAGGACACATTAGTGAGGACAGATATGAAATAGAGCATCATGGGCAGATACTTCGCTGCAGTCTGAGGGGACTGAGGGCCTGGGAAAGTGAAAAGCGCACCCTTTCGCCCAAAAGCAGCAACATGTAGATGAGATTTCCCGCAGCGCTGAGGGCGGAAGTGACATACAGGAAGACCTCAGAGTAAGCGCTCTCCTCCTCCTCCCCCTCCCCCCCCCCCGCTGCAGTGGCATTAGCATTTTGAATCCTGTAACTTTATACACAAAAACATAGCAAAACACAGCTGAAAGACATTCAATCTGATAATGGAACGCTGTGATTAGCTATTCTACCAATTAATGGATTGAGACAGGAGATTGACACATGGACACCATCTCTCCCCCTCGTTGGCGCCGGGCAGCGCAGCTGAGCGACGTGCTCAGCTTCAGCTGCTGCCCGGGCTACTTCCTCCTGGCTGTGTGCGGTTTTACCTTGCTAACGTCACACCACACACAGCTGGGTTGCCGGTTGCAGGGCAGATCAAGTGCACAGCATCGCCGCCCGGCCCTCATAGGTGAGTTTTTTTCTCGGGATACCTGTCCAAAAATAACCTTCTCTGTGGGGAGCTCTTTAAAAAAAAAAAAAAAAAAACACCACTGAAAGGGTTAGGGTAGGTCAAGTAGTAGACCAAAATTGGACATAACCCAGCAGTATTTAGCTGTCCAGGGCTAAACACAATGCAGCTGTGTAATGCTGCACTGCAGACCCGTTTTAAGTACTGGTATTTTTAAACGGTATTAGCATTCCTACTGCAGCAGATTACCGTTTAAGTACCATTCCCATTGCAGTGAACCGTTTAAAATGTAAAGGGTGCCTACCCCCCCCACCCCCCCCCCCCCCCCCCAAGTGTAAAGAGTGCCTAACCCCCTGTGCCTCCATCTCCCCTCCCCTTGTACTTACCTGCACGGGGATCCAGGCCGGGGATGCAGGGCAATGGGGAGGCAGCGGGGGTCCATACGGGGTCCAGGCAGTCCCTGTGCCTGATGAGAACTAGTAGTTCCCACTTTGCACAGGTGTCATGAGCGCAGAGCATAATAATGAGCCGCTCATTACATATGCACATATGTAATGAGCAGCTTATTATTATGCACTGCGCTCATGACACATGCGCAAAGTGGGAACTTCTAGTTCTCATCAGGCACAGGGACTGCCTGGAGTTTAAATACCGTTTAAAAGGCATTCCCACTGCCTTAAAAACGGTATTTAACTGTGTAGGACTCTGCTTTTTAAACGGGTTGAAATACCGGTTATCTTTAACCGGTATTTCAACTCTGGGGCTTTCCCACTGCAGCCTTAAACGGTAAATTGCGCTGAAAAATTGGCAATTTACCGTTTTAGACCTGCAGTGGGAAAGGGGCATAACTAGCTTTTATTGATTGACAAGATTATATTTGAGCCTGACTCCTAGTTTTTCTTTATATGGGGCTTATTTAAAGGGAGAGTTGAAGTACAAAGGAGTGTAGAGATTGAGGGCAGGGTATGGCTGAAGCCATAGTATGAAGATATATAGTATAACACCCCAGGTAATCTCAGAGAAAGGACTCACGCTTTTGCTCTGCCATCATTTTTGCGCCTGACATCATTCAAGTTGATAATGAGGCGATGCTCATTTGCCGCAATCATATCCCGCACTTTCCCATGATACACGCCTTGATCTTGCTGTAAGACACATGTAAATGGGAGGTTAGACATACATCACTGTCAGGTGGACATCACTGACCAGGGCTGCCATCAAGGGGAACTGCAGGGACTCCAGTACCGGTCCCAGTACTGGACGCTAATTATAATCATACCTGCCTACTTTTTATCACTCCTCTCCGGGAGAAACCCAGAGAGGAGTGAAAGGGGAGCATGACGAGGCTATGTGTCGAGTCAAGATTGAGATCACAAAGCCCTGCCCCCATGACAGTCAGCTGCATTAATTTGCAGGTCCCCGGATTGGGGAGGGGCTAAAATGATACAAAATTACACGGTTTGCGTCATTTTAGCCCGCCTCTATCCACGGACCGGAGAAATTTGGAATTTTGTACAGCGGGGAAGGGGGAGCGAGGTCTTCAGCTGTGATGCGTGAGACTTGCCCTCCTCATAGGGCCAGGAGGGGACCCAATTTGAGGGGGCCAGGAGGGGACCCTCCCAGCCATTCCAGGAGGGCAGGAAAGAACAATTATAATAAAAGTATAAATTGTCATCATGAATAAATAAAAGTTTCCCTTGATGCAATGTAGAGGTAGAGTTGCGCAGCAGACACCCCAGTGGCCTCACCAGGCAGACTAGGGGTTAGAGCAGGCGGAGGGGGGCCCTGATTATTTTGTCAGTCCTCCTGAGCCCCACCTGGTCTGATGGCATCCCTGTCACTGACACTCACATCACTACAGCCAGCCGCCATTATACATATATATGCATTAAAAAGTGGCCGCGGACCCACTAACACAGAACCAGCCGCAGCGGCAGAGGAGCCTATGGTGGGCAGTGCCAGGCAGTAGTGGGTGTGCCAGGGCGAGCGTAGCTGCGGTGCCGGCAGTGCGCGCTACCGTACACCATACACAGCGCTATACCGCGCTCACAGCAGTCGGACACGGCGTGCAGAGCAGGCGGCGGCACGCCCCGGGCAATAGGCCTGGCCACCACCTACGAGACACGGGCGCAGCACAGGGAGCAGGCCCGTACATCATCATCTAAGAAGTCCAGGTAATCCCTCTGCGCCTCCCGCAGTTCATGATCCTCCAGCGGTACCGATTGATCCATGCCGCCTCCCGAAGCAGCAGCAGCAGCCGCAGGCCTGCGTGCCCCTGCTACATATAACCCCGGGGGCTGACCCGTGACATGGCCTGGCTCCGCCTGCTGGCCGCCATACTGGGCACTGGTGCTGCTGCTGTGCAGAGCATCTCGGGTCACACAAGCAGAGCCCCCAGCCCTGTGTCACCAGCTGCACCATCCCCGCACCCGGGCTGCTCTCTCCTGTGCTGTACTATGACATACCTCCCAACATGACCCTCTCCAGGAGGGACACAATGCTCTGCTCCTGGACTTTCATCTTAATGTGTGTTTACCCTCATCTGTGAAGGTGCTTCTGCACAGGTGATGACAATTATAAATAAAGATGGAGGTGCAGGAACAGAGCAATGTGTTCCTCCTGGAGAGGGTCATGTTGGGAGGTATGTTGGGAGGTATGTTGGGGGGGGGGGGGACGACACTTCAGACTGCTTTTTCACCCCCCTAAACATTTTGGGGGTGTGGCCCATTGCAGTAGCTGGCCATGCCTCCTGTGATTAGGCCACACCCCCAACATTTTACCGGGGCCCGGCATACCTCTCGGCTGCAAAAAATGGTATGGTCTGGAACAAACGGGGAGGCTGTAATCTCCCCTTCCCCATGTAAAAGCTATCACAGGTATCCACCCAGGACGGGACCATACCTTCCAACATTTGATTGTTGCAAGGAGGGACATTGCATGCAGTGAAATTTTGGGGACATGGCCTAGTGGGAAGGGGGTGTGACCTATACTTGCGATGCTCCCGCAAGGCCATGCCCCATTTTATGCCCCCAAACCCTAATGCTGTGTACACACTTGTACAATCTGCATGAGATCCAGACGAGATTTCAATTTAGATTATCTGCATACAATTTAGACTATCTGCATACAATTTAGACTATATAGTGCAGATCTGCATTAAGGAGCCCATTGACGGTCCGTTCCCGGACCGTCCGTTCTGTACTATGCGATGCGCGCTCCCGCGCATCACAGTACGGTACAAAAAGTATGTGCTGCACATACTTTTTGTACTAGCTAAACTTCGCATCGGATCGCATTGCATGCACACCGCATGCACTAAGCATGCGATCCGATGCGATGCGTGCTAATTAAGACCCAAACGGATCCGTTAAACGGACCGTGTATGGGCCCCTTTATATAGACAGGGCAGCCAAGACTTTCTGGCTGAGATATGGGAGCGCGCATCTTGAACACATCTGGATCGCTTGGGATAAAACCCTTATGCTGTGTACACACTTGTACAATCTGCATGGGATCCAGATGCGATTACAATTTAGACTATCTGCATACAATTTACACTATCTGCATTCAATTTAGACTATATAGTGCAGATCTGCACTATATAGACAGGGCAGCCAAGACTTTCTGGCTGAGATATGGGAGCGCGCATCTTGAACGCATCTGGATCGCTTGGGATAAAACCCATACAATCTGCATGAGATCCAGATAATATTTTGACTATATAGTCAAAATCTCATCTGGATCTTATGCAGATTGTACAAGTGTGTACACAGCATAAGAGTGACAGGAATAGACACTGGTCGAATGCGCCCAGCATCTTATTCAGGGTGACACGGGGGGGTTTCCCAACTGCCTCCCCCCCTCCCTGACGTGGGACACTGCGGACCCCGGGCAGGATGCGGGAACTTCCCAAAAAACCCAGACGGGACAGTTGGGAGGTATGTGGGACACCCCCCCCAGGACCGGATATTACAAGCTCCGACATGCAGAGTTTGATGTCTAGTCCGGCGTTCCTGGGTCTTGTCTGGTTCCGGTTTTTACTTAGTCCCGCAATCACACAGTATGTGGGAAGTGCAGGAGGGGCTGAGGGGCATTGTGTACCCAGCTGGGGGGCATTGTGTACCTGGCTGTGGGATGTTGTGTACCTGGCTGGGGGCACTGTGTACCCTAAACAAAGGGGAAGCAGGGGAAGGGGTTCTAGGGCACTGGACAGTTTGGCCAGGTGAAGAAGGCTAATTCCAAACAACAAATATTTCGCTAACAATGTGTATTGGTATAATGCGGTTCAGGAGGTGCTCCCTGAGAGTAGTGTAAGTACATGGAAAGAGATATAACCAAGAGAGGATATAGAGAAGTCGGTACTTATGTAATATCTGGACTCCCGTTTTTCTTATGAGACCGCGTCCCCTCGCGGGGCTCGCTGCGCTCACCACACTATATAAAATCAACTCCATGCGTAGTTGGATAGTAGGGGTATGAAAAAATGGGGTGCATTTAACATGGGAGTCCAGATAATACATAAGTACCGAGAAGTCTCCCTGGGCGGGGCACAAGCCTATTGGTATAATGAAGAGTTAAAAATTAACTTTTATTAAGTGAATGTTATTAATCCCTCAAATAAGTGGGGAATATAATAAATACAAACAAAATAGAACATGCAGACAGACAAAACAAAAATAATAATAATAATGGTGTAACCCCTTGTGAACACAAAGTTCAAAGGTAAGGGGGATTGACCATATGAGTCAATTTGCGAGAAAGCGGTGAAATATTTGGCTTTCTATGCTGTATGCTGTACCCCAGGATGTATGGATACGGTTAATGAGGAGCCTGGTAGTAAGTCTATATTTTATATTCTCCTGGTATTGGTACAGGTCAAACGGACTGACAAAACTGCTACACAGCATTGGTGTCAGAGAAAACTTGCTAAACAGGGAATATATATCAGGTAAATACCTATGTTGTTTACTCCATACTCCATACTGATACATGAGCGTCACACAGACAGTTGTCTTAGGTGGATATTGTCAGAGTCATTCAATAGAGCATAGAAACATAGAATTTGACGGCAGATAAGAACCATTTGGCCCATCTAGTCTGCCCCTTATTTATCCTTCAGGTAATCTCAACCCTTTTTGATCCTTATTTCTTTGTAAGGATATTCATATGCCTATCCCAAGCATGTTTAAATTGTTCTACTGTCTTAGCCTCTACCACTTCTGATGGGAGGCTATTCCACTTATCCACTACCCTTTCTGTGAAGTAATTCTTTCTAACATTTCCCCTGAACCTACCTCCCTCCAGTTTCAGTGCATGTCCTCGTGTTCTATTACTTCTTTTCCTTTGAAGAAAATTTCCCTCCTGTACTATGTTAAAACCCTTGATATATTTGAAGATTTCTATCATGTCCCCCCTTTCCCGTCTCTGCTCCAAACTATACATGTTAAGAGCATTCAAATAAGTATCAATTAAGTTACATAGCATATGGAACCAGGGCCGTTTCTAGAGAATTTTGCTCCCAGGGCAAAGAAATAAAAATGCGCCCCCCCCCCCCCCCCATTCATAATGTGAATTAGTTTAAATTGTGCGCGCCATAGGCGCGCACGCCGAAAACGGTGTGTGGCTTAATTAAAGGGGGTGTGGCTTAATATAAGGGCGTGGTCTAGCAGGAAAACAATTACCTTACACCTCACTCTTTCAACCTGCATGACCAAACATTGGTTACCGCAGGAATGGTCATTGTCCTCCCACACTCAAGTTGGCGGGCTAAAGGCCACACGGTGACATAAAAACCTAAATGCCCACACAGTGACCTAGTACGCCTCAGAAATCAAGCCCAAACAATGACAGGCTACATACTGTAAATCATTATACACTGTAATTCCAATTACACATTATTCCACACACTGTGATGCCAATTACAAATTACACCCCATAACACAATACACCCCACATAGTGATGCCCATTATGTCCCACACTGTGATGCCCATTATACATTACGCCACACTCCATAATGCCCACTACGCTGCACACTGTGATGCCCATTACACCACACACCGTGATGCCCATTACACATTATGCCCCACAGCATAATGCCCATTACACAATATGTTCCACATCATAATGGCCATTATACATGGTAGTTGCCAGGAGTTACATGCTCGTTGCCACTGGTTATTTCCTGCTAGTTGTCATGGGGTGATTACATGCTCATTGCCATGGGGGATTTCCTGCTTGTTGCACATGCATAGTAGCACCAGCTAGGCACAAAAGGGTCCCTTACGCATGCGCAGTGCAGCCGCACCAGAATAACGGGGGTTAAAGAGCGGGTAATTACCCAATTTCCAAAGGATCCTCTTACACTCATCCCGGCTGAAGTCCAGGAGGTTCGGCCACACGACAGGTATCCTTTCCCAGACCATCAGACGGTCCCGGTGGGAGGGCATCACTCCCTGTGGACCCGGTTACAATGCGGGGGCCCTCGAGGCACTGTTGGGGCTCCTAGGATGCTGTGTGGGCCCCAGTGTGTCTCTGTCAGGAGCTGATGGCTGGAGGTGGGGCCGGGCCGCCGGATGAGGAGGGATGAAGGAGGCCACCACAAACATCCCTGACATATCCCACATCACCTCCTTTATCTTTCCTGGTCCCCTTCTGGTAGCCAAATTTCAGGAGTCGAGCGGTAGGTTAGCTACTGTGGGAGGCAGGCTCTGTTCTTCTTCCTGACGCCTGCGCAGGCCTGGCGCAGGCTGCACAAGAACATCCCAAAATGCAGGTTCGCGCTGGGACTGACCAGTTTCAAAATCCCGGTGCGAACCTTCATTTTGCGATGAGAAAGCAGTATTACATTAAGCATAACCCCCACCCTTCCCCTCTTACACACAGCCCCCCACCCCCAACACCACTGCTTTTATACACAGTGTACCCCCTGCTTATCTTACACAGTGCCCCCCACTACCTGCACACAGCAGGTCAGCGGCGGCTGGGTCTTCCATCTTAGAGGCACAGCGGCAGCAGTTTCCTATAGCAGCAGCCAGCCTGCCGGGTCTTCACCATAGGGACACAGCAGTGACTGGGTCTTCCATCTCAGCGGTGGCGGGCTGCAGCGCAGGATGCTGAGGCCACGCCCACCGCTGTCTTCTAGCGTTGAACCAATCTACCCCTGGCCTGGGCTACGCTGTCCGTGTCCGAGTCCAGGTCAAGCTCCGCCCCTGCTCATACTGACAGCCGGAAGGCAGGGAGAGATCCTTCCGGCTGTCAGGTGTCACTTTAGTAGCGCTCCCCCGTTCTGACCCGGCGCTCCAGCAAAGTTAAACGGCGGGTCATGGGGGAGCTGGTGAGGCGCCCCGGCAGCAAGCAGTGGCGGACAAGCCGTGCAGTCACGTGGTGGCAGGCACGGCGCCCAAGGGCGGCTGCACGGCTTGTCCGCCCCTAGAAACGGCACTGTATGGAACTCTCTGAATAGTGTTTCCTATTCTGTGGAATGAGATAAATTATACAATGTAACAATCTGTAACTTCTTCAGAGTTTGTCAGAATATGTGTAATATTAATTGCACAGATGCAGAGCTGGCAGAGCAATTGTTGCATGAGATAACAGATACTTGAGTTGGGTAGACACCCTGGGTGGCTGCTATCTACGCATGTAACCAAATGGTTTAGTGAATGCGTATTTAAGTGGACTCTGGGTGTATCACAAGTATGGTAATTTAAAGGGAAAGAAGGTTTCTGCTGTTGCCGTGGGTGTTGAAACAGGGCAGAGTCAATAGTGGGGCCCACGGAATGAGAGAACCCTAGAGAAAGGAGAGGTGGTGGAAAATATAGTAAAATGTGGTTCACTAAACTCCCATGTAAATGCTGCTGTCCACTGTGTATAAATAAGAATTTTTTGTAGTGAACAGTGGATGAGCGATTATACACTGTTAGTGAAACCCACGAAAGAACAGAAGTAACCCTACCAGTGGTTATCGATGCGTGATAGTATTAACCCTGTTATCAGGCAGGGAAGGCACATATATATATATCATCATGGGATACCAGTCAGTGTGTAGGGCAGGTTAAATGAAATAAGATGTACAGATTGTATATGAGGATGTAAAGGTATAGGTATATGGTGCTAATGATACAATATGCTAATTCTGTTCCCGGCACATAGAGTGATAGCCGGGTGATCGTTGTAATACAATATTAGATGCTTTGACTGTTTAAGGTACTAAATAGCCGCGGTGAATAATATATTCGGACCGTAGTATGGTACTGCTAACTTACGGACCGGGACTGGAGCTGATCAGTGGCTGCTGCTTCAGAGGGTCAATTTTTACAGGCTCCGGAGCCGTCGGTAATGACCAGGCGGGTTTGCGGGAGAAGCCTCCAATTAGCAGGCTGGAACTCCTGGCATGTCCTTACAGCGGCACTAGGGCATGGGCTGTAACCGGGTGCATCCAGGGATTATTACCATTCACTTAATAAAAGGCACTGTGTACCCGGCTGTGCATTGTGTACCTGGCAGAGGGACATTGTGTACCCGGCTGGGGGGTATTGTGTAACCGACGTCGGCTCAGATCTTTAGCACACGCAGGAAAAATCTAGTTAGATTGCCTAGCTGCAAGTGCATACAGAATATTAGCATAGATCACTTAGCACATCGCAAGAGCCCTATACACACGGGGGAGATATATTGCTCAGCCATATATTGCTAGCAATATATGGCTGACCAATATATTGCTCAGTTTCTCCTCCTTTTTATCAGCGACCAGAGATGGTCGCTGATGAAAGGGAAACTCTGCCATTGGTGCCGCAGAGGTAGTCAGCTGGTCGCAGGAGCAAGCTCCTGCGACCAGCGATTAGAATGAGGCTGAAAAAGGGAACGCGCACCCGGCGATCTATCGCCGGTGCACACTCCCATCACTGGCAATATGGTTGCCAGCGACCATATTCCTAGCGATTTCAGCCCCTATCGCCCCCGTGTGTACACAGCTTATGTGTGTATGGGCAATCTAGACATCAGGAAATCACCTAGTCTAACTCACTTAATAAACATTGCTAAGCATACATCTAAACGTGTGTATGGGGCTTTAGATTTGGGTTAATTATTTTGTTTTTGTGCAGTGTAAATACTGACTGCTTCATTTTTATACTGCAATTTAGAATTCAGTTTTAACACACCCCACCCAAATCTAATGCCCCATATACACACGATCTGGTTAAGCACACAGCGATGCACCAGTGATGTGTGCTGAGCAGTATGTCACAGACAGTTTTCTCTAGTGAGAGAACACTGGCAATGACTAGATATATACTGCCAGCTAGAATGATCTAGCCCAGGGCTGGGCAATTGCGGCCCTCCAGATGTTGATGAACTACACATACCAGCATGCCTTGCATCAGTTTCAGCATGGCCACATAGCAAAACTAATGCAAAGCATCTTGGGATGTGTAGTTCATCAACATCTGGAGGGCCGCAATTGCCCAGCCCTGATCTAGCCTGTCGATAGCAACGTGCTGGACCCCGCATCTCTATGGGGCATACAAACTGAATGATTTGTGCTTAATTTCTAAGTTTGTCCTGCGATCAAGTCTGAATTAGGCCCCATACACACAACTCGACCGCGGCCGTTATAGTTAACCATATTGTCACCGGCCGCAGATGGCTGATATTATCTGTACACACTGAACGATAGCATTTAAAATAAGTTTGGATAAACATTTATTGGTTAAAAACATCCATGGGTACGAATAAGTAACATAATCTGTCATTAAAATATCAGAACATACAGTACAACAAGGGATAAGCTACTTTAAACATAGGTTGAACTAGATGGACGCAAGTCTTTATTCAGCCTCACCTACTATGTAACTATGTATGTAACATTGATGTCACCGGGGCCCACCGAACATGCAATATGTCATATTTCTATATTGCCAAATTGACGTACATGTTCAGTAGGTCTCACTCATTGTTAACGGCATGCAGGTGCGTACATCCATGGGTAGTACGGATGGTGTAATGGTTAGCATTACTGCCTCACAGCAATGAGGTCATGGGTTCGATTCCCACCATGCCTCTAACTGTGCGGAGTTTGTATATTCTCCCTGCACTTGCGTGGGTTTCCTCCGGGTACTCCGGTTTCCTCCCACAATCCAAAAATATATACTGGTAGGTTAATTGGCTCCCAACAAATTAACCCTAGAATGTCTGTGTGTGCGTGTACGTGTGGTAGGGAATATAGATTGTAAGCTCCACTGGGGGCAGGGACTGATGTGAATGTTCAAATATTCTCTGTAAAGCGCTGCGGAATATGTATGCGCTATATAAGAAACTGTTAATAAATAAATAAAATATATCAGTAACGATATTGAGTGTCCACACTGTGTGTGGGGCTTTAGGCCCTCCTGTGTACCCGTTCTACGCAAATGCAGAACATGTCAGAAAATATCACATGCAGCCTCCTGCTGGCTGCTGGGGTGTTTGGAGGGTGGCACCCGGCACTACTCATCGGATGCAGACTTACTGGTCCAGGGTGTCTAGATCCTATGGCCAGCCTTACATAGGCTAACCGATGCCTGGAAACATTGCAAATCGTTTGGTTGCAATGGTGACCTCAGACTGCATCCTCAGATGCAGCACGAGGACCTCACAAATGCTACTTTCATCAGATGTCTTTCTGCATTTGAATTATATGGAATTGCACAGCCACTTCCTGTGCAATGCTATCCAAACATGAATTATGCCCAGTGTTCTTATGGATCACTGGACTATGGGTGCAGTCAAAAAAATTCTGAGGGCGTAAAATGTCTGAAACTTCATAAAATCAAAATATTGGATTTCATCAATTAAATTAAACGTGTGATAAATCAATGTAGTTGTAGTATTGTATTAAATTAAGTCAAAAGTATAATTATAATAAACTATGAAAAAATATATGAAATCATATGGATAAAAAAACCTTTAAAAATCTACATATTTTTTACACTTACAAAGCATTTGCTAACCAACCTAGCACTTCTAAACCCAAAATGTAAATTAAGAAAAACTGTTTTTAAGTTTCACATGGAACGAAAGATTTGTCTGTAAATATGCTGTACTAAAAAAAACCCCGTAAAGGGGCATACACATGTAGAGATGTGTGCTAAGCGATTTCCCAGTATCTAGATCGCCTAAAAAGAACAGTGCAACAGTTCAAATGAACACCACAAGATGTCACTGCAAGCTAGCAAGCATGTAGAAAGGTCCATTGCTTGCATTATACTGTATGAAATGTGGAATGGGATCATTCGTCAGACTGCATTTAGGTCTACAAGCATTAGGTCTACACCATTAGGTCAACTTGCATTTAGGTCGACCTGACTGAAGGTCGACATAGGTTAGGTTGACAGGGTCATTAGGTCAACATGTGTTAGGTCGACTGGTGTTAGGTCGACTGGTGTTAGGACGACAGGGTCATTAGGTCGACAGTGAAAAAGTCGACATTTCCATAGCACCAGGCAGCATGTTCTCTGTATCTCCTTATTTTGTCTGGAAAAAGATCCCTGTAGTGGATCGAAACGTTGACTTGATACCTTATCATATGGAATAAAAACATTATCCTCATTCCTAATCATCCATTGGTGAATGCCTGCTACATTTCTACAAGATTATACCATGGGACTGATATAGTGGAGCACCGCCGCTGTATACCCAAGTTGTGTCTCGAGTGCGGCTCCTACATTCGATATTTAAATATTTAGTTTCTTATATAGAGCAGTAGATTCTAGTGTTCCCTCTAGGCTGTTTTAACGGGGCGATGGGCCCTGCGAGATTATTAAAGGGCAAAATGTGCCCTGCCCCTCTAGCAGCACCCCGCTAAAAAAGCCTGCCTCCGACCCTGCCGGTTTGTTAACGTATGGGTGAAACAACAAATCAAACACAGTGCTTACCTTAGGTAAGGTGAAGTGCCATTGTTCCCGTTCTCTGCCACCCAGTCCGCCTGGGAATGCCTGTTGCCGGAAGCCGTCATGACCGGAAGTCACAGTCTGGAACCAGGAAGTGTCTGCCTGGTATGTTGGAGCTCACATGATGCACAAGCCGTTTTTGTTGCTATGGCTGCGGACTTCGTGATGAGGCAGTAGCGTCTGGGCGGACCTTGGTGTCCAGAAAAAGGTGGACAAAATATTATAATCACAAGTGCAACAACTGTATCACACTCTCGAAAATTCACAAACATCTGGAGAAACCACTGGAACGTCTGTGGTTTTCTAGACAGCATTTTACAACCCATAACGAGTCAACCATCATATAGCAAAGATACAACTGATTTTTTTAATAATTTGAGTTACCCATGTCCCTCATGGCACACTTCTTTGTGTATTGGACATTAATAGTTTCTACACCAGTATCCCCCACAAAGAGGGGTTAACAGTGATGAGAGTGTTTCTACTAAAGAACAACATGCACTCCTTGAATTTAGAATTATTCTTGGACATTTAACAATTAACACTCAGCAATAATGATTTCTTATTTTATGGCAAATTTTACCGCCAAAGATCATGGTCTGCCATGGGAAGTAATGTCTCGCCATTTGCCAAAGTCTACATGTTCCAAGAGAAGAAACTAATGTTCTTCAATTACAGGGAGATAAGAAACAACAACTTGCTCTTCATGTGTTACATTGATGACCTCTTTAGGCTCTGGACTGGCATCCATGTTTCTGGACTCGATGACCACCATTAACAATAGACTATCCCCAATCAAACTCACTTTTCAGTATTCCCAACATGTCATCAATTACCTAGATGATAAGAACAACAGCTTTCATCCCATGCGCTCAAAAAAGCGTTACCGAAATGGCAAATGATACGAGCTTCTAGACTTGTCAGTGATCATTTAATGTTACCTATAGTTCTTGATGATCTGGTGCATAAGTTTGAACAGAGGGGCTACGAGAAGAGGTTAATGCTCCATCAAAAAGTCTCCAAGTAATCTGTATTACAAAATACAAAGGCAAAAAAGTCCGTCTCCTTGCGCTATTAGTGTTTCAATAGGTTTTCCAAGACTGTCTTGCTCTCTCCAAATCACAGATACGAACATGCAAAACAAGAATGGAATAATATTGCAGTCAACAATATTTAAAGTAATTCTTCTTCCACAGTGTGTAGGGAAGTAAGTAGGGAAAGTGCTCCCAGGGTCTCCAAAACGTCCCCAAAGAATCTCTTAGAGGGTCACCTCACTCGTGCAGATAAGCCATAAGCTTACATGTATGCTTACATATAACGGTTAGGGATGACTCCTATAAAGGTATCTTTGGCAGGTAGGTACTCCAATAATAACTTTTCTCCAAATAAAAACTTTTATTCCATAAAATACAGTGCGTGCTCACAATCCTTACAGCAACAAAAAAATATCTCACACTAGATGGAACCCGGGTAAGGTGTGGATACTCCAATGCTATATGGTAGCGATATGGCACTTTTAGATAAAAATAGTCTGTATTACAACCTAAAAATATGTCTTCCAGAGACAAAGTTAAATATGGAGAACTACTCCCAAGGGGCACTAGATACAACACTTCAAGCCAGGTGCTTCCTAGAGCTTTCAAAGCCTTGTGGTCCATCATCAGAACAGATAAAAGGACATGCCTAGTCTCAAGAACAAGACCTCCCTGATATGTCACACAAGGGGATGGAGCATAAGAGACATTATAGTTCACAACGGGAACAGCAAGTCGCTCAAGATTTCTGAAACGACAGGCCGGTTGTTACAAATGCTCAAAGTGCACAACTTGCCAGCATACGATGACAGGATATACTGTACCTTTGTTGATCCACAGTTGGTAGGACTTTTCCGATTAAACACGTGTTAACCTGCACTTTGTCTTATATAATATATATGTCATCCAGTGCCCGTGTAATTGTTATACTGTATACCGGGAAGACCATCAGATCCATGCGTGATGGAATGGCTATGTAAGATAGGTCATATACGGAGAGGTGACAGAGCCGGCAATTTGCTTAGGAGGGAGACAAGATTCATTTATCGTCTCAATATGGTGAAACCCCATGGACTCAACTATAAACAATTACTTAATGTGTTTCTTTAAATATTTTATTTCATGTACAGTCATCTTTTTATGTGTTATTATTCATAACATTCGATCAGGTGTTGCGATATATCTCCTTAAATAACTTGCAATCAGATTCCAGACTTGATTAACGAAATTATTAGCATTACTATTACTACAATAGATATACTCGGTTTCAATGAATACGCCCCTATAATTCCCTAAAAGCATAATCCCATAATGGATATCTGTAATTATAATTTATGTGCATGCTTAATCATTCATTTTAAACTTATTTTGTCATATTTTTCACTAGAAACACGGTTTTTATTGTGATAAACACATTTTCCTTATTAGGATCTTATTTTCTGCAAGTATATACTTTGATACATTTGTTGCATTTGGGATTATAAATGTGCAGTGTCCACAGCCATAGCAACAAAAAGCTGGAGCTTCATGTGGGCTCCATCATACCAGGCAGACACTTCCTTATTCCGGACTGTGACTTCTGGTCATGGCGACTTCCAGCAACAGGTGTCGGACTGATAGATATATATATATATATATATATATATATATATATATATATATAAAATACTAACTACTCCTCTCCCCTATGAGGTGAAGTACCACTAGAGCCCACTTGATGGACCAAATTACTCTTTTGTGCGCTCAAATCAATTGTTGCAGGGTCACTGATGTTTCAAACTTGCTGGATATGGAGTGAAGAAGCTGTGAAGACAGAGGTTGCACATAGGAACTGGAGGTGGGGTGGATAGTTTTTGGGCTAAAAACTGTCACAGCTTCTGCAATGTACTTTTACTTTGAGCTGTCATTTTGATGGGCTTTTAACTAGTGTTTGTTTCTTTTTGTTTGTTTGATTCACTAATATCACCACCAGGTGGCAGCTGCCTTTGCTGTAACACAAATCTGATTATTTAGAATATGTTTGTTTTTTGTTTTGTATTGTACACAAGCAGGTGAACTACAGTTAAATTCTTGGATATGGTGTGTACACACGGTGAGATTGCCTTGCTATTTGACTTAAGATTCGATTGCTATGCAATATTTGCTAACTCTGTACTATTTACATACAATTCATACTATCGACATTCCATTTGCACTATATAGTCATTGCTACCCTGTCTATTTTGCTATTTGATATGTGCTGAACGGGAGCGCGCATCAGCATCACATCGGGATCAAAAGGTTAAAAACATGTTCAATCACTGTGCAATGTATATGCGACCCCGATGCGATTTTTGACTATATAGTCAAAAGGCCGTATTCAATGTGGCCGGCGAGAGGGTTAAACGGTGGGGATTGAAGAAAACAAGTGCTCTTTGCCGTTTAACCCCCGTGCCAGCTGCTCACCCTATTCAACGCGCCGGGGAAATCCCCTAAACTGAGAAGCTTGCGGCTAATGCAGGGAGCCTAGCTGTTTTAGTGGCTTCAAACGCTGTTTCCCCTCGCTCCAAAAACCTAGCAAGGTGGAAGCGGCATGTGCAGGGGGTCAGTTGAATACTGACCGTGCGAGCTGGTCAGCCAGCACCGGGGCTAGCCAGAATGGCCCCGCTAGCAAGCGCTGGCGGAGAGACGTTCTATATGACTGGGACGCACGAGCACCCACGTCCTAGTTTTCGGGCGGCGGGGGATGGAACCCTGCCTGTCTCTGCTTCAGGGAGACGGTCAGGGTTAGGGGGGGGGGGGGGGGGGGTGCGGGGACTGGCGGGGAGCTCTGTCGGAAGGGGAAGCGCAAGCATCTTTTGCGTGCGCATCCCCTTCCAGCGGATGGCAGTTATATGCTATATACACACACTAATGGAATAGAAATAACAGGATCGTATATGGCGCAATGCAGCCCTAATGTTACGGCTCCTAAGTGTCACCAACACTTGATAACCATACAAAAGACAAAAGATGGAGCTTTTAAACAGCTTTTTAATCTTAATATTTAGATTAATGTTAGGAGAACATCTACATATTTAGCATATCTTTTCCTTATATATAATCTGGACGAGGGGAACCAATCCGAGAGGGTCCTAGGGCCTCATCCTTGTAAAGAAACCTTGATGAGTGGACCACCCGACACACAAGTGTGAGTTGGGGTACGCCCACAGATTTGAATTGTTTACTATAGTGTAATAACTATTAAGGGGTGAGTGAGGTATATTGCAATTATTGTAAAAAAACCTTCACCCCATAAATCATAAACCTTCACCTTCTGACACATGGGGTGAGATTTAATAGGATGAGATATTCAGAAAGTGAGAGATTTTTTTATAGCGGCAATCATCTACACTTCAAAATCAAACTGGTTTTGCAGTGTAAATGATTGCCGCTTTAAAAAACTGGAGATTTCTTCCCAAATCTCTCACTTTCTGAATATCTCATCCTATTAAATCTCACCCATGGTGTATTAATCTTTTGCCGAGAACACCTGGAAAATTGAATCAGAGTGAGACACACGAAAACTGGGGACACATAAAGAAACCTTTTTGAGTTTGAACCAGGGACGTGCAGTCAGGGGAGGCAGAGCCACCAGGCACCGGCACAGTCTGCTCCCCTTACTGTCCGGGGTCTCTTCTCCCTCCCACCCGGCGCTATTGTTCTAGGTCTGCATGCCTGTCCCGGGACGCTGCAGTCACTGCTGCCTGGGTATCCGCGGTGCCTGGCAGCAATTGGGATACAAAATTTTTTTTCCAGACAGAATTAACCCTCCCTTTTGGCACCTGAGTGACACACCTCTGATTGAGCAGCTTACCAACAAAAGTATTGTGCAAAGCCAGGAAGATAATGAATGACCTCAGTCATCCCAAAAATGGACTATTCTCTCTGCTGCGGTCAGGGAAACGCTACCGCTCATTGAAGGCAAACACAGAGCAAATGAGAAGGAGTTTCTTCCCGCAGGCCATTAGAGCCCTCAACCAGACCTCCTAATACCGGGACTTTCTTTCTTGACCTACCCGACACATTCTCTCTACACTCTTCCTCAGCTGATCTAATAATGTAGGACAGTTGTATAATAAGCATTTCACTACATATTGTACTATGTTTGATTTTTGTATGTGACAAATAAAATTTGATTTGACTCCAGGAAGGCTACACTTTTTTACAATTTTCGACACACCAAGCTGAAAAGGGTAGCCATCACTGACCTAGGCAGTGGTCTCTTAATTGAAATAGAAACTTCACTCAGGATATCTCCCAGTGCTGAAACCTGCACTGTTCTGAAGGCACATGCGGATGTGTACCTTTGGGGTGGGGGGATAGTTGAGCTCCAGTGGAAGAGCAGTGAGTCGGAGGATCAACTGACACACTGCACCTGCAGTGACAGTTACTAGCTGTGGTCTCCAACATTGGTCTGCAGTGATTTCTGAATCTGCAGTGATGGTGGAAACTATACAGATTTCTGTTTATTAAATCAGTCTGCTCCTGATATACCCCATTCAAATCAGAGAGAATGCCTGTTTTTGCTGTCTGTACATTGGAGACACTCTGCAAACACTTTGCTTTTCCCATGTAATGTTTATGTCATGTTCACAAGTGGTTGTTTCCTACAGACTTTTTATTTTTGTTACCAATTGAAAAAAAAAAACCAAAACATTGTTTATACCTCAGTGTTGAGGTAAGTGTCTCCATACTCTACGGAAATGGATATACAGTATAGGTCCTTTTTATGGTTAAAACCATGTTAGCAAACAGAATAGGATAGGGTTATAAGAGAGGACAGTGTCAAATTCTGAAGGCTGCAGATTCACTTCAAAGTCTACTTCTCAAGCAGGCAATGCAGGTACAGTATCTCTAATGTAGGGTACACACCAGGACGACCCGCTCACGATGCACATCGTGAGCGGGTCGTCAGTGTCTCGTCCGACCCGCTCACGGTGACGCGGGGGGGCACGACCCGCTCACGATGTGCACCGTGAGCGGGTCCGATCCGATGGCGACCCGCACCCGGCTGTATGGTCATCATTGAGATCCTACCTGCAGCAGGTAGGATCTCAATAACGACCGACCGACCCGCGGGACCGCGCATCGGATCGGTATCGTCCACACCAGGTCAGAAAAGGGCCCAATCAGCACACAATCTACATCCAATTGATCGGAATTGGATCTAGATTGTGGGGATCGGGCCCTAGTCGTCCTGGTGTGTACCCAGCATAATAGTAAATAAGCTTAAGTGTGGTTCACTACAGGAGCATGGTGCACACTGGATCTCAGAGCTAAAGGTGCCCGGTGTGGTTTTTGTGTGTGATGCGATGCGTGCTTCCACGCACATCCCATCGCACAGCTCAAAAAAGTATGTGCTGCACATACTTTTTGAACTAGGTTGGAATCCCATGCAAATTGTACGCAATGCGATCTAGTCCATAATGCATTCAATTATTGCACTGCATATGGGCACCTTAAGAGCACATACAGAGAAATGGTGTAAGAATGCTGTGAGGGAAGAGGTATATATTATGCAACATTTTTCACAAGCAGCTATAAGCCCTGACTGCTGCCTACGTGCTGAGTGACGGGCTTAAACAGGAAGCTGTGTGCTGAGCGGGATAGACAGGGCAAGCGCGGGTGATAGCGACGTGAGCGACTGCACATCGCCATCGCTGTAGGTTATACTGATGGAGCAAACCGTGCTCATCTATCTATAATCTGTCTACACATCTTTTATTTAGCTCCATTATAACATTACATGTGTTTGTTAGATGTAATCAGTACTTTCTAGGCTGGACGGTATGGGTTCTCTGGGTCGACATTGTGTAGATCGACAGTCAATAGGTCGACCACTAATGGTCCACATACCATAGGTCAGCATGGACAGGACACAAGCTTAACCACAACTTTCTATCTTGTTGATCTATGGTGAGTTGACCATTTCAAGGTGTCTACCTAGTCACGGTCAAGTGTCGACCTTGACATTGTCTAAACCCTAAATGATGCCGCATTATTTACAGCTGTGGTGATTTTCTACTGACTCAGGTTCATGGTTACCTAATATTCTGGCATAGGGATGTATGACCGATAATCTGGCGTTAGTTGTATGATGTGCATGCAATCAGTAACGTAATCTGAACCACCAGCACAGAACACTCCATTACAACTGTTGGACCTATGCAGAGTTTAGGTCTACCAAATGATCCATACCCATATTGTAGTGCTGATAGCAAATTCTCTCAGCTTTGTACACTTATATGGCATTAATACAGCCACACAGCTGGTTTCAAATGTAATTTCTTCTTAACTCTTACGTTGTTATTATATAGGTCATTCCAATTGCAGCAGTTTTCACCATAAAGTGCTTGACACTTACAGTGTGAATGAGCGGGAAGTGGTGCACTACACACTGGCTTCTGTATACAATATATTGTAGTGCTACATGAATTGTACTGGAACGTTGGCCAAATATTTGCTCAGATAATTATTCAATACAGAGCTTTATTTCTACAAGCAGATTCCTACCAGGGATATTATAATTGATACCGTCTTATTTGTCCCTGGAAGCTTTTCACTCTACTATAATTAATTAGGTCTTCTAAAATAGAGATTAAAAAACATAATAAACGAATTCTTTGTCGTTGGTTCTACATTAATCAGCAGCTCGAACCATGTGATCTTTAAGAAAGTTTTTACCTTTTAAGCTGGAATGAAATGTAGTTCTGTGCGCTGGGACTTTAGTACTTCATTGTTCTCATTGTTCCCACCGATATACACACTGAGAGTAAAACCTGGCTCTCCTGGTCATGTTTATGCCCAATACTTAGAGGGCAACACATTTACTAGCCGTGTCTTGGTAGTAAACGCAGTGCCATTTTGATTAGTGGGCATAAACACAGTAGTAAGGATTTGTATGTACCCCCATAAGTCTGTAGTCTTGAATCATTTTTTTTTAAGAAGGAATAACAAGAATTTTTTTTTTTGTATTTATGCCGAGAAATGTTTATTATAATTCTTACGCATAAAGGTGCTTAAGGTTATGAGAGTCATCATATACAGTACACCTTTTGTTACATTAATATATGTACATAGAACCATTTACCCCCTATAGTAACATCATTCTAAATCTGGCCATACATCAGAACGATTCTATGCCCGAACGCACAATTTCGACAGATAGCGCCATCGATGGTGTGCACATCATGAGGTGTTTTGGTGCGATGCGCAGTCCCTCTACTGATCATATGTGCTGCACATATGATCAGTCGGGATGGCTTGCGGTTGTTAGCAGATTGTATGTGTTTTATAACACAAATGATCTGCATGTTCTAATGTATGGCCGGCATAAATCCAAATTGGTATGTTTAGCTCATGCTTGCCTACTTTTGAAAACTAGTTTCGGGGAGATAATAGTTTGTAGTAGAATTTTGCACAGTGCCCGATTGAGAGGGTGTGTCATGCTCCACCCAAAGGGTGTATCTAGTTCCATATATGGAGAGATTGTGAAAAGAGATTGTGAACATGGCACCTAGAAGCGTGGGTGTGTACTGCTACATCTGAGAGGAATCTTGTAAAATGACTTATATCCAAATGTAGATGACCCCAAAGCAGTTAGTAAAGGTGGCCATACATCTACAGATCGATTGTAAGATTGGGCTGGTTGGAACAAAAACCTGGTAATGGATGAGTGACAGTTTTTGGCAGTTTCCCAGCAATTCAAAGCAAATGGTCAACTGTCATTTGCGCTCAACCATTACCAGGATTTTGTTCCAACCAGCCCAATCTGACAAATCGATCTGTAGATGTATGGTCACCTTAAGAGCTACTATACTTGGTAAAGTGCTGGGAAGGGTGTGGGAAATGGTGCTGATGATTCACTGTAAATGTATCTATCTCTCATTCCCCCCACAAATGTAACAGTGTAATGTGGGCTAGGTGACATGAGGGAGATTGCTAGGCTAATGAGGGAGATTGCTGCTATTTCAGGGAATCTCCTGTAGAATGCAGGAGGGTAGGTAACTATGGTTTAGCTTTGCTTTATTACTGCAAATGTCTCTGAAGACATAACTAAGCAAATACAAATACCTATGATACATTTTACTGTAGTTTCATGGTCACATAAAAATATGTGTCAAGTTACATTTACAGTATGTTGTGTTATCCTTATTTCCCAGCCCATACTGCAAGTCTGTCTCACTAATCCACCCCTGGGAATTGCAGCTCATTGGGCTGTATGGATTACATAGATGCAGGATTTCTTACAGAACATCTCCAATGTCTGCAGCTTATCATGTTCTACTTGGCATACAATATTAACCCAAGGACATGTCCCTTTGTCTATAAACTATTTTCTCCTGTGAAGCCTTTAGGATTCTTTACATCATATACATTAGTTGATAAACATTACAAGCTATAATAAATCACAGACACAGTGACAGACAGTTGTGTAGGTGGTCATCAGAATGTACACTATAAAAAGATATGGTTTGGCATGCAGGTAATCTGAGCTCACTATGGACACATCCAGGCCGTCATTACATCGACAGACATAATCACTGTGGAAAAACTAGTTTCTCTTGTCAGTCAGGAAAAAAAAATGACTTTAAAATAATATTGTTGTTAGAAGAACATGCCATATGGTATCAGCAGGAGTGCAGTCTGGCTCCCTCATAGGACGTCTGACACGGAATACATTTATAAGCTAGGTTTCTTGAAAGAGATCTTGTATTGCTAATTCCTGAAAATCTTTTTACAGTGTCTGATTGGATCTGTAAGAGGTGAAATCATTTCAAAGCCCTATATAAGCAGGGTTCAAGTTACCTGACGTAGCCTTTCATTCCAGGTTGCTTATGTATCCAATACCTCTACCCTGCAATTATCCAATGCTAATCCGGTTGGAGGAGTATCATGAACATCAATTTGTCAGGGAAATCACAAAACATAACATGATAAAAATTACTTACTTGCCAATTAATCATTTTCGGGTTGGAATCCTGTGATTCAAGGATTTCCACCATATTGGATTTTGCCGATTCCCCTAAACCAGTCATTGGCAAAATGGTGCCCTGGACCTAGCAAGAGGGTATCGATGGCCAGTCTGAGTAAGCTATAGACAGGCTAGGCTTACAGCCATCGTGGCAGACAGTCAGTATGGCGAGCCGAGGCTGCAGCACTATTATCTCATGCGCATGCTGGAGATACAGATTCCTCCTGCTGCATTTGCATTTTAGTTTTAAGCTTATTTGCACAGCTGCTTTCCTGTAATATACAAATCTGAACCAGGCCCTGTGTGCAAAACCGGAAGATTAACCTGGATGGGTGAAGCCTGGGGGGCAACCCTTTATTGAGGAGGTACCCACTCCCCCAGGTACCCCGTCCAAGGCTGACAAGTTACGGTGAGCATGGTACAGCCGGGGGACCATAAGTAAAATGTGTTCCCCGGCTGTGGCATGACACCATGAGCTGTTGGAGCCCGGTGCTGGTTCCAAAATATGGGGGACCCCCAGTTATTTTGTCCCCCATATTTTTGGAACCAGGAGCAGTCCAAGAGTCCGGGGCTGGTTTCAGAAATAAGGGGGACCCCCTACACTTTTTGTTCCCCATATTTTTGGAACCAGATCTGGCTCAATGAGCCCAGGGCAGGTTATGCTCAGGAGGGGGGACCCCACGCCATTTTTCTTTTAAATACCGCACTTTCATGTATAAAAAAAAATATTGCACATGATCATTACTAAAAATCACACATGTCCACTAATTCGCACATTTTCATGACTAAAAATGTGCAATATCAGAACCTTACTAAAAATCCCAACCCACTAAATGTCACCCTTCGTTTGGTTCATTTCAAATCCATTGTGGTGGTGTATAGAGTCTGAAATATGAGAATTGTGTCGGGTGTGGATCATTAGGTCACCAGCAAGTTGGTCGACATGCAGGAAGGTCGACAGTGTCAAAAGGTCGATATGGGTTTTTTACAAATGTCAACACAGTCGACATGGACACTAAAACATAGTACCACGTCCTCCATGCTTCGGACATGGTGTCTTGCTACACTCAGCACACTATTTTATTCTCCCACCCTGTCCTAGTGGATGGTAGGGCATGAAATATTGGCTCAAATTTTTTTATGAAAAACCCCATGTCGACACCTTCCTGCACGTCAACCTAGACTCATGTCGACTCCAATGACCGTATTCCAATTGTGTATTTTTATAGACCTGACTATGTATACACAGTTTGTGTATGTGTGTGTAAATATGTATATACAGCATGTGTGTATGTGGTTATATAAGGCCGGCTCTACCATTAGGCAGCCGACTAGGTATCTGTGGTGACGCGCCACATCTGCCATTCACGAAACAGAGGATGTCTATGAGGAAGGCATCCTTGTTGTAAGACCCCACCGGCATAGTTTCACTTGAGGGGCTGGAAGGTGGGTATTGGTGGCAGTGTGTTGTAGGCAGGGGGGGGGGGGGGGGGGCAGAGACCGCTGAACCTTTGTCAAGGTTGCTAAGAAGCCTTAAGGCCGCCATACACTATGCGATTTGGCCCCGATTTCACCTGATTCAGATGGATCGGGCAGTGAAATCGGACCAAATCGCAGGTTTTGACACCCGGTATGACCCGATGCGCGGTCCCGTGCGCATCGGGTCAGAGTCGGGACGTCGGACCGGCTGCACATGAGATAAATCTTATGTGCAGCCGTGGGGACTCTGAGGACGCCGGCGAGGGAGGGGGGCGGGAGACGCCGGCGAGGGAAGGGGGTGGCAGGGGGAGCCGGAGCAGGGAGCTGTCATGCTCCGTCCGGGTAGGGGGGGGGGGGGGGGTGACACGCCGCTAGTAGTGCGGACGCTGCGGGGGACACAGGCGGCAGTGACATAGTGCCGGGCGGGGGGAGCCGGGAGCTATCAGCACTGAAAAAAAAAAAAGCCCATACAATGAATGGGCAGCCTGTGATTGGCTGAGTGCTCTCTCAGCCTGTCAGCAATTGGCTGAGAGAGTGCTCAGCCAACCACAGGCTTCCCATTCATTGTATGGGCTTTTTTTTTTTCAGTACTGACAGCTCCCGGCTCCCCCCGCCCGGCTCTATGTTACTGCCGCCTGTGTCCCCCGCAGCGTCCGCACTACTAGCAGCGTGCGTCCGTCCCCCCAGCCGCCTTGCAGCATCCCCCACCCGCCACCTCGATGTCCCCGGCCCCCCTGCTCGCTCCACATTGCAGCTCCCCGGGAGTTGCAAATGATACATCGCATGCGATGTATCATTTGCAAAACTTGGCACATCAAGTGCCAAATTGTGTGTCCCCCTCCCGGGGAACTGCAGGGGGAAATCAGGTCCGACTTGTTCTTAGGACAAGTCGGACTAATATATGGGGGCCTGCTGTTGATAAACATCTGACATTCACCATGCATAGGCTGCACACTAACAGCTACCCCACCAAGCAGAATGGTCAACCACACAGCTTCATTTATACACACTGGGCTATATTTGTGAAAGCTTGGAGAAAGTCAAAGTACCAAGCAATCTGCTTCCAACTGTCATTTTACATGCGGTTTGGAAAATATTTAGAAAGTGACTAGCTGGTTTGCTATCTCTTTCCAAGCTTTGATACATTTCCTCTACAATCTCCCATTGGTGTATGCTGGCCAGAACTTTGACCTGAGGAGCCTGTTCTGGGCCACCTACTGAATGGATTTGTATGAATGCTTTAGTGAACTGACTGAAATAACCATAAATCAGTGAACTAAAATATCTGACCAAAATGGAGCCAGGGAGACAAAAACCCAAAAGCCTTGGAATAGTAACATTAATAACTGAAGGAAAACCCTGTCTCACAATGTAAATAGGGATTATAAAGCTGACCAGAAAGGAAGGCTGGGAATAGGGCTTCTGATGACTCTACCAACCCCCTTCCCTGAATAACGGAACGATGCAGTACTCTATGTTGGAAGAGAAGCTAACGTGCGATTTTTAATATGTTGACAGTTACATCCAACTTGAAAAATGCAATGATTGCTGCATCCCACCCAAAAAAAGATAAAATAGAGCAAAAACCAAAAGAAAAAACGATTTTTTTGAAAAAGATAAAAAAGACAATGAAGCATGAAAAATAAAAAATCAATTGAAAAAACTAGAAAGCAAAAGAATTAAAGAGTAATAAAATATATCAAAAGAAAAATGAAGAAAGCAAGCAAAAGATATAAAAAAAGCAAAAGAAAAAAAATTAAGTAAATGAAAGAAAACAAAGAAAGAAAGAAAGTGAGAAAGGTCCTCGAAAACATCCATTTAGTAGGTAAGCCACAATTATTAAGTATCATCCGAATGTGCCATTGGCAGCTGAATCCCCTATAGGATTCTATGGGACATGCGATGCTGCCTATTTTAGCAATATAGGGAATGCGAAGCTACCTCAACGACAGTGTACTGTATGCCAGTTGTGGCCTATTGGCTACAGATCGCAGGTTGGGTTTCCAGCGTGGTTCCCTGGAACCCTCCTCTGGAAACGTCCTGTGCATTGCAGGGATAGGCTCCTTTAGGAGACTTTGTACCTGCAGGTGCCAGGTGATACAATATCATTGTCCAGTGTGATCTGGACAATCCATACATGATTGATTTGTTAATGTGATCATTGTTAAATGGGCCTGAAAGAAAGCAAAAGACAGAAAGAAAAAAAAAAAAAAAAAGAAAACAAGAAATAAATTTAAAAAAGCAAATAGAAAGCAAAAAAATCTAAATGAATGAAAAACAGAACAATGAAAAAAAAAATTATGTGAAAGAAAGGATACAAGTAAAAAGCAAGAACGAACACTAGAAAAAAAAGTAAAAACAAAGAAACAAAAAGAAATAAAGAAAATGCAGAGGAGCATCTGAGCACCCGTTCAGATGCTGGCCGGCTGTTCCCGATCCCCGGCTTTGTGGGGTGTGATGGTCAGAGGTCACGCCGAGCTTCCACCATCACCTGGCCGCACATAGCAGCACCCCACTGCCTCCCCCTACCGACCACGACGCCCGCTGTAGCATACCTAAGTAAATGTGCGGCACGGCCACTTTGGGGGAGGGCACAATGCCTGTTGCTGGCCCTGGTGTTGAAAGCGCTAGGCCACTCCCAACCCACGGAGGGACATACTGCCCAAAACTCATGAGTCAAGATGTGTACCAACAATGGGACAGGTCCCCTCATATAGGGACAGTTGAGAGGTCTGCTTATTATTTAGATGACAGATTTGCTTTAAGAGATTAGTATGATTTCCTATTTCTTAGGAGCCCTTCATTCAGAAAGCTTTCTGGACTAATCCGCTGGTCATTCAACAGAAAGAAATCAGTGTAATGTTTATTTCCTGAACATAAATATAATTGTTCATAATTAGCAGCTTTACTGTCCTTGAAATACCTGAAATGTAACATAATGCAGCTCGATATGGCTGGTGTTACTTATCACTGCTATGTTGTCACGTCCACCCACTTTTATTCATTAAAACCTGTGTCCTTTCTAACAACTAACTGCCATAACCGTGTAAACAAACAACACGCCAGGAAATTGAAACTAAGGTCATATTAAGGTATAATTAAATAAACATTTAAATTACTAATGGCACCCTTTTACTGCTGCCCAGTTAAATTGGAGAAGGTAAACACAGCTGTTAGAGTTCCATTATGTATACAAAACAGGAGTACAAAATTATATCTCATTTACAGTAATGTTAACTTTAATTATGCACTAAAGCTCGGTACACACTTAGATATATCATTCATACAGTCGACAATTAATCAGCTTGTGTGCACAGGCAATATGTCTGCAAACTACATTGTGTACAGGCATGCCATGGTGGCCCTGCAGCTCGCCTGATCTAGAATGCACATGCATCTGTACATCTGCTTGTGTGTGTGACTTGACAGAGCGATATATTGGCTGTAAAATCTATTGTATACAATATCACAAATGGGCGAGCATATTCAAATGGCCTACTCAGAGCCGGCCTTAGGCATAGGCAAACTAGGCAATTGCCTAGGGCATTTGGAAGGCCTAGGGGCACCAGCAGCTTCTGCTGATTAAAATGTTATGCAGCATGCCTATATTCTGTGTGTGTGAGTGAAGCTGTATTTGGAAATCATTGTAACATAGCATTCCGTATTCAGGTACAGCCACAGTCACACACAGAATATATTCAAGCCACATATCATTTTAATCATCGGAAGCTCCTTGTGTGTCCTGGTGACATAACAATGCAAATAAGACAAATTTACAGCAAAAAAAGGCACCCAGCGTTAGCAGAACTGGCCAGGAGCTGCATGGCCTAATGAGGCAAGATGTATGAGGAAACATCTGTATCCAAGCAGAGGCAGAGGTCATAGTGTTTGCGGCTGTGCGGGTGCTGTCTGTGGGTGTGTTGGTTGTGCAATAGTGTTCGGCATATGTGTAAGGGGCATTATGTGTGTCATGTGTTTAAGTGCATTAATAATGTGCAACATATGTGTAATGGGCATTATGTGTGTCATGTGTATAAGGGCATTAATAATGTGCAACATATGTGTAAGGGGCATTATGGGTGTCATTATGTGTATGAAGGGCATTAATAAAGGTTGGCATAATGTGTAAGGGGCATTATGGTTATAAGGACATTAATAATGTGTGTCATGTGTAAGGGGCATTACTGTGTGGTATTATCAGGGGTGCCAAGAGAAAGGGGTAGGGGGTACAAATTACCCAGGCCAAAGTCTGATGGAAGGGCCCAGTGGGGGCCCCAGGCCCCCTCCCCTTAAGTGACAGCAGCAGCTGCAGATCTTCTCCTCTGCCCAGCACACACTGCTTTGTGCTGGGTTGCAGTGTGGCCATGGAGGGTGCTTAAAATACAATAATTTCTCAGGATTTTTTTCTAAGGGAATAATGTGAGGAGTAATGTATATAAGGTAAAGTGGTACTACTATGTGATGTAACGTGAATAACGGACACCATCGCATGATATAATGTGAATAAAGTTGCACTTCTGTGTGGCATAATTTCAATTGGGGGTATTATTGTGTGGCCATGCCCCTTCCCAGCAAGAACACACCCCTGTTTGGGCTGCGCACCGAATGAGTGCACTGTTTCTATTTAAAATATTGCGGGTAGGAGCACCAACATGATGACTGCTATGATGAGGGATGATGGTGCTGGGAAAGGGGAGCAAGGAGGGGGAACTAGTGGCGGTGCTAGGGGGCACCAGAAAAAATCTTGCCTAGGGCGTATTTTAGGCTAGGGCCGGCTCTGGGCCTACTGGCCAGACGGGGGGCAATTGGTGTGGTTGCACAAGATAAATTGTGCATAAACCTGATCAATTATTAGATTGATCAGTGGCTCCTTTGACATACCCTGCCTCACACACCAAGGCTTATGGATGACCTACAAAGCAATGTGCAAATAATTTATACATTACAATTAAACGTTTCTGTTCCAAGGACACTAAGAGGACACTTCAATGTGCCGCTGCTACTTCCGATGGGGGAAATAGCAGCGGCTCCCTATTCAATGCGGTCTTTAGCGACAGAAAGGGCCAGGATCACGGCTGTCGGCAGGGATCAACAGCCGTGATCCTAGATTGAATACCCCCTAAATGCGTCAACTCCCCCAAGAAAGTATTCAGAGAAAGAGAATTTCATCTGCTATGGCTGTCTGAAGTAGGAGTAGTGAGCTTGCACAGCTGACACTAGTGCTAGGAACTAGCACTAGCTCAACCTCCTGCACATCAGTGGCACCAGTCTAATACAGTGGTTCCCAACCCTGGTCCTCAAGTACCCCCAACAGTGCACGTTTTCCAGGTCTCCACACAGAATCACAAGTGACATAATCAGCTCCACCTGTGCATCTTTTAAAATGTGCCTGAATAACGAGTGCACCTGCTGGGTGAACTGGAAAACATGCACTGTTGGGGGTATTTGAGGAACAGGGTTGGGAACCACTGGTCTAATATAACCGCATGTTAAGAACAGAGAATCCTTGCATCTTAAATCTTAAGATGAATGAACGGTACTTATGTAATATCTGGGCTCCCGTTTTTCTTATGAGACCGATGCGCTCGCCACGCTTCGGGCATGGTGGCTCGCTGAGCTCGCCACACTATATAAAATCAACTCCATGCGTAGTTGGATAGTAGGGGTATGAAAAAATGGGGTGCATTTAACATGGGAGCCCAGATAATACATAAGTACCAAATGAACTTCATTACTCATCATCATGACACACGATAATTACTGAATGTGCTGAAAACACTATAACATTTCCATCTAGTAACATAGACCCTTTTTTACACGATTATTGCGATTTACAAGTTTGCAAGTGTCAATAAAAACGTTTACTTAACTCCATAGTCCATTCTATACTCTCTATATGATTTATATCCCTTTACTTGAATTAGATACAGCAGATATCCTGGTGGTGAGGAAGCCAACAGTCAAAAAGCCAACCCCGGCACCCTGCTATGGAGAATCCCAACCGGGGCTGTAACACGATCTAACGCTCTCACTCACTGCAGTCTGACTCTAACCACATACCCTCCTCACTAGTGCCTAAACTTATCTTCCCTGCCCAACAGTGTAACCCTAACTCTACACTAAACCTACCACCCCTTCCATGGTCTGACCTTAAACCCCCCTTGCCCGGATGCCGGCTGTTGGGTTTCTGGTGTCGGCATCTTCATTCATTTATCAGTTTCTTATATAGCGCAGCAGATTCCGTTGCATTTTACAATAGGAGACAGTGATCTAACAAACTGGGTATTTACAGACAGTCAAAGGTATGAGGGCCCTGCTCACAAGCTTACAATCTATAGGGAAATAGGCATTGATACACAAGGATAGATATTCTTTATTGCATTAATTCCACCAGAATATAAAGGTTCCAGTTGTGCTTTATGATATGATTACCCTGCAGTTTAGCCAGGGGTCAGGATGGAAAGTGTGAATAAAAGAGTGGATATGTGTGGACTGTACAGTTGGGATGTGATTAGATAGGAACGTTATATGAAGGTTAAGTGACTGGTTCTGGAATTTGATAAGCTTGCCTGAAGAGGTGAGTTTTCAGGAAACTCTTGTAGGTTTCCATTTCGAAGTTCCAGCACTGGTGTTCTGACGGCAGTTGGGATTCCGCAGCCGGCATCAAAAGCACGTGTATTATAAGTGTATCCCACTTGAACATTTGCGCTATTATTAACTCCAGTACAGTGCAACATTGGGATTATCCTTATGTGAGGACAAACAATTTATATTAATTGTTGCACAGAACATCAGAATTCAGGCTTTTGACCAATAGTGTCACTGATATACTACAGTATTATTTTTGTATTGTGTTTTATTAATATATTTACTTGTCTAGAAACAGGTAATCTATCTATCTATCTAGAAACAGGTCATCCGCACACAATTCTCAGTTATACATCCAGATTGTGCTCCGCTCCAAGGTCAAAAACCAAAAATAGAAATTGAAGGAGGGCACTCACCATTTTGTAGAGTAAAAAAATGTACAAATGTATTAAAGTATCATGACATTAGCATACCTCCCAACCATGGGCGGTCAGCAGGCGGGACGATGCTGCTGCGCGCCGCAGGCGCGCTGAAATTTTCGGGGGCGTGGCCTATACCAGCGGCTCTCCCGCGAGGCCACGCCCCCATTTTGCCGCTATGGGGGCATGACCCAGAGGCTCTGTGAGCCTCTAGCCATGCCCCCAGCCCCCTGGCTGCGGGAATAGACGCTGTGCGCATGCGCACAGCGTTTATTCCCCGCTGCTTAGCATCTGACGGGGGGGACTCCCAACAGCCCCCCCTCACTGCGGGACATTGCCGCCTGCGGGTGGGACAGCGGGACAGGCCCTGACAATCGGGACTGTCCCGATAAAATCTGAACTGTTGGGAGGTATGCATTAGGTATACGTCAACGTTTTGGTCTGCAGCCCAGACACCTGATGGAGTAGGATCTCAATTGTTGATGGCCTGATGTCTTGAGAAAGGTCTGAGATGCAGACCAAAACGTTAACGGATACCTTGGATGAGATTTAATGGGATGAGAGATTCAGAAAATTAGAGATTTGGTGAGACATCTCCAGTTTTTTTTAAAGCGGCAATCATTTACACATCAAAATCAAACTGGTTTTGTAGTGTAAATGATTGCTGCTTTTAAAAAAACTGGAGATTTCTTCCCAAATCTCTCACTTTCTGAATCTCTCATCCTATTAAATCTTACCCCTAATGTCATGATGCTTTAATACATTTGTACGTTTTTTTACTATACAAAATGGTGAGTGCCCTCCTTCAATTTCTAGCTAGCTATATATATATATATGCCTCTGGGTTTTACCACAAACAGATAATTTCATTATTCATTTTTGAACAAATCGATCCAAATACATTGATTCAAATGTGAAAGGAAAACAATAAAATGATGGCATTTACAGGTGCCCACGTGTTCTGCACAAAGAATCTACCCAAAGAAACATTGGTACCATCAAGGTAACATCTTGGTAGGGAGCCTGCAGATCTGTCGTTAAAGATGGTAGTTCGATGATGACTGCATTATACTACTATTTTGCATTTATTGTTATGTACATACAGTATATAGCCAACAGAACTTTATACACTTGAACATTATTTGGAGATTGCCCCATCGGCACACTTTTATTCTCCCATCACGCCGTATTGGATGGTAGGGCATTAAATACCGCCTGTCGGCACATGTCGGCTCAAATAAAAGTGACCAACTCATGTCGACCTTCCCATTGTCCACCTAATACTCATGTCGACCTTTCAACCCTGTCTACCTTAGCCATGTCGATCTATATCGGGTGTCGCCCTAAGCCCTGTTGACCTTCAGTGGTCGACACAATGCATTTCAACCTAAATGGGCCCGACCTAGTGAGTCTATCCCCACCCTAGCCCTCTGCACATGTCACAACCAGTGGAGTTCATTTTTCCTTTGTGGACTGTAACACGCTAGAAGCAGCAGAGCAGAGAGCGACACCACAGGCAGGAAAGAGGAACTGCACATATTCTGAAAGGTGCATAGTGCTCAAATGAGCACTATGATTGGCGGGTGCTTTACTTCACCAATCATTGATACATATGCTCCACATGCTATATTGTGCCGATTTATCCATTTCAGCTAAGACACGTTTTGGTTTCAAGAAAATGATGACACACATGCTGAGTGAAAATAAGTTTATATATTATACATTATTTATATACACAAAACATACAAGGTCTATGAATGTCTATAGCTTTACCACAAGTTGAGTTACCTATGTCTCAAGCAGTGGTTTTGTTCTGGGCTTTACATATTACATTTTATTCAGAAAAAAACAACAACAGGATTTAAAAGAAGCTTCACTTTAAAAACGTCACCATTTAGGGCTAATCCTTCAGAAATTGTACAGGTTGGAAAGTAAAACCATCTATATAAAATACAGCCATCCTTCATTGGGACCAATCTAAAGCAAAGTTTCAAGTGTAACACCTTAGCCTGGAAATAAACACACACATGAATAATCTCTACACCCAACTGTAGGAGTTGGAGGTGGGTTAGACCGCTACAAACATTGGTCGGTAACAAGAGGGTAGAACCTATGTAGCAGGCCATGAGCGGTATACAATGCCGCTGGCAAAGGGGTTTGAACAGCGAGGATGGCCTTTCCTTGCTGAAAATAAGCTATTTTCGCCGTGAAACTCCCTCGCCGTGTTCAATGATGGGGCGAGGTTCACCGCAAATGCAACGAGTCCGCTACATTTTGTGACAAGCCTCGCCATTTTAATGGCCACACCCACCGCTTCCATGTTGCCTCAGGGAACAGGCAAAGATTCATTGAATACGGCGAGATACCGGCACTTTTATGTGTTGATACCTCGCCGTCAGGGCATTGAATACCCCTCAATAAGGCAGGCTAGTTGCATAAACACTAACACCACATCTCAAGGTTACATCGATCGCCTTCAGTTCAATGGAAAAATCCAAAAATATCAATAGCAAATGCCAGAAGTCTATTTCTCTAAAATATTTAATTTCTCAACGGACCAGATGGTAGCTGGAGAAAAAATGCAATATTCCATATGTTTTATTGATCAAGCACTTTCCTCCATAAAGGATACATATCACCACCTAGTAACGTGAGCGTTAGTGTACAAGGCTTGTGCTAGCTTTTTAATGATTGAAATCAGACTCTTTTGGGATGTTATTTTATAATCCCATGGACTGGAAATATATTTCCATACAAGTGTGTTGGGAACAACTATAAGTGCTCTTTCATGGATTCCTAAGAAGGGAAATGCACTGTGTCAATATGTGTAACTTTATTCAGATAGGAGATAACGACATTATGTTCAAGCTTTGGCTACTAAATATATTACATCTTTACACATGAAGCTTATAAACTAAAATTCCCTTTAATATTTTTAAAATAATTAGTAGCAGCTGCTCAGTGGTCAGTGATGCCCAAGGCACACTGTGAGAGTTCTCATACGTATTTGCATTGACATACAGTACTAAGTGATACAACTACAACTCGTACCTTTCACTGCATAGTAAGAATTTCTTCTTTTGTAGGACTACAGTATATACAGCCAAGATTATTCTCTTAGTGCAAAATAACAATTTCAGATTGTACTAATGTGGCCACTTCCGCCAAGTGCTTCCGCAGTCTGTACAGTCCCTTTTCTAACACTTTCCTCTCTACATTTTGGGTCTCCAACCGTTAATAAATTGCAATATCTTTTTAACCTGCAGTTTGCTTAGCTTGAAGTCCTCTGAAAGTATCTCCTCTGTGAGCTGGACGAGTAAATTCCCATCAATCTTTTCCGAGACAAAGAAAGACACGACATCTTCTGACAAACCAATGAATCGCAAGGATTTGGATACTTCCTCCATGGATAAACCTGAAAGATCCGACGGGGGCTGCCACGGGGAGCCGTCCCCACATGACCTTGGTGCTAGCTGCATGTGTAGGGGGGAGGAGAATGGGTATGAAATAGAGAAAATGTCCTGCATGCCCTTTTTGGACAAATAATGTTCATCTGTGATATCTGGAGAACAAGTCTGTGGCTCTTCCTCTGCACCGTCTATTTTCATAGACAGAGGGAGTGGTTCTAGCACCGTGATGACCTCGCTGGACTTGGGTGCCCGTGGGGGTAATGCAGGACATGACATACTTTGCTTACTGCTGTTGTCGGGTATGATTTTCTCGGCAGAGCTTTCCAGTGAGTAACTTGCAGACTTCGGGCAGCCTTCAGAGACACTGAATTCATTTAGCGTGCCTTGCGTACACCCGGTCAAAGAATCACTGCCGCAGAAGTCAAATGGAGCTGGAAAATTTTTCTTTGGTGTGGCTGGGGTCTTTTGTCGAGGGTAGCTGTAATAACTTCGGCACTGGTCCACAAGCAAGTCGTTCGGGTTCATACCTTCAGCCCCACCACAGTAGCGGTTTGGCCAGGAGAGCCGTGAAGGAAGGATCTCCGGTGTTGCAGTCCCACAAGATAGCTTGCTCTCAACATCACTTGACCCATTTTTTATCCAGTTGCAGGGATAGCATGAAACCTGGGTACTGTCTGATGATTTGGCAACTTCTTTCTCTGTGACACCTCTAGAAAAAAGCAAATTGAAATCAAATTAAACCAGTACAGTTTAAGCAAATATATATTTCTATTAGCCCCTAATGTTACGATGTATCTCACTGAAATACTTGGGGTACTTAATACAAGTTACCTTTTTGGATAACAGCGGTAGTAATAACAGTCACAAACACAAGTTATGTTTTGTGTTAAAATGTTAAAACAGATGATAAAAATGTGTATGGTCCAGGGGTGGATCCAGGGACGTGGTTTAGTGGTGGTGGTTATGAGGAATGGGGATAAGACTGTTGCCACTACTTGGATGTGTCTGGGGAAATCTGGCAGCTTAGAGGCAGACAAAGGTTCCAACCTCTGATTGTGTATCAGAGTGGCCTCTGTCTGCTTCTCAGCCACAGCTATGCAGTGTTTGGCTGTAGACGTACACAGATTTGTGGGTGGCAAAGGTTATCCACCAATCAGAATACAGGAACAGGTGTAAATCTCAAATATACAGTATATAATCATGTACATTAGTTTTACTACCGTAATTTTCATATACACTGAAACAGCTAACAATACATAGTTTACTTTTCCAGATAACATGGCCCTTTTCCCAGGATTGATAGAGATGTCTTGTGGGGCATACACAAAGGGAGATTTGAGCAAGAGATGTGTTCTAAAGGTGCCCATACACTGTGCGATGATCACACCCATTATGGGCTGGATCACATCGCATTTCAACGCATGTGCAGCACATACTTTTTGTACAGTGCGATGCGATGCCCGCCGGAGAGCGCATCGCATCGCATTGCATGGTGCTATTGCACCATGTATGGGGCCTTAACTCTAGCAATTTAGTGTGTGAGATTTCCCACCGTCTAGATCTGCCATATACGCATAGATTTACACAAGAGCTTTGTGCTGGGCAAGTATAGGAGATTTGTGCTTACATTTTTTGGTACTTGTTTCCTAGCACGGCCACAATCTTGTGGATCGTGTACCTTTAAGTTAAGGTACACGATCCACACGATGGACCCGATTTCCTTTGAAATCAGGTCCATTTTGCCGGCTAAGGCACAATATCGGGGGCATCGCGTCGGTCGGGACCATTAACATTGGTCCCGACGCGACCGACGCGATGCCCCCGATTTTTACATAGGCTTCAATGTTAAAAAATATTTTAACATTGAAATCGTGAGGTGAGGGTCGGTAAAGGTAAAATATCGGGGGCATCGCGTCGGTCGGGACCATTAACATTGGTCCCGACGCGACCGACGCGATGCCCCCGATTTTTCCATAGGCTTCAATGTTAAAATATTTTTTAACATTGAAATCTTGAGAAAATGTGAAAAATGTGAAATGGGCCAATATGACCCATTTCACATTATAGATGTCCCCGTCGTCACCCCACGATAGACGCCAACCCGAAGCGTGGCGAGCGCAGCGAGCCCGCGAGGGGCGGCGGTGCGCGTCCTCTGACCTTTTCATTCCCCTACTATCCACGTCGGCGTGGAGTTGAGAATAGAATAGTGTGGCGAGCGCACCGAGCCCGAAGCTCGCCATGCTTCGGGCTCGCTGCGCTCGCCACACTATTCTATTCTCAACTCCACGCCGACGTGGATAGTAGGGGAATGAAAAGGTCGGAGGACGCGCACTGCCGCCCCTCGCGGGCTCGCTGCGCTCGCCACGCTTCGGGTTGGCGTCTATCGTGGGGTGGGGTTTACGCCGTTAAATTTGGGGGGGTTGGGAATATTTTACATTGAATCCAATGTAAAATCGGGTCCCAGGGACCCGATTTACATTTCATTCAATCAAAAAATCGGGTCGGTCGCGTCGATCGCATCGCATGCGATGCGATCGATGCAATTTTTCCGACACGACCACCCCGATGTAAATCGGTGTGGCCGTGCTAGGAAACAAGTACCCATTTTTTTTTAAATAATGGGCGGGTAGTACAGGAGGGTGCACGTAGATCACTTCTTAAAACACGGGTGATTTGTAGACTCTTGCTAAGCAATCTGACTATATATATACTGCATGCTTGAATGATCTAGACCAGCGGTAGCCGCGTATCGCCATCGCTATGAGGCATAAACACTGAGCAATTTGTGCTTAATTTCTAAGTGATAAATGAAGCACAAATCTCCCCGTGTGTATGGCCCAAATGTAATATCCTTTCTAAACTAAAGTCTTAAAAAAAGTTTCAATCTCCAAACAGCTGAAGCTATACAACATTAACATTTTCTTTGCTGCAATATTTTTATATACAAATAGTTACAATATTTCCAAAACTTAGATATTAATAAAGGACCGTGAAGCAAAAGGATAATGTAGTAACAGTAACTTAAGTACAGTTCTCTTGCGGAGTAGCTGGAAATAAACACAACATTCCATTACCACTTGCTGACCACACTCGTTTGTCTATATCATAATGTATCAGTGGTCACCATATATTTAATTTGTGCTAAGATAAAATGATTAATAATGCACTAAGACTTAAAGCAGCATTACACACTCCCAACAATATGTACCATATATACTCGAGTATAAACCTACTTTTTCGGAATATTTTTTATGCTGAAAAGGCCCCCTCGGCTTATACTCGAGTGAGGGTCCCACTTGAGTCAATAAGTTTTCCCAGTTTTTTGTTGTAAAATTAGGTGCCTCGGCTTATATTCGGGTCGACTTATACTCGAGTATATACGGTATTTGTCTAAGTAAATATTGTTTGTCATGTACTGCGCTTTGAAAGAACCTGTAGAGTTTAACCCATTCCTACCGGCTCGCCTGAGCCGCTCAGTACTTCTTAGCAGAAATCCACCATGTTAGGATGATGCATACAGCTACAGGCCTACAACCGCGCCCCGCAGAGTATGTAACAGGGTTAAGTGTGTTACTTTTTACCTACTGTAAATAATACTATTGGATCATTCTATGTAATTTAGGACGCAATACATGTAAATACATTTTCCCATAACTGCTAACACTTTAGCTTATTTATGTTGCTATATGACTGGATCGTGTGTGATAATTGACTATAGATATATATAGCTTATCGACTTCCCATGTGTGTAAACACTTATTGTTATACAGAAGATGTTGAAGTAGATGTCGAAATTGATTTTAAGTATAGTTTGGTTAACATACATTTTTTTTTTGTGTGCCAATTTTAAGTTTAGGGTCTTCTAAGTTCAAACTTAAATAAATATTTATGGCCCCTCCTATAACCATTCTGTTGTAGCATGATTAATGCATGTAAGCAATATAATGTAACTAAGATTGCACATTTTTATCTGCTAATAATCATTAAGACAACTTCCCCATATATACTACCCCAGGGCAGCACAGACGGTGTAATGGTTAGCATTACTGCCAGACAGCGCTGAGGTCGTGGGTTTGATTCCCCCCATGGCCCTAACTGTGTGGAGTTTGTATATTCTCCCCATGCTTACGTGTGTTTTCTCCAGGTACTACGGTTTCCTCCCACAATCCAAAAATATACTGGTATGCTAATTGGCTCCCAACAAAATTAACCCTAGAATGTCTGTGTGTGTGTGTACATGTGGTAGGGAATATAGATTGTAAGCTCCACTGGGGCAGGGACTGATGTGAATGTTCAACTATTCTCTGTAAAGCGCTGCAGAATATATAAATAACTTAAGGTGCCCATACATGGTACAATTGCTGAGTGTGATGAGATGCATGCTCCCATCACACATCTCATCGCACAGCTCAGACAGTATGTGCTGCACACTTTTTGTACTAGATCTCATCTCATTGCATTGCAAAACCTATGCGACGAGATGCGATGCGATCTAGTCCAAATTGTATACAATAATTGTCCCATGTATGGACACCTTTAATAAATAAATATATTGTCATATTTATAACATGTTGGATTTCAGATTACATTTTGTCTGTAGTCAGTACTATTTTTCTGGAAATATAGGTCCAGGAACTCCAGGTCTGGGGGTGGATCAATTAAATAAAAAACAATATATATAATAAAGAGAGGGAGGGAGAGATATATGTATATTTTATTTAGAAACAAAGGCACTCACAGGGGACTGTAAAATAAAACTTATCTTATGGAAAGTACATTTATAGTTCCTGATGATGTCATATTAAATTAGAGGTTCAAGAACTGAGTTCCTGCTGGTTCCTGCTGAAAAATAGCACTGTCTGTAGTGCATTTAAACAACATAAACATGGAATGTAATGTGAGTCACGTGGAATGATCCTGGCCAGTTACAGTCATGTTTGGAGACATCTGTTTGATCAAAATGAACATGCAGTGATACTTGTAGACAAGGGGAGAGGTCCAGTTATACCCAAATTACAGTACAAGTGGATTTGGGCTCACTGCAACCAATGTGATTCATTAGCAGTTAACATTCTATGAGCAAAACACCAATGGTAAGAGCCTTTCCATGGACATATTATTAGCTCAGCATAAGAGGAGATCTATATCTTTGCAGAATATATAACAACAACAACAGAGACCCCACACTCAGGGCTTACTGCACTGGGAATTGCTTGCTTCGGATTGGGGAGTTGATCCCCAAAATGTCGATTTCAGATTGAACACTAGCTCGGTTATTCTAAAAAGTCTCCGATTACCACCTTTACGGATTTGGATGCACTGGCCCAAAATTCCAGTGTATTCCTGAAAGTTCTGCCAGACAGCTATTTTCCCATAGCAGACATTCCTATTCTTGCTACACTACTGGGTTCTCAATAGAATTTGTAGATCTATTTATAGCCTACCACCAGAACCACAGCTCCACATTAAGTGACAAAGAATATAATAACAGCCATTCTTAATAAGGAATGAAAGCTAAATAGCCTTTTGTTTACACACTTTAATGTGTCCATGAAAAAAACAAACACTTAAGGGGCCTACACACGTAGAGATTTGCTGATGCTAGATCACTTAGCCAGATCACTTAGCACACAGCGCTGAGCAATCTGTCAGGGGCAGTGTTCTCAGGTCACAACACTGGCCCATACCAATTAATATCCAGCATGCTGTACATTAATCACAAGGCTATAGTGCCGCACGGGACAGTGCATCCCTATGGCCCCTAAACACAGAGCGCTGTAGTGGCATTTTCGAAGCAATCTACTGAGATTGCTTCGAAAATGCCCCTAAATCGCCCCGTGTGTAGGCAACATAAAACACAGGATCAGAAGTATATTTAATTGCCCAAACCTTCTTTGAACATGACTACATCTGGCTTAGAATATTCAAAACAGGTTGTTTCACTTTAAAGTTTTTGAGATCCAGTAACCAATCAGACTGTTCTGACGAATCAGTCGCAGGTGCTGCAATCAATTTGCCAAACTACAGTGAATAACTGACAGGTGACTGACCAGCCAATAACAAGGCTGGTTAGAAACTTCTGAGGTCTGCAGCTGTACTGCTCTGGTGTACACAAGTATAATAAAATCCCAGCTAGATACATGCTTCATGTCTGATACGCAGCTTGTATATACTGGTGAATCATAAGCAGATAAAAATCCTTACACAATGACAAATCTCTTCAAGCTATGGACCTTTCTCACATTCTTGTGACCTAATAATGTCATTTAAAGGTTTGCCAGTGGGCAAAATGAATCTCTCAGTCCCTATTATGTTGCTTTACTAATGTTACATTTAATGCAAACCCAATGGCTTCAAAGGACGACTAGAATTCACCTACAGTCTGTTTTTTTGGCTGAGTTTTACATTATAATGCCGATCTCAGCAGTTCCACTGAACTCTGAAAAAAGATCCTGTTTACAGAGCCTAGCAGTACTTACATGCTGTGCAGCCCTGAGGAATAGTAGGAAAGCGTAGGACTGGGAGAGCGGGTTTGCTGCTGTGCTAGTTTTCCTGTTGGCGGTGGAACAGATGGGGTGGGGGATGATGGTTTGGAACTTCGTGGAGGCACAGGTGGGGCATTCAAAAGTCGACATTCTTCTTTTACCTAAATAGGAAAAAACATGGGGGTTTTTTTTGGTAAAGAAAAAAGTTTTGAATTTGTTTATTGTTCTGCTTAGCATCCTGGACTCTATAGATACACACGTTTAAAATACGGTTGGACAAACATCTATTGGTTAAAAACATACAGGGGTACAAGCAATAATCAAAATCTGTCCTTAAATATATCAGTATACACTACGTATAACAAGGGATGAAGCTAATACACCAAGGTTGAACTGGATGGACGCAAGTCTTTATTCAGCCTTAAATACTTTGTAACTCACATTTTGCTGGTTGGATAATCGTTTGGAGAGTTTATCTCCGTGGTCAGGGAACAGGAGCAAAATTACCCCAAATGGGGTAATAAATGAAATTCCTGGGGGTAATGGATATAAAACTCTATATACATGCCCGGCTGTGTCTTAGCAGCGCGACCGTCCATTACCCCCAGGAATTTCATTTCATTGCATATAGAATCTATATATAGATTGTATATATTTCATGCCCAGCTGTGTGTGTGACAGGACTGTAGTGTACAAGGACCAGACGCAGTGGAGGGTGTCAGGCCTTTGTGTATAACATGCTTCCCTGCGTGATGCCCCAGGCCCCGCCTCCAAGTCTGCCCGCTTCTTCAGTAGAGAGGACTAGTTGCTGCGCCATCTGGGCAGTGCGCAGTCTGTACTGCTGCTGCGGCACCAAGTTTCTTTGCCTGGTTATAGGCTCCTGTCAAGGTATACCCTTCTCTAGTCTAGGGAAAAAATATGCACAGACTGTAACTATATCATCTTGTAATACTGACACTAATAATTGCCTGGACGTCACATTATCAGTGGCTATACCCCACACAGCCTGACAGCCATTGTCGGTTCCGGTTCCAGTTCCGCAACATTGCTCGCATCAGGCCTTTTCTCTCACTGAGTGCAACTAAGCTTATCATCCACTCATGGGTCATCTCACGGCTTGACTACTGCAATGTTCTCTTCACCGGCCTCGCTCGATCCCAACTGGCTCCTCTCCAATCTGTCCTCAACTCTGCAGCCAGGCTTATCTTCCGCTCCCGACGCTCTACTTCTGCCACTCCCCTTCAACAAAATCTGCACTTGCTCCCATTCCCCTACAGAATCCTCTTCAAACACCTCACCCTCACATACAGGGCCATCTTTAATTCCATTGCTCCATATATCTCTAACCTCATCACCATTCATACTCCCTCCCACCCTCTACAGTCGGCCAATGACTGTCGTCTCTCCTCCACCCTGATCACCGCTTCCCATGCTAGAGTTCAGGACTTTGCCTGTGCTGCACCCCTTCAGTGGAATGCACTCCCTCGCTTCATTAGACTCTCCCCGACCTTGCAAAGCTTCTAACGGGCACTGAAAACTCACCTATTCATCAAAGTGTACCCTTCCGCTGCATAAACTAGTCCTGAGGCTGCTTCTCCGACCCAGTGCCTGCTTACATCCTGCTATCAAGCCACCTCCCACTTGCTTGCACCTCATGTAACCATACTAGCAGCATCAGTTTCTGGGGGTACAGTGTGTACAATTATAAGATTTCCTTACTTTCAAATCAAGGGGGTAACATTGTCATATCTAAATATATTTTTGGGTAAAAGGTAAAAAGTTCCCTGACCCCTGGTTTATCTGATTAAGGTTTACAGGGAAGCAAACTATGTGTACATTATTGGACTACAGCATTATAAGACTTTATGTTAGACATGGCCGAAACAAGTACTGTAACAAAAAAATAAAACACATAACAAAAAACTAGCCTCAGGCCGGTTTCACACAGTCCGGCTCATGCCGGACGGCGAAATCCCGCACGGCCAGGGATCCGTGCCGCACACATTAGTTGTGAATGGACACTATTGTGTCCATTTACACGGGACGGCCACGGTCCGGCCGCACGGTTGCAGCCGGATCCCGCCACTGGAAGGGACGGCTGCCGGGCTGTGGCCATCCCCTCGATGATAAATTACTGTGTGCTGCACGGCTTTCTGGCCGCACGGGTTTTCGCTGCCCGGCAGGAGCCGGAGCGTGTGAAATAGCCCTCACAGTTTATTGCATTTCTCTATATAATTTGTAAAGTTAAGGTTTAATTTTGAGTAAACCTGTCCTTTAGCAAGAGGATAAGGGACGACGTCCCAAAAACGAAATTGCGCTGAATGTTTGAGCTGCCCAGTAAAGAGGATAGATTGAGGGGTGAAGGACAATACAGGGGTGGGGGGGATGCAGTATGGGATTAACTGGAAGGAATCATAAAGATAGAGTAAAAATAAAAATCTAAATAAATAAATGAATAAAATAAATATAAATAGAAAATCAAAAATATATATAATAAAATTAAAATAAATGTGCAGCAAATGTTACAGCTCTTCTTAGAGCGATATTGAGAGAGTTCCGATGGAGGTGAACAGCAGGCGTCTCACTGCGGCGTGTTAGCCGATCAGTGGTCTCGGCTTGTAGCAGCTGCTTCAGGTGACATCACCGCAAACTCCGGCTTTTGCTTCGGGGGCTTGTGAGGCAGCGGTGTCTTCTTCACGGGACCCGTGTGGTGGCGTCACCTGAAGCATTTTTTTTTTTCTATTTTTACTCTATATTTATGCTTCCTTCCATTTAATCCCCCCGTATTGTCTGCATATTATGCTCTAATAAGGCATGCATCCCAAATTAAATCAATGGCTTGTACTACTCTCCAGTTCCGTTTAATTAATGCTGGCCACCAGAATGCATGACAACGCAGTTTTCTGTGCATTATGTAATGGGTGTGACTCCAAGTAGAGACTAGCCCACAGTAGGTCCCCTCTCTAAGGCAGCAATTATACTCTTGAGAAATGTCATTCTTGGCATCATTTCAAAGTTCTTTATGTATTAAGTGTTGTTCAGACAGGTTCCACTGCATTACAAATGAGCTTATTGATATACCGGTGAAGTTGCATTTGTTGAATACATTTTTTTTTTGTCCTTAAAAACACAAAATTGAAAAACAATATATTCATTATCAACTGTACATTAAAAACTAATTTAATATAGCCAGTGTTGATTGCTATGAATTAAGGAGATTGTTTACACATATCATTACATCTTCTAAGTGCCGCTGTATTATTTATGCAAACGGTCATTTAAATATGTAAAGTGAGACATTAAGTGGTATATCCTGTAAGCAGCTGTAGTTTGCTGCTGCTAATAAGTTTTCTAGAAGATATACAATTAGCCCAGGTGCCAGCCTCCTTATGCCCAGTTACCAGCACTTATCGAGAATTATGCTTCGCGTATCTCAAACATGGAAAGCAAAATCCTCGATAAGCAGCCACTGGAGGCAAGATAACATATGGGATTGAGAACTTATTCAAGATCACGTGTGTTTTTGTGCGGTCACGTGGTCAATGTTCGCACAGTAAAAATGGCTTCTAATTTTAATACCATAATAATAAAGTGCGATATTATGATGTTTATATCAATCAAAAATGAATTGGGGCTAATTGGATACCCCCCTAATTTTCCAAAGTAGGACTAACAGTTCATGGAATGAATAGTAAGCAACATTGGTCTTGGAAATGTATACAAGTTTAGTAACACTACAGTATGTTTCACCTGACCTATCGGAAGCTCAGAATTGGGTTTAGAAGACATTGAAGTACTGTAAGCACTCTGGCAACTAAGGTCTGAGTCATGGTATCCGATTGCTAGATCTACAGTAAAAATATAATCAGTCAACAAGTCAATCTTAAATACTCAACTTGCACCCAAAAATACAGTATGTAAAAATGATTTCACGTGTTGAGCTTTTTCCTGAGTCAACTTTTTCCCCATGTCCACCTAGACCCAATTTCTGTCGACGCTGTGATCCTCAACACCCTGGTTGCCACATAGCTGCTCTCCACAATCTATCCTTCCAATAGGACCCCTTCCATCTAGTACAAAATGTTCTGCTCCTGCACTATACACTTATCTTCCTATTGCAGACGCCCAGGCTTAAGAAATGAAAAGCAGGAAGGATCAGAGCATTTTGTGCCAAGTTGAAGGGGTCACGTCGGAGGCTCTGTACCATGAGCACATCTTTTCCTTTCCCCTACATCCAAGACATACATTGCAGATGTGGGGGTGAGTGTTTGGATTATATGTGCAACCAACTATTCCTCTTGGATTCTTGACATCTGCGTGGGAGGCTGTTTGAGAACACATTATAAATCTGTGCGTGCTACCTGTAATTTGTAGCTTATGTGTGTTACATTTATAATTATCTAGATCCCCGTACAACTCATCCCTATTCACAAACACACCCAATATCATAGCTACAGTACCAAAATCCATTTCAGGCCACAACCCACCAGATTCTGTTCTATACACATCATGCAAAGAGCTCTCTCCTCCGAACTTCTACATACCTTAAATTGAATGCAATGCAGAACAGGTTTTAAACAGTTGGACTCTAATGCCTTGACCTACAGTGTACTGCAATATCCCTCCATCATGGCTTATATCAGGAAATTACAGCAATATTAGTAACTGCAAATGTTACAACTGCTACCATGTGCTTTACTGAGTGCAAATCCTATTTACAAAGTTTCTACTACAGTTATAGATTGTATCCATACCAGGGGGTATATTCAATGCCAAACAGGTGCGCTATGATGGCGAGCAGTGCCTATTGCTCGCCGTCATAGCCCGCCCTCAGTATTCAACCCACCCCCTGCACTCACCGTTTGCACCTCACTGTTTCTAAAAAGTGAGGTGGAAATGGCGAGTGCGGCCGTCAAAACGGCGAGGCTCGCGGCTATATGAAACAGGCTTGCTGCATTAGCGGTGAACCTCGTCGTTCGGGAGAATCCTCGCCGTCTATTTCCCCAGAACACAGAATAGGGCGAGGGGGTTAAACGGCGAGGATGGCTTGTTTTCAGCGATCCTCACAGAAAACAAGCCATCCTAGCCATAAACCCCCTCCCTGGCCACATTGAATATACCCCAATGTATCTCCCATTTACTGACCTTGGAAATGGAAGCACGGATGTAAAATTTTTGTAAGTTACATATTACAATACTCCTTTCTGCCCTAAGCTAAAGCCCTCCTCTATGCAGCCAGACCTCCCCAGGAAGGAAGGCATGACACTATAACAGTCAGGGGTGTCAGAGGCTATAATGAGCAGGTAGGTGGCCCCCCCATGATATAAGAATGGTACTATCCCACAACCACTGCACCACAAGATGGGAGTCACATAAAATAAGACAATGGGAAAACAATCAAATGTAAAATGAATAAAGGGAGAAGAGGATGGAGTAGGCGTTAAAGACCTTTCTAGTAACAGATTTATTGGAGTCCAAGAGGAATTTGCTCAGTGAAAGAAAATAAATATTTCCTATACTGTGTAGTGTGCATAGAGGTAGTGCTTCCAACCTCATGTCCATGGGAAAGGCCAGGTCATACTGATAACCTCACAGAGAATGAGCCCAGGCTCCTTTGAAAAAGAGAAGCATTACCCCAGATACTTCCAACAAAGATAAATGAGAAAGGATGTCACCTAAATTAAAGATACAATATTAAGAAGAAATCTTTGTTCCCCTGAGTTTAAGCATACCAGATAATAGCACGTGGATTTTTTGCTTACAAACCTAGAAGTTCCTAACACTTTACATTTTAACACAAAGGGGTTTATTTTGTGAGACTTAACACTTCTGAGCGTGTTTATGCCCGATTTTTAAAAGGGGCAATGCTTTTACTAGCAAGACACAGCTACTGAAAGCATTGCCCTTTTAAATATCAGGCTTAAACATGCTCAGAACTGTTGAGTTGAACAACCTGACTTCTTTGTATAAACCCCACAGAGATCAAGCAGAAGACTATGGGACAGTTGTACTAGGCTTCAAAAAGTGATCTGGTGGAGAGTGAAGAACTACCAGCTAATCAACTCCCAACTGTCACGCTACAGGCTGCATTTAGAACATGGCAGTTGGGAGCTGGTTGGCTGGTAGTTCATCACTCTGCACTATATCACTTTTTGAAGCTTAGTACATCTGACCGCAGTGTTAAATACTGAGCAATTCTGCATTTTTATGATCTATATATGGCATTCTAGACATACATTGCAGATGTGGGGGTGAGTGTTTGGATTATATGTGCAACCAACTATTCCTCTTGGATTCTTGACATCTGCGTGGGAGGCTGTTTGAGAACACATTATAAATCTGTGCGTGCTACCTGTAATTTGTAGCTTATGTGTGTTACATTTATAATTATCTAGATCCCCGTACAACTCATCCCTATTCACAAACACACCCAATATCATAGCTACAGTACCAAAATCCATTTCAGGCCACAACCCACCAGATTCTGTTCTATACACATCATGCAAAGAGCTCTCTCCTCCGAACTTCTACATACCTTAAATTGAATGCAATGCAGAACAGGTTTTAAACAGTTGGACTCTAATGCCTTGACCTACAGTGTACTGCAATATCCCTCCATCATGGCTTATATCAGGAAATTACAGCAATATTAGTAACTGCAAATGTTACAACTGCTACCATGTGCTTTACTGAGTGCAAATCCTATTTACAAAGTTTCTACTACAGTTATAGATTGTATCCATACCAGGGGGTATATTCAATGCCAAACAGGTGCGCTATGATGGCGAGCAGTGCCTATTGCTCGCCGTCATAGCCCGCCCTCAGTATTCAACCCACCCCCTGCACTCACCGTTTGCACCTCACTGTTTCTAAAAAGTGAGGTGGAAATGGCGAGTGCGGCCGTCAAAACGGCGAGGCTCGCGGCTATATGAAACAGGCTTGCTGCATTAGCGGTGAACCTCGTCGTTCGGGAGAATCCTCGCCGTCTATTTCCCCAGAACACAGAATAGGGCGAGGGGGTTAAACGGCGAGGATGGCTTGTTTTCAGCGATCCTCACAGAAAACAAGCCATCCTAGCCATAAACCCCCTCCCTGGCCACATTGAATATACCCCAATGTATCTCCCATTTACTGACCTTGGAAATGGAAGCACGGATGTAAAATTTTTGTAAGTTACATATTACAATACTCCTTTCTGCCCTAAGCTAAAGCCCTCCTCTATGCAGCCAGACCTCCCCAGGAAGGAAGGCATGACACTATAACAGTCAGGGGTGTCAGAGGCTATAATGAGCAGGTAGGTGGCCCCCCCATGATATAAGAATGGTACTATCCCACAACCACTGCACCACAAGATGGGAGTCACATAAAATAAGACAATGGGAAAACAATCAAATGTAAAATGAATAAAGGGAGAAGAGGATGGAGTAGGCGTTAAAGACCTTTCTAGTAACAGATTTATTGGAGTCCAAGAGGAATTTGCTCAGTGAAAGAAAATAAATATTTCCTATACTGTGTAGTGTGCATAGAGGTAGTGCTTCCAACCTCATGTCCATGGGAAAGGCCAGGTCATACTGATAACCTCACAGAGAATGAGCCCAGGCTCCTTTGAAAAAGAGAAGCATTACCCCAGATACTTCCAACAAAGATAAATGAGAAAGGATGTCACCTAAATTAAAGATACAATATTAAGAAGAAATCTTTGTTCCCCTGAGTTTAAGCATACCAGATAATAGCACGTGGATTTTTTGCTTACAAACCTAGAAGTTCCTAACACTTTACATTTTAACACAAAGGGGTTTATTTTGTGAGACTTAACACTTCTGAGCGTGTTTATGCCCGATTTTTAAAAGGGGCAATGCTTTTACTAGCAAGACACAGCTACTGAAAGCATTGCCCTTTTAAATATCAGGCTTAAACATGCTCAGAACTGTTGAGTTGAACAACCTGACTTCTTTGTATAAACCCCACAGAGATCAAGCAGAAGACTATGGGACAGTTGTACTAGGCTTCAAAAAGTGATCTGGTGGAGAGTGAAGAACTACCAGCTAATCAACTCCCAACTGTCACGCTACAGGCTGCATTTAGAACATGGCAGTTGGGAGCTGGTTGGCTGGTAGTTCATCACTCTGCACTATATCACTTTTTGAAGCTTAGTACATCTGACCGCAGTGTTAAATACTGAGCAATTCTGCATTTTTATGATCTATATATGGCATTCTAGAGAGAAATAAAAAGCAAAATTGCAACAACTACTCACAGCTTCTGATTTGGGAGGCACCGGAGGCGGAGGCAAGGATACATCTAAACAATTGCTTTTCATGAGAGATCCAGGAGAAGAGAGTGAGGATGTGCCACACTTGGAATGAATTGAACCTCGGAAAGAGTCACATTTGTTCTTCTCGCTTTGTGAACGGGTAAGGGGTTGTCCTCCTCGCTTTGCAGTTCCCAGTTCTAACCACAGCTCCTCGTAAGGAAGCTCTGGATTGGCTGGTAGACTTACCGGTTCCTCACCAGTTTCAGGGAATAAGTAGTCACTTCCACTATCACCAGAATCTTGGTACTGGGGAGAATCTTGTGGGAACACAGCCCAGTCCCCACAAAGATCCCGACAACCATGGAGGTTTACTTCGCTGTTCCCATGTAAGTTGTTTCCATAAACGCAGACTGAAAGCCTATGAAAGGACTGGGTCAGCTCATCCCGGGCGTAGCTGAGGGAGTTGGGTATGTGGCTATGTCCAGAGCAGTAACTCTTTTTAGGGCTTTTGCATTCATCATTCCAGTCTACTTTTACATCCCTCACTGCCCGGGAGTATTCCTCTATATCAAATTGTTCTTGGCATACGTTATACCAGTGCTGTACCACAGGATCCTGCCACATTTCTCCTTTTGCTATAGTTTCAGGAAGGCTAAACTTAGGGACAGTTAAATGTAATGGAAAATGCATAGGAATGATTTTGCCGGCACGTAGCACACAACAAACAACAACAGTCTTGGTTTGTATGTTGACAAACTTGTACCGATGTCCCTCGCGTATAAAATGCAGATCATACTGGTTACGGGGAGGTGGGCTAGGTACGGTCACATTTACAGGCAGTCGTGTTTTCTCTACAATGTTACGGATAGTGTGCTCTCCATCTTGCATTTGGATCTCGAGTGGACTGCGTGTGCTGAACCTCCCTTTACACTGAAAAGGAAGGCTGATGCTTTCATTAGTTCTATGGTTCATGCAAATCAGGCAAGGCATTTTGCCTTTCCCCAGCTTGCTGATTGAGTTCAATTTTCCAATTTTCTTAAAAATGGTATTCAGACGTGACTTCTCCTTTGATGTTTTTGCATAAAGGATTTCAGCTTGGCCCATTAGTGTGAGTTCATCTCCAGTACACAGCGTGATGTTATATACTTCTGTGTCTTCATTGCACTCTCCCGAAGCAACCTGAAATTCACAACAAATTAGATTTGAAGTGTTACTATCAACAGGGTATAATCATAGGAAATAAGCATCACATAAAATGTACATATCATGAAAAAATAAAACGTCTCGGATAAAATGTGTAGATTTCCACAAGTAATAAGGAGCTCTTGCTAAAGAATGATTTGGATACACATAAATGTATTGTTTGTTCTTACTTCATCTTATTACAATGTTTAAATGTTTTCTGAGCCTTGATGCAAAATGTCTAATCAGGCACCTTGGGAATGAATACAGATTATAGTGTGGCACAGATCAATATTACCTTATACAATATGTACATTACTACAGTACAAGATGGCTTGCACACCCTTTATCAAGACATGGGCAGTACGGATGGTGTAATGGTTAGCATTAATGCCTCCCTCACAGCACTGAGGTCATGGGTTCGATTCCCACCATGGCCCTATCTGTGCGACAGTTTGTATATTCTCCCCGTACTTGCGTGTGTTTACTCTGTGTACTCTGATTTCCTCCCACAATCCAAAATATACTGGTAGGTTATTTGGCTTTCAACAAAAAAATGAACCCTAGAATGTCTGTGTGTGCGTGTACATGTGGTAGGGAATATAGATTGTAAGCTCCACTGGGGCAGGGACTGATGTGAATGTTCAACTATACTCTGTAAGGCGCTGCAGAATATGTGTGCGCTATATAAGAAACTAGTAATAAATAATTTGTTGACATTGTGAATGTTGACAGCCTTAATGCAGACAGTACACGGTTAGGTAAGGCTCTATTACCAGAAAAACAATGTTAACATAACATGCTTATTTTCATTCTAGTGTTGACATTCTCAATGTCGGCATAATATACCACACACATTTCAGCCTTCCACAATATTTTCATTTCACACAGTGGACATTCCTTGTAAATCAAAAGTGGAACGCATGATCATTGGACCCGATGCAACACTTTATGATAATGCTGAAATGTTTTTTACTGCTCATTTATCTTTAGGGCTTGTAGGAGGGATATGAGAGACACCAACAGATGGAGGAGCATATTTGCGGAGACAGAAGATTACCTAATAGTCACTTGTGATCGTCAATTACTTATTTTAAATAGGAAACGTGTTTTTTTTTTAATTTCTAGCATTTACAAACTGTACGAATAGCAAAAAAGTTACATAACTAAAATATAGCTATAAATACTCAAATAAGATAAGGATTAATGCCCATGGGATTCTGTAGAAATAAGCATGCAGAGCAAGTTTTCTGCGGTCTCAAAAGTCTGATTATATTAATAGTTTGCTCAGAACCAATCTCTAAATGAATGCGCAATTTGACATTAAAGGCGCTTCACAGAACAAGTAAATGTTCCTCACCCTAAATCAGAGATTCAATTCAAGTAATCTAAAAAAGGACTCACACTCACAACTAGATCCCCAGTGAAGGGACTTGAGTTGAAAGACCAGAAGGGGGGCTTTATTTTTTCCTATAGTGCGTACACACGGCATTTATCGCTGGCAATATGGTCGCTGAACGACCATATTGGCAGCGATTGGAGTGTGCACCAGCGATAAATCGCCGGGTACGTGCTCCTGTTTTTAGCCCCCTTATGATCGCTGGTCGCAGTAGCTTGCTTATCAGTCGGCACAGGCTACTGTAGATAAGGAAATGGACAGGGAACCACACTGTCTGTTTTTATCTACTTTTACAATGTATAAAGCCTCTTCCATTCATTTCAATTACTTCTTAATTTAACCGTTTCTGCATATAATGCTAACCATAGTGCTGCCTATGGCATATGACTGGTTGTGAGGCCAGAAGGAAGCACTGTAATTATGTTGCAATGAATGCCGGAACAAAACCTTTTTACAGAATTTTCTCTATGCCTGCGGTCATATTTCTGTAACGGTCCATTAACTGTGCAAAATCATCTTTTTAAAAATCTTCAGCAGAATATTCTTTACAAGAACTTCCATATCATACTTATATAATAATAATAATAATAATAATAAAAAAATAAAAAAGTAATACTCACACCTTAAAGTTTACAAAAGTCAATAGAAAAAAGGTTGGTAAAATGCTCGGGGACCAGAAGCATTTTGGGTATTGGATTATTAAGGTATCTCGAATTTATGTTGTATAAACATCATACACATGAAATAAACACAAATATACACTGCTCAAAAAAATAATGGGAACTCTTAAACAACACACTGTAACTCCAAGTTATGCTGCTTTCCCACTGCAGACCAGTTTAAAGTACTGGTAATCTTAAATGGTATTTAAAACGGTATTAGCATTCCCACTGCAGCAGATTACCGTTTTAAATACCATTTAAGTAACATTCCCATTGCAGTGAACCGTGTAAAATGTAGAGTGCCTAACCCCCCCCCCCCAGTGTAAAGAGTGCCTAATCCTTCCCCCCCCAAGTGTAAAGAGTGCCTAATCCCCCCCCCCCCAAGTGTAAAGAGTGCCTAACCCCCCCCCCGTACCTGCCCTGTGCCCCCACCTCCCCTCCCCTTGTACCTACCTGCACGGGGATGCAGGGCAGTGGGGAGGCAGCGGGGGTCCATGCAGGGTCCATGCGGGGTACAGGCAGTCCCAGTGCCTGATGAGACCTAGTAGTTCTCACTTTGCGTATATGTAATGAGTGCACGTGCATACTAATGAGCCGCTCATTACATAAGCGCATATGTAATGAGCGGATCTTTATTATGCACGTGCACTCATTACACATGCACAAAGTGAGAACTACTAGGTCTCATCAGGCACTGGGACTGCCTGGAGGCTAAATAACGTTTAAGAGGCATTCCCACTGCCTCTTAAACGTTATTTTAACGTGTAGGACTCTGCTTTAAAAACGGGTTGAAATACCATTTAACTTTAAACGGTATTTCAACTCTGTCACTTTCCCACTGCAGCCTTAAAACGGTAAATTGCTCTGAAAATCTGCAATTTACCGTTTTTTAGCTGCAGTGGGAAATCACACTTCTGTGAAATCAAACTGTCCCCTTAGGAAGCAACACTGATTGACAATCAATTCCGCATGCTGTCGTGCAAATGGAATAGACAACACTGTTTGCTGTGTCTGTCAGTGTAGTGTCCAGAGCATGGAGGCGCTACCAGGAGACAGGCCAGTACATCAGGAGACGTGGAGGAGGCCGTAGGAGGGCAAAAACCCAGCAGCAGGACCGCTACCCCCGCCTTTGCGCAAGGAGGAAAATGAGGAGCACTGTCAGAGCCCTGCAAAATGACCTTGACGAGGCCACAAATGTGCATGTGTCTACTCAAACGGTCAGAAACAGACTTCATGATGGTTTTATGAGGGCCCGACGTCCACAGGTGAGGCTTTCGCAGGACGTTTGGCATTTGCCAGAGAACACCAAGATTGGCAAATTTGCCACTGGCGCCCTGTGCTCTTCACAGATGAAAGCAGGGTCACACTGAGCACGTGACAGAGTCTGGAGATTTCAAGGAGAACGTTCTGCTGCCTGCAACATCCTATAGCATGACCGGTTTGGCAGTAAGTCACTTATGGTGTGTGTGTGTGTGTGTGTGGGGGGGGGGGGCGCACAGCCCTCCATGTGCTCGCCAGAGGTAGCCTGACTGTCATTAGGTACAGAGATGAGATCCTCAGACCTCTTGTGAGACCATATGCTGGTGCGGTTGGCCCTGGGTTCCTCCTAATGCAAGACAATGCTAGACCTCATGTGGCTGGAGTGTGTCAGCAGTTCCTGCAAGACGTAGTCATTGATGCTATGAAAAGATTCAATTAGAATATATTCAGGTGCTAGGACAGGGGTTGTATCTCTGACGTGGCAGCTGCTCAATAAAGGGGGGGGGGGGGGGGGGGGTTGTAGTCCGTCCCCACCGAGACAAAAAAGAAACAACCAATCATGCTGAAAGCATGTGTAACACTAAAATAATACTGCAATTGTTAGCTAGTATAAACTTTACTAGATATAAAATGACACACAACATACAATAAAAAATATATTTAAAATCAATTAAACCACAGTTAGGTGAAAAAATAGCTCCGGAGTTGGAGCACACCTTTATGGAGATACAAAGCACCATCTGGTAATGTGCACTTACCTGTGACTACACTCCACAAAGGCCCAAATCAGCAAATCACCCGCTATTTCCCCACTTTTCTTCCCGCTCCACCCTGAGGCGTGACAGTGCTTTTTTCACCTAACTGTGGTTCAATCTATTTTATATATATTTTTTTTATTGTATATTGTGTGTCATTTTATATCTAGTAAAGTTTATACTATCTAACAATTGCGGTATTATTTTAGTGGCAATACTCACATGCTTTTAGCGTGATTGGTTGTTTCTGCATTGATGCTATGGACTGGCCCGCCTGTTCCCCGGAGCAGATTCCAATTGAGCACATCTGAGACATCATGTCTCGCTCCATCCACCAACGCCACATTGCACCAAAGACTGTCCAGGAGTTGGCAGATGCTTCAGTCCAGGTCTGGAAGGAGATCCCTCAGGAGACCATCCGCCACCTCATCAGGAGCATGCCCAGGCATTGTAGGGAAGTCATACAGGCACGTGGAGGCCACACACACTACTGAGCCTCATTTTGACTTGTTTTAAGGAAATTACATCAAAGTTGGATCAGCCTGTAGTGTGTTTTTCCACTTTAATTTTGAGTGTGACTCTAAATCCAGACCTCAAGGGGTTAATAAATTTGATTTCCATTGATAATTTTTGTGTGTTTTTGTTGTCAGCACATAGAACTATATAAAGAACAAAGTATTTAATAATAATACTCCATGCCAACATGGATAGTGGGGGTATGAGCGTACTTACTATAGTGGGCGCCCAACAAACATATAAGTACCATAGTATTTCATTCATTCAGATCTAGGATGTGTTATGTTAGTGTTCCCTTTATTTTTTTGAGCAGTGTATTTTATTTGTGCACGAAACAAGGTTTTAAAACATGAAACAGTGTGTGTTCAATCTCAGGCACTCAATTTAAGAGGCAAGCAATAATATTTTTGGACATATTTAGGGCCAGATACATATCATGTCCCCAGTAGTGCCAGTTACATATCATGTCCCCAGTAGTGCCAGTTACATATCATGGCCCCAGTACTTTTTAAGGGAAAAAAAAGTACATTTTGGAAACCTATGGTTTTGGGTATAATTTGGATAAGGGATACCCAACATGTATATGGTGTAATCTCTTATATAATATTAGCTGTTTCTTTCATGAAATTTTAACAGAAATGCTGACTTTACTTCCACTTTCATAGCTCTAGCAATAATACTGGAAGCTTCTTCCAGTAAAAAGCGCCTTTAAAGGAATGTCAGTGTACTAAGAGGGGCTATGATACAAAATGCCTGCATGGGCGTCATCGTAAAAGTGACATGTCAACATGTTCTGCATGTCATCAATCGTCATTTCAAAATTATTATTTATTACCAGCGATTTATATAGTGCACACATATTCCGCAGCGCTGTACAGAGTATAGTTGAACATTCACATCAGTCCCTGCCCCTCTGGAGCTTACAATCTATATTCCCTACCACATGTACACGCACACAGACATTCTAGGGTTACTTTTGCTGGGAGCCAATTAGCCTACCTGTATATTTTTGGATTGTGGGAGGACCAGAGTCCCTGGAGAAAACCCACGCAAGCACAGGGAGAATATACAAACTCTACACAGTTAGGGCCATGGTGGGAATCGAACCCAAGACCTCCGTTCTATGAGGCAGTAATGCTAACCATTACACCGTCCATGCTGCCCCATAATTTTGATTTCTACTGTTAGAGGCATAACTGCAGCCTAAACTTGTAATACCGGCACTCAGACAGCCGACATCCATAATGTCAACATTATGACTGCATATCTGTAAGAGAAACCCCCACACTGTACGCAGAGTTCAATGTATGAAATTAATATAGCACTCCCTTATATTCAACCTCATTTAAACACTAGGAAAAACTGCCACTGCTGTAAGGATCGCATTATAGAGTGTGACAGAAGGGAATTAATACTTAATGTACTTTTGTAGAATATAGCAGATGGCAAATGAGAGTGTGGCTATGAAGCTGTAGAATTCTGAAAACACATTTTATACCATTTCCCTGTACAAAAAGCTGATGTTTATAGGCTCCTAAATACAATGCGCAGAACATCGAAGACAGCAAGCAAAGAAAGGTAACTCGTCACGTCAGGAAGTCATACACACTTCCAAATCTAGAGATAAAATGCCAACTTGTTCATCAGGCATTTACTACGGCAAACAATCCAACCATTACTGTGGTAATAAGAGTGGGGAGATATAGGGAACACAATAAAAGCGGTCAACCAGGAGGACTGTTCAAGTGAACATGCCACTAGTTCTTGTTAGGAACAGTTACAACAATACTGCACAATCTGCAAGTGTGTGAGTCTGGATATTATTTCTAGTGCTTCCTGAGAGGAAGCTATTCACAAGTTGTGCAATCTCAACACCTCTAATAATTTCCTGTGCACAAACCAGGAAATAACTGCAGCTTTATTTACTCACCACTGGCTGCCGAGTGCCGACAGCAACCACATGACAGCTGGTTAATAAGGAAATTCTTCATTCTTCCACACATCACACCTTGGGTTAAATGGAATGTACTTCTCTTTCTTCTGGCCGTCCTGACTGGCATTTATCACAATTATATATCTTGATTCACCCCTCATTTAAATATATGACTCTACTTCTCACAAATTTCAATAGGTTTTGGTTCTAGTATTGGAACTTATATTACTATACTTACTGTTCTACTGTCTATGATGTCGTTTGTTTCGATAGACTGTTTTTTGTCTATTAGAAGTACCTATTAAATATATGTTATATAGGATGGATGTACAAGGGGGCCCCTCCCTTCTTCTCGGCCACCATGCTTGGCTTGGATCACCACTATATATCTTGATCCAATAGGATTTTATCCTGGTATTATCACATCCCAGAATGTACATATTGTCCCACTATCTATGTTTTTTTTTTGTTATGACAGACTGTTTTTGTCAATCACAAATACTATCCCTACATGTACTGTATACGAAGGGTCAACAAGGGGGCCAAATTACCCTTATAGTATGAGCCTTTTTTTGTGAACTATACCATTTGGGGTACTTTTTAACATATTTTATCTGGAATTGAAAAAAGTACCAGCCTTCCACTATTAAATGTGCACCACATTCATTTTATTCTGTAGGTGCAGCTAATAACAGTAGTATACCTCTTAAGGTAGCTGTCAGGGTAACTGTCACCCTACATAACACTATCTCATCCATAGATTGTAGCACCTATGCACACATAGTATGTTTCACTAATATTTTACATACACTCACACACTTATTTCACATGTAATATGAGGGTTACGAATACCCCTGTGCACATTAACTGTATCGCTTTATGTCACTAGTTAATGGGCTGTCACTCATACTGTTAATAGCGTGAACCGCTATTGGAACGCATACCGGAAGTGTATCGATATGCGTTATACACTATATTGTATATCGCTTACCCACATACCCCGACACATGTATAAGGGGCACCTGTTAAGCCGCTAGGATCTAAATTTGAAGTTATATTCCAATTCACACACAGCGTTTTTGCCGGAAGTGACGTCCCCTGGCCCGACTATTAGAACTGACATGGGTACTAGGAAGGATGGCGATGTTACCGCCGGAAGTGACATCCTGTGACCCGCGTGTTGGAACGCATACAGACACCAGGAAGGACGGCGATACTATCCGCCGGAAGTGACGTCCGCTGACCCGCAGTGGAATGCACGCATTAAACATATGGAATAACTCCCTACAATAAACAATTAGCGGTGCGGCTATTAAATCTATTTTCCTATCGGAGCCTTATATGAAGGCAGAGTGCCTTAATACACACACCACACTGCACTTAATAGGTGTTTTAGACCCGTCAATTCCTGATTGGGGCTGATATCAGACAGGAAGTGACATCCTCCACCTTTCCCCTATATATGGCCAGACCTTACACCCTAGATCCACCTGCAGTTTGGTCTGGAACCTTAACCTGCTAAGACGTATTCCTGAGGTATGTAGGGGCTGATATTTTTCTCAAATATTCATATGGCATGTATACTTATATTTATATATATTTTTATATTTATTTGCACTTTTGTAATGGATCTTTTTGAAGTTTTGTTTAATTTCATATATTATACTATATGAATGTACTAGAAGTAAGCATATTTAAATCTGATACTAATGTTTGATGATGGACCATTATTCCACATATATTAGGTTCATTGTTATCTATAAGCATATACCATTCACAAGTTCTTAATATATACATCCTGGTGACGGTTATAATTATAATTTTCATCACAGTATGAGATTTCTGAAGCTATTACCCATTGATATTTTAGGTGTATATCCGATTTCCCTCAGAATTTGGTGATTTTTACCCATACTTTTTTTAAGGACCTCTATGGAAATTGGTATGTGTTCAATTCCTGTTAATTCCGTATTCAGTATCATAATCTTGCTCTCCTCCTTATACATGTGTATATATATATATATATACAGGTCGAGTATCCCGTATCCGAATATCCGTTATCCGAATTATTCCGAAATACGGACATTCCAGAAAGTGAAAAAAAATTTCTTTTTTGCTAAAAACTCACTGGGGACATATGTAACAGCATCACTGGGGACATGATATGTAACTGGCACTATATATGTGCAAGACAATGATTGCTTGGCATTCAAATTCACTGCTGAGATAGTACACACATTTTGTTTCACGTTTTGAAACCTTGTTTTTGAACAATTAAAATATGTTTGTGTGTATTTTATGTGGTAATAAAATATATTTGTGTGTATATTATGTGTTTATACAGCATAAATGCAAGATACTTCAAAATACATCATTGAAATATTAAAATATTCCGAAATACGGAATAATCCGTTATCCAAAATTCTCCTGGTCCCGAGCATTTTGGATACGGGATACTCAACCTGTATATATTTTAGATGCAGGCTTGCATCCCTTTACCTGGATCTGCAAAGGATCCATTTTATGAGGCATTTATCTTCATCTATACCTGTATTCTTTATGCACTTGGGTATGTATTCCCAATAATAGCACATTCTATGACAATAGAGTTTATCTCATTTGTATAGAAAGTTATTTGACTTCTTTCCACCCATTAGAATATTACCCCTGAAGAAGTCGTTTTACGACGAAACGCGTTGGGTCCGTTTCCTTGCATATATAGAACCGAATTTATTGAATACTTACAGCTGAAAATGCATTTTTACATTGTATTTTATGAAATATTGTAATAAACTGTTGATCAGTGATTTGAAAAATTGTAAATTTGGTTCTTGACATTGGATGTTGGTGGTGGAAGTCATTCTAGGGGTGCACTTTGTTTTCTGCTATCCATTTTCTTCTCACCTCACCTCCCCTGCTAACAGGGAGGAATAACTTAGGTGCTGCCCACTCAATTACTAGTACAGCGCATTGAAGGGGTACTCTTTTTCTTGTAATATATATATATATATATATATATATATATATACACATACATACACACAGTATATGTATATATATATATATATATATTTATTTGCTTTTTCACTAAACAAACCATTTCTTCCTGATGCTGTACTTCTTGTACTTTGTTCCCACAATTAGCCACACTTGCAAAACATGTTCTTAAATCGCTACTGGGACTATTTATGTAGAGAACCATATCAACTTGCCTTCTGTCCTGCCCAGTTCTCCTTTGGGAGAAGCCTCCACCACTACCTCTATGCAGAGGACACATAAATCTATATCTCCTCCCTCAACAAACATTGTGCCTGCCAGGGTAATATGGTTATGGGTAAAGGTTCCCGCATGGTGCATTTTGGGTTTGCGATGCGTGCTCCTGCGCACATTACATCGTAAAGTACAAAATGTATGTGCATGCAGTACTTTTTGAAGTTGATCAAATCTACTTCAAAACCAATGCTGTTGTAGCGTATTGCTTATGTTTTGAAATAGATGCAAAATAGCTTGTGTTTTTAAATCAATGTGATGTGATCTATTTCAAAACGCACGGAGCACCTCGCACCATGTGTAGGCACCTTAAACTTATCATACTCTAGCTGTAAACTGGGACACAAATGAAATACACATGTTGCTGTTCACCACACCATGTGATAAATGCGAACAGTAGAAGGCTTTTGAGCAGAGACCATGGTCTGAATAACCTCTAGCTCTTAAGACCGACTGCTCAATAGCTGTGCCATCAAATTCAGATGAGGAAGGTCTGGATGAAGGCAGGGGCCTTGAGTTAGCAAGTTCGGCTGCAGAGGAAGACGCCACGGGGTGCAATTGACATATTTCAGATCTGCGAACCACACTCATCTTGGCCAGTTAGGGTCAATTATAATGGCTGTCACCCTCTCTGCCTGTATATTTCACAGTACTCACTGAAGCAGCGCAATCAGAATGTAAACTGCAGAAATTGTTAGAAGGAACTTCTCTGCCCAGTGTAGAATAAGAGATACCTCCTGCATCGCAACCTGACTGCGGGTGCCCCCTTGATAGTTGATGTAGGCCACCCAGTGATGTAGTAGGGGTCCCATTTGTTGAAGAGATAGACAACTCTCAACTCGAGAATGTTTATTGCCAGTTTTGTCTTGCTAACCAACCAATGGCCCTGAAAGGAGTGGGATTCCACTACCGCTCCCCAACCCTGGAGGCTGGCGTCCATCGCGAGAATCACCCTGTTGAGGATGAGAAAGGATCTTCCCTGCGCCAGGTGAGATGACTCCAGCCCCCAAAGAAGAGACAGGCAGGTGTGGGGATGACCAGAAACTGTGACTTCAGGTTTAGGGGAAAACAATTCCAGCAATAAAGAAGCTCCAATTGTAACGGACTAGAATGCCACTAGACCAGGCACGTCCAAACTATGGCCGAGCTGTTGTGAAACTACAAGTCCCATCATGCCTTGCCAGTTTTGCTATTAGAGAATGCTAAAACTATGACAAGGCATGCTGGGATGTGTATTTTCACAACAGCTGGAAGGCCATAGTTTGGACATGCCTGCACTAGGCATACTGTACCATTTCAAAACAGGCCTATATTTTGCCTAGCAGCCTCTGTGAGCAAGAAGAGACTTGCGTTGGACGGAAGACCCTCTGAAGATTGGTATCCAACAAGGCTCCCAGGTAAATCATCTGTTGGGCAGAAACAATACTGGACTTCTTCCAGTTGATTAACAACCATTGAGCCTGGGGGCGTGGCTTAGCCGAGCAGGGGAGCGGGCGCAAGGTGTGGGAGCTCTGACAAAAATCCGCTGAAAATATCCTGATAAAGTCTCTTTGGGCACCCCAGACCTGATTATTTTTGCCCCGGTTCTTCCTCGGCATCTCGAGCGTGAGTTGGGGTCCTGGTTCTGCCGCGGGGACTTGTCCGGCTTGAAGTGCGCTGCACTCTGAACTCCTGTGTGCCGGGGAGCGGGCGCCATCTTGGAGGCTCTGGATTGAGAGACGCTTCACTGGCCGCTCTCCTGGTTGCCCCCACTGTTCCTCTGTGCCTGAGGGGCTGTCCATCCTGGTGGCCCTGTGCTGCTGTGGGGGCTCACCCGGCCTTGTGCGCGCTGCTGGACTCGTGTGCGGGCGCCATTTTGGGAGCTGCATACTGAGGCATCCTTCTCCAACCGATGCCCTGCTGGTTCTTCCCTGCTACCACAGTGCGGTGTGAGTATCCTGTGCTTTTGGATTGTATTGGCTTCTGCCTGGTGCACATGGTGGGGGCATCGTTGGGTGCCCACTGCTGTCTGCTGAAGTGTTGAGACCCCTCTCTGCCTCTGTGGGCCTGTCACTGTCTTGCCACTATGTATAGAGTGCATTTAATTGCGTGAGGTACTGTGGCCTGCATTACAATACTTTGCCCTACTGATCCTCCACTGCACTATATGCCCTGTGGTTGCTCTTCTAATTTTTGTCATAGAGGCTGTCTGGACACCATCTTGTCTGTACTCAGGTGGTGTGCTAGCCACCACCATTTTGCCATTTTTCATGATGTCTGACTCCTTGCAAAGTATCCTCCAGGCCATCAACTCTTCCACTCAGAGGCTCCTCAATAAATTGGGTGACATCACGGTTGCCCCTTTGAGCACTAATCCAGTGGTCTACATATCACCTGCGACAGCTCCACTTCTGGATCCACCTGTTCGGAGTGGGGTGGCTCCTGCAGTCGATGCTGGCCTCTTAATTCATGATATTGATGGAAACTTAAAGATATGCTATGCAGCTGAACCAATCAATATGGAAGTTCTACATCCGGTGCTCATGCCCTGTGCGCAGCCTGAGTCTCTGAACCTCCTTGATATACACTGCCAGAAAGAAAAGTCTTTTGTAAATCCGGATGCCGTTATCACTACTCCTTCTGTTTCATCCTCTCATGGTGGAATGTCGCCTATGGTCCCTGATGGTATTCTGCTTCCCATTGGATGGCCCCGTCCAGACATTCGCTATTTGACTCGTCCAGAACATTTTATTCTCCAAGAGTCCTTTTTTGCCTGTCTCCGAAACATATACGCATCTCATCGGTTCCACAGCATGATTCCGGAGTCAAGATCACAATATTCCCGCTTTCCATGTGTATTTCCCTGGGCGCACGAGAAAGGAACTACTATTTGTAATGCTTTGCTATTACGAAGAGCCTGGCCGGACTAATGTGTATCTCTTACTTCCTTGCTCATTGTTACTATTTTAAATTTCTGTTTGCATTTTTAATATTTTAGATGTTGATATTATTTCACTATATTTTAACTCCAATGATATACTGATTTTATTCTACAGCTAGGTGATGTGGCAATAATTCTTAGACACTCTTTGCTTGGAAGTTAGATTTAGGTAATGCTTGCCTATATGTCTTCCTATCCTGAAATAGCGCATCCGATACTCCTTGTCATCATATGTCCACAACCCCAGATGGTCCATTCTATTGTCATCCTTATGTTGGGTGGGTGGGAGGGTTGGGAGGTAGGGGTAAATTAGGTTTTTAGGCACAGTTTAGCTAATACAGATGTGATTTTATCCACCGCTAATGTAGATTTGTTCTGGTCTTGCTAAAAGCCGCTAATTTATTCCCTGCTATAGCTAGTTAGTATAGGATAAACAGTTAAGCGATATGGGCTGTTCGGGATCCAGGTATACCTTAGTTGGGGTTAGGTCATACAGGGTGGGTTTTTTTTAGGGAGGTTTGCTTTGGGTTAATTATTATTATGTTTTACATATATTCTATATCTATTGTGGTATGATTTTAGGTTTGTAGGGCTTCAGGTGGCTATAGCAGTAAAACTATATGGCTGTTGCTAGATCCTTAGTATCTTAATGTTTGGCTGTACTCGTATGGCGCCTACGGGTACTGTGTGAGGTTGTCCCTTTTGGTGCATATCTCACTCTAAGACCATGCTCAACATTCCCGTTATATCCTGCATTTTATTGTGACACTATGTTAATATGACTGTCGTACACCTTGGAGCCCTTACATTCCATGATCCTTCTATTTGGGGTATGAATATAATAGTTTTTTTGTGTTTGTTTGTCTTTGAAAATCAATAAAAATTATTGAATAAAAAAAAAAAAAAAAACAACCATTGAGCCTGAAGCACACAGACCGGGTCAACTGAATGTGAGCCTGAAGGGTGGTCGGAGATACGTCCAGATAAGGTAGAATTCAGCCACCCTGTAGTCTCAGGTGATCTGTCATTATCGACATCACCCTCGTGAAAACACAAGGAGTGGTCGACAATGATGTTGTTATATTGCGAACCTGAGAAAACAATGATGGTCCTTCCGAACTGGAATGTGCAGGTATGCATCCTGCACATCCATTGATGCCAGGAAGTCATCCTGTCAGAGCCTGAAGAATCGACCCCATGGATTCCAATCCTGAACCTGGAGATGGAGAAAATGATTCAGAGTCCATAGGTTCAGGATGGGCCAAAAGGAACCATCCGGTTTTGAGACAAGGAAAAGGTTTGAATAAAACCCAACTCCTCTTTTTAAAGGTGGGATGGGTTCTATAACTCCTGCAGTGAGGAGAGAGAGAGAAACCCAACCTTTAAAAAAAGCAAAGAAAACATAAAAAAATATTTTTCCACAGATATTTTATGAACACAGTATTTCCAACTGTTAGAAAAAGTACCTGAGTCTAAAGCAGGCTCACTGAGGTAGGTGTTAGCCTTGTGGATGTTATCTACAAATATCATAAGGTCTGATCTGCGGTAACCCCTCTAAGGCCTTCTGTTAGAGCATCGAGCCATCCTCTGATGACTAGAGACACCCAAGCCGCTGCAGTAGCAGGACGAATAGCTGATCTTGCATTTGAGTAAATGTCCTTGAGAAACTGCTCAATTTTTCTGTCTGTAGGTTTCTTAAGGGAAGTTATGTCAGGGATAGGGAGTGTAGAGGAATGGACCATATGCAATATGCGCATCCTCTGGAGGCGGAGACTCCCAAATCTTTATATCCCCCCTGCCATGGGATAAAAGCCTGTAAAACGCTTTGTAAAATAAACTCGTTAGGGTGTTTCCACGCTTCCTTAAAAAGCCCTTCTAACTGAGGAGAGGGACGGAAATCGGTGTCATCCTTATTTTTAGGTTTAAACAACGGTATTAGGGGTGGGGTCTGAATCTGCAATTTGCAGCATCTCTGCTTTTACCAACTACTCAACTCTAGCAAGTGTCATAGGTACTCCACAATGTTTGGCCTTCTCGTCCTATTCTTCTCCTGTGAGAAACCCTCTGAGTCCATGTCCTCAGACGTAGCTAAGACCCTGAGAGGTCTAGCCAGTGGTCTGCGCTTTGACCCTTAGGATTGTTGCAAAGTTGAAGAAACCTGCCCCAACCCCAGCAACTGTGATGTCCTTGACCCTGCTATTCGGGCAATCAATTCTGCATAGCCTGTGTCAGGTTAGAGGCCCAATCAGGCTCAGCTGGAACAGAGCAACATACGCCACCATGGTCTCTAGAAGTGCAAGAGAATTTTCAATGCAGCTAGTGCAGGTGTAAGCATGCAGTGCAGAGGTTCATTCACAGTGGACAGGACAGTGGTTAATGACAGGCACTACACTAAATTGGAGAGCCACTAATATTAATAAGTGGATCCGGTATCTGTGAGCTTACCACAGCTGTAATAACTGTAAGGTAACAGAATATACTGAGTATACATAGAGGAAACATCTATTGCAGATAACTACAATATAGTGAGAAAAACAGGGTGTATGAAAACAACCCCACTATAAAGACTATCTAGTCCCAAGAACCAACACCATGAGGTGAAGAAGGTGCATATATGACCTGACACCAGGCAGTGCAGGACAGGGAGGCAGGATAACACTCTCAGAAGAGTCTCTCTCTCCACTGCAGACACAGCAAAAGCTGAAGTGTTAACACACAGGCTTCGTGAGTAATGGCCGCCGTGAGTGGGGAGGAGTGACGTCACCTAGTGTGGGAAGCTGAAGACACAGACCCACGCTGGGGTTTGGGGGCGGAGCTATGGGCCGCTCCAAAACCCCCGCCCGGAGCCAAAACCCAGGGATTTTGCAGCACGTACTGAACAAAAAAAAAAAACATCCCAGGTGTACTAGAGGGGAGACAGAGTGACCGGGACCCCGCCGCCGCAAATACCGGCGGTGCCTCCCCTGCCAGCAGTGGCTGCAGCTCAAGGTATGTTGGAGCCCCAAAACGGGACTCCACTTACCTATGTGTTACCTCCGTGCTCTGCAGTGGCTCCCCCGATGCTGGGGCTTCTGGCCATGGAGGTCAGAGACCCAGTGACAGCACGGCTATAACGCTGCCACGGCACACTGTATTAAAACAGCTCCCCTGCAGCCAACACTCATGAGGAAAACACAAGGACAGGCACCAGTAATAGCATAGCAGGCCCACCAAGTTGAAAGTCCAGAATGGAAGCTATATAATACATAAGTGCCTCAGATGGTTTTGCGTGTGGTACCTTAATATGATAGGTTTGCCTGAAGAGGTGAGTTTTCAGGGAACGCTTGAAAGTTTGGAGGCTAGTATATAGTCTTATTGTGCGTAAGGGCATTCCATAGGGTGGGAGCAGCCCGATGAAAGTCCTGTAATAGTGAATGGGAGCTGGTGATCCGTGCAGAAGAGAGACGCAGATCATGTGCAGAGTGTAGTGGTCGGGATGGGAGCTATTTTGTGATCAGTAAAGAGATATATGCTGGTGCAGTATGGTTAATAGCTTTATATGCAAGTAGAAGTATTCTATAAGAAGTATTATATATTGAATACGGTAAAATATAGGCAACCAATGGAGGGACTGGCAGAGCGGATCAGCAGACAATGAGCGTCTTGCTAGGAAGATCAGCCTAGCAGTAGCATTTAAAATGGATTGCAGTGACGAGAGTCTGTTCTTGGGAAAACCAGTTAGGAGGCTATTGCAATAATCAATGTGGGATATAATGAGTGCATGGATAAGAAATTTAGTATCTTCCCTCTACACGCATGATTTGCCTTCTAAGGCTCGATATGTCTAACAAGATACACCCCTTTATTTACTTCATCCTGAGTCTGAATGTATATTTGATAAATGCCACCTTTTCCGCTTGAACAACACTTTTCCAAGCCATACTGGCTTGTGCTTGTCCTAACCTGATTAATATAAAAGACCTGTAGCTTTTAGTATTTTCCCCACCTCTTCACTCCTCTAATGTTTCCCCACAGTTGAGTTGTCACAGCACAGAAGCCAAGGACTAGCAGGTAGAACTGCCCTTGTGCACCAGGGGCAATTTGCATGGATTTTGTCAGGATGTAAATCCATATAGCATTGAAGGAACAGTCTATATATAAAAAAAATACAACTTTCTTCCTTTTGTTTGAAGGCCAAAATTATGCAGACATTAGGGAGCCTGTTAAAGTAACATAACAACAAGGGAAGAAATACATCATTAAAAATGTATTTAAAAATAACTCCAGGAATGTGCTTGTGTTACCATGAATTAATTACAAGTGAAATGCTAGGTTCACATTACATAAATTACAGAGAAAGACTATGGGGTAGATATATTAAGCTTGGTGAAGTGATAAATTGTCTGTTTTTTATCACTGGCCAATCAGCTCCTACCTGACATTTTTCAAACCAAGCCTGGAACTTTACAAGTATGAGCTGATTGCCCGGTGATAAAAAACAGACACTTTATCACTTCAGCGAGCTTAATAAATCTGCCCCTATATACAGTATAACAAGCGGCATACATTAAAAGTAAGTAGACTACAAACGGATGGGGGCAGCTACAATGCCTTGGTATGCTATAAATAGGGCACACTATTAGAGAGGAGGTGTAAGTATGAAGAAAGCGTGTTGTTGACAAAAACGAGCCAATGTTTTTCTGTCTGCATACATACATTTAAATACTGTAAACATAATATATGCCCATAAATGGACATGATTCATGTAAAATTCAAAGATACCAAATATAAAACATTACTTATTTAGAGCTCAAAGTACAGAACATTTTTTTTCTCTGTTAATTATACCACTACAGAGAGCTGTGGAATTTGGGGCCAATTAAGTTGCAAATACAATTCTGGTGAACAATGAAAGACAAACTTCCTATAATTTTTTGCTAGCTGAACAAAAAAGAAAAAGGCTCCCTGTAGACATTGCTAGACAATGTCTGATGATGCATGTTGGAAGATATTTCGAAAATGTTTCAAGATGTCAACCATTCTAAAACGTTCAGCAAACTGCTACACAAATATACCCCTTTTCCACCTAAAACCTGGGTCCGGCACACATAACTGAACATCGGTTTCAAGCTGCGCCACTGCGGCCCTGGGTTAGTGGCAGGTCTTCGCTCTGTTAGCGCATGGAGATGGCATCATCTTTCCTTATGGTTTTAACAGAACCAGTGTTTCGTGTTTACACTGCACACTTACCCGAGTCCTTCCCAGGTCAGACCCTGGTAACTGAACTGGAACCCTTTTTCACTGAGCCGTGACCAGGGTAGACACGGTAATAGACCAGATTATTGCAGCAGTGGAAAAAAGGGTACACATACTCTACATTTCTAAATTATGATTGAGGAATTGTGGTCTTATGGGCGATACCCTCCCTATATTATGGAGTTGTTCATAATATGGGTGGCTAAAAGGACATTACTCTTGACTCTGGGCTATTTCCCATGTCCATTTGTATCTGGGAGAGCTGTTAGACATGTAGTAAGTATCTGGTTTGCTGTTACGGCAGCTTCACTGTACCCCAACTTAAGGTGCAGACACACGGAACGATGCCAGAAGTGTTCAGACATCATGCACAAGTGTATTGAATCGTTCATCGTGTGTACACACGGAGAAAAAAAAAAAAATCTATAGGAGGGCACCCAGCATAAAAAATAAGGTGGTTAGCAGCTCTCTCCCCACAGCTAAACGCCCAGGTAGAATACTCACCAAGGGGCTCCACAGGTGTGGAATATGCAAAGGATGCAGAGAGGTTGGCAGTAATGGAACCAGCAAAATGTCGGACATAACTATAAATGGGACCAAACACATAATAAGTGATTTTATCACCTGCAACACCAGGGATATAGTTTATGGAATCGAATGTTCGTGCCACAAATTTTATATTGGGCGAACTTCACGCCCTTTTAAAGTTCGACTTTGTGAACATCTTAATAACATAAAGCAAGGGTTAGAATCCCACTCTCTCTCCCAACATTTTAAAATGGTACACAATTCCTCTACAGCTGGTATTGTCAGGTTTTTCGGCATTAAGATCGCCTAGACTGGCCCTAGAAATAAAAATATAGGGACATGCCTGGCTAGAGAGGAGATGAGACAAATTTACAAGTTCAATACTCTCAAACCCAACGGTCTTTATGCCGACTTTGAAGTAAAGTGGTTTTTATAAACAAAACTTATCCAAGTGATCTTTTTATTGCGGTCATGTTTTTTCTGTAATTTTTAGGACGTTATTCTTATGATGTAATTTTTTATGATATATATATATATGTATTTTATATATTTTAACTGTATTTCTTATATGTTTTTTAAAAAAAAGGAGAAGGAGTGACCTCTCTGTGGACTGACGCTGTGGCTACCCGGGTTCTGAACATCTGTCACCGTCTATGCCCATTTAGAGAGCCTTTTACCTGGTTCTCCATCATTTATGGTAAATTCTACTCCTTCTCCTCTCGCCTGGACTTGTGTGTTTTTATCATTGATTTGTTTCGTTTTGTGTGCAAAAATAAAAAGTGGTATTGCGCAATATTCTTTTCCTCTCTTCCTATGTGGGATATCCACTGTTGATGGAGTGTGTGCAGATTTGGATTACGAGAATGGTCCATGGTCATTAACCCTTGCTATCCGTTATCTGGAGAAGAGGATCGCCACAAAATCCTAAGGGAGGTGTGGTTGAATTGTATCCGTGTGAGCGCTGACAGTGAGGACCGACCCCCGCTTGTATCCTTGTTGATACTCACCTGGTACACACGGAACAATCTGATACACTTCACAACAGATTGGTCTATGATCTGCCTGCATGCAGTAAAGATCATAGACCATCATTAACGATCGGCGGGTACGTGCATCGTTAACGAAGCATAGAACGATTGGAAGTTTCCATCGAGCAGGAACGCCCTCATTGTCCTTCAAATCATTCCGTGTATGGTGCACCTTAAGATGCTACCCATGCTTTACCCACTACGGAACGATGCCAGAAGTGTTCAGACATCATGCACAAGTGTATTGAATCGTTCATCGTGTGTACACACGGAGAAAAAAAAAAAAATCTATAGGAGGGCACCCAGCATAAAAAATAAGGTGGTTAGCAGCTCTCTCCCCACAGCTAAACGCCCAGGTAGAATACTCACCAAGGGGTTCCACAGGTGTGGAATATGCAAAGGATGCAGAGAGGTTGGCAGTAATGGAACCAGCAAAATGTCGGACATAACTATAAATGGGACCAAACACATAATAAGTGATTTTATCACCTGCAACACCAGGGATATAGTTTATGGAATCGAATGTTCGTGCCACAAATTTTATATTGGGCGAACTTCACGCCCTTTTAAAGTTCGACTTTGTGAACATCTTAATAACATAAAGAAAGGGTTAGAATCCCACTCTCTCTCCCAACATTTTAAAATGGTACACAATTCCTCTACAGCTGGTATTGTCAGGTTTTTCGGCATTAAGATCGCCCAGACTGGCCCTAGAATTAAAAATATAGGGACATGCCTGGCTAGAGAGGAGATGAGACAAATTTACAAGTTCAATACTCTCAAACCCAACGGTCTTAATGCCGACTTTGAAGTAAAGTGGTTTTTATAAACAAAACTTATCCAAGTGATCTTTTTATTTTTAGGACGTTATTCTTATGATGTAATTTTTTATGATATATATATATGTATTTTATATATTTTAACTGTATTTCTTATGTTTTTTAAAAAAAAATTTTAACCTAATATGTGCACTTTATATTTATAGTGCGGTTTACAATGGAATTATCCCATCATATACGAAAAACCAAGTGGGTGAATGTATCCATATCCCTTGTATTAAAAGAAAGATCTCCATGCCAGACCGGAAAGACAGGTCACCATGGAGACGTAAACAAGCTCCGCTCATAGCTACCAGCCGCACACTTTGTGAAGCTGCGGCATGAAGCGAAAGATCCGGAAGTGTGGCATAACAACATGACGCCGCTACCGGAAGTTGATGTCCGATCCGGAAGTGGGGCATGATCGTTCTCCCACAGTACCGCGACCGGAAGTTACAAGCCGATACCGGAAGTCAGCACCGGGATCGCGGGCTGACGCCGATGATTGGACTTTTTGTGGATAGTTCTCCTATAAATAAGGTGACTAGAGTTTTGCAGCCATACTCCTTGAAAAAGGACACATTGGTGTCCGAAACGCGTTGGAGCGGCTGCACCTACTGACTGGGAGATTTGGAGAAGGAGTGACCTCTCTGTGGACTGACGCTGTGGCTACCCGGGTTCTGAACATCTGTCACCGTCTATGCCCATTTAGAGAGCCTTTTACCTGGTTCTCCATCATTTATGGTAAATTCTACCCCTTCTCCTCTCGCCTGGACTTGTGTGTTTTTATCATTGATTTGTTTCGTTTTGTGTGCAAAAATAAAAAGTGGTATTGCGCAATATTCTTTTCCTCTCTTCCTATGTGGGATATCCACTGTTGATGGAGTGTGTGCGGATTTGGATTACGAGAATGGTCCATGGTCATTAACCCTTGCTATCCGTTATCTGGAGAAGAGGATCGCCACAAAATCCTAAGGGAGGTGTGGTTGAATTGTATCCGTGTGAGCGCTGACAGTGAGGACCGACCCCCGCTTGTATCCTTGTTGATACTCACCTGGTACACACGGAACAATCTGATACACTTCACAACAGATTGGTCTATGATCTGCCTGCATGCAGTAAAGATCATAGACCATCATTAACGATCGGCGGGTACGTGCATCGTTAACGAAGCATAGAACGATTGGAAGTTCCCATCGAGCAGGAACGCCCTCATTGTCCTTCAAATCATTCCGTGTATGGTGCACCTTAAGATGCTACCCATGCTTTACCCACTACGCAAATTATAGAAGCAAATGTCTATGGAAACCATAGGTTACAAATAATACACCAGCGCCAGCACACCTTCTCTATTAATAAAGCGATTTAAATAAAACAGATACATTCTGAAATGCAGCCTATTAATTTTATTACGTTGCCTAGTCAGGATGCGCATAGTCTGTGATGGGTCTGCTCAGGGGAAGTTATTGTAGTTGTCATTTCAATAGCTTGATCTATGTGCTAGATAATTCCTGCGGTTTGGGGTATAGTTCAGGTTATTTTTATGTTGAGTAATTTAATATAAGAGTTGTATTATTTACACTTTAAACAGGGGATTTAATTGTCCTCAGCAATTCACAATGCGCTAAATGATACCCGAGGGCTATCGAAAACACACAGGTCTACAGTGTTCTCCCCAGAAATATTTTCAATGTACAATTAGTATGTCACGGACCATAGGTACCCCCAGTAGCAATAAGAAGTGATACTGACCACACATAAACAGATGGACAGGTTAGTGACATGGGGGAATTAGGAGAAGTGATGCTGGGAAGTGATACATGCAAGTAAATCAAGATATTGGTTCCCCCAGGTCACTGAATGGTATTAGTAACCAATCTTGAACACTACATGATAATAGAATTCAGAGATATTGGTTACATATACCTGCGCAGGTGTATGATATGCCCCCAATCCACAACAAGGCTTCTCTGTATATTGGGGGTCCCTAGAGCTATATCTAGGTGCAGGGTGAGGCACCCCAAAAACAAGCTTTGGTTTCCTATCACTAATTATTAACACTATAGTATCTCACTGGGGTGCCGCACTGGGCCTCCTAGCTTATGATAGTTTTTGGGGTGCCGCACCCTGCACCTACATATAGCGCTAGGGACCCCCAATATACAGAGAAGCCTTGACGTGTCTTGGGGGCACATCATACACCTGCACAAGTATATGTAACCAAAATCTCTGAATTCTATTATCACGTAGTGTTCAAGATTGGCTACTAATACCATTCAGTGAGCTGGGGGAACCAATGTATTGTTTTACTTACTCAGTATTAACCCCTCCCTTGCATGCACCTGAATGGTATTACTGAACTAATTTGAGCCTCTACCACTATCTGTATGTTAATGATACATACAGGCAAAAATGAGTAGATACTGATAGGTACCCCCATTATATATAAGAAATGGTACTGAGCACACAGATGACCGTTATATTGTGGACTTGAGAAGTGATGCTGTGTGATACATGCACAGAAGGAGGGAGAATGCCCCCATGGGAAGGTATTTGGCACAGTGCCTCTGCCAGGAGACAGAGGATGCCCTGCCGAGGGCAGATGTGACTTGCTCCATGGGAGTAGATGACAGGAGTAGATCCCGACCCACGCCCGGCTCCTAAACACGTTTACCGCCTTTGCACCCTCAACCCCTGACCTCCCGACATCGGAGCACTTTTGGTAAGCTGAAACCTCACTTCTGGCCCAGCAGCAGCCTCACCAATTAGAACTTGTTGCAGGTGGACACGGATTCGGTATAGAGCAGGGGTAGGCAAGTAATTTTTAATGGGGTCCGTATATTTATAATTATTTTGATCAGGGTCCAGAAACAAAAATATCATTAGATGTCATTAGATATAGATAGATATATTAGATTTGTGTTGAATTGTAGATCTACTCATGTGATTTATGCCATAGTGTGTCCTTGTGGGCTTCACTATATTGGTCAAAACCACAAGATCGTTCCGTGAGCGGATGGGTTTACACAAGTCGGCCATTGGTCTGTCCATTGGAGGCAGAGCAGTGGACCAACCTGTGGCCCGTCACTTTGTTCAGATGGGTCATCCCATCGAGTCCCTGAAATACTTCATGATTGACCATATACCTGAGTCTATGCGTGGAGGCAATCGTGCAAAACAATTATTATTGTTAGAATCCAGATGGATTGTTCGTTTGGGAACCATCCAACCTGGGGGCCTTAATGAACAATTGAACTGGAACAGCTTAATGTAATATGCTTTTTTATGATATATAGTCATATACAATGATCCTGTTTGTAATTTTTTCTCTGTAGTTGTTCTGTGCTATATGTTGTATGTTCTTCAATTTGTTGTTTCCATGGCAACCGTGGAAGTGCGGGTTGGCAATTTCATATGCCCAGGTGGGAGATGTGTTAGCTGGCTAGGTGCTGCTGGGGATTGCGCATGGAGGTCCAGCACGATCATTGCCTGAGTTTATTGATACTTGTCCTGTTGGCCCCGTCTCCACAGTAGTCCACAGTGCGCAAGTCCGCAGTCTTGGGGTATTGCTGTTAGCCACTTCCTGGTTGCTGGAACGCAAGCCTGCGGTTGGCATCAGCAGTGCTTGGTTCCGGAGCCGGAAATGAGTCACAACTTCCGGGGATGGCGTGATGATGCGGCGTGGATGGTGAAGCGGGCGGCATAGGTAGGTATTTATGCGGTACTTGTGGGGTTGCCCCGTTGCTGTAGGAAGGGTCTGAGGTAGGGGTTTGTCCCCCGAAACGTTACCCTGTAACGCTGAATACAATTCACCTTTATTCATCAGTTGATTGACTCTGAGTGCCGTTCATTGATCTCCATTTGGGGATTGGGAAAGTATCTGTTACTGTGGATTCGGGCACCGGAGCAAGCTGGCTTGGAGTATATTGAGTGCCGGCTGAGTTGGAGTACTATATGTATATACACACACACACACACACATATATATATATTTTTTACCATATATTTATTAAGGGGCCACAAAAATATCCCATTCACCTGAGAGACCTCCCCTGCTGCAGTCTCCAAGCAGCGCTGCGGCAGCCTCAACACATGGCACCGACTGATCTCACTAGCTGCGCGCGGTGACATCACCTGCGCAGCAGCCACAATGCATCCCTGGGACCGTTGCAGATGGATAGAAAAGCGGATCGTCTACAATCCTGAAACTAGCAGACTGCTACTTTCAGGAGTTTAGACGGTCCGCTATTCTATCCTTTGCGATCCGGAGATGGACTGCGGTCCGCCAGTTGCCGGTCCCTGGTATAGAGCACCCGATATGAAGATCATGTGACACTGACGTCGACATAGCTCGGCCGTGTCAGTCACATCGTTCCAAAAGTTTACAATTAAAATACCCCCCCACAAAAAAAAAATCCATGGGCACATTTATGGTAAAAGATAGTTTTCTTCTTCCAAAAAATTCTCAGGGCTAATTGAAATCCCCCTTAATGGTCATGTGATAAATAAGAACCACTTAGGTATTCCCCTTTCCTGCTGCACCACATTTATGTTTCTTAATAAAACAACAATATTATAAAATTGGTACTTGTTTCCTAGCACGGCCACAATCGCGGGCATCGGGTGTCATTTTTAGTGGTATACGACGCGACCGACGCGATGCCCCTGATTTTCCCATTGAAATGCATTGAAAATAGTCAAAATCGCGTCGGTCGCGTCGTATGCGGCTAAAAAAGCCTTAAATGGTCCAGACGCGATGCCCACGATTTCCCCATAGGAAACAATGTTAAATGGCTCAATGTACCCGCGATGCCCCCGATTTCTCATAGGGAGCAATGTTAAATACCTCAATTTCACCAAATCATCATAGGGAACAATGGTAAATGGGCCAGAAAGCCCCAAAAACACCCCATAACAGTGAAATGTCCCCCCAAAAGTACTTTACGCCACCCCACGATCAACGCGAACCCGAAGCGTGGCGAGGGGCGGCGGTACGCGTCCTCCGACCTTTTCATACCCCCACTATCCACGTCGGTGTGGAGTTGAGAACAGAATAGTGTGGCGAGCGTAGCGAGCCACCGAGCCCGAAGCGTGGCGAGCGCAGCGAGCCCCGCGAGGGGACGCGGATACCTTCACAGGTAAACGCGTCCCTTCGCGGGTTTCACAGGTATCCGCGTGCGCTCGCCACGCTTCGGGCTCGGTGGCTCGCTGCGCTCGCCACACTATTCTATTCTCAACTCCACGCCGACGTGGATAGTGGGGGTATGAAAAGGTCGGAGGACGTGTACCGCTGCGCTCGCCACGCTTCGGGTTCGCGTCGATCGTGGGGTGGCGTAAAATACTTTTGGGGGGACATTTCACTGTTCAGGGGTGTTTGGGGGGGTTTATGGCCCATTTAACATTGTTCCCTATGATGATTTGGGTAAATTGACCCATTTAACATTGTTTCCTATGGGAAATCGGGGGCATCGCGGCTAAATTGAGGCATTTAACATTGTTCCCTATGGGGAAATCGCGGGCATCGAGTCGCGACCATCGCACCCGATTTTTTAGTGCTTGCGATGCCCCCGATTTTTCCTCACGATGCCCACAATCATGATCGTTGTGGCCGTGCTAGGAAACAAGTACCATAAAATTTTCATATTGTTATATTCTAAATGAACTTACTATTAATGTAGCATTTGAATTGTAAGTTTATGTTTTTTTTTTCCCTTTTAAAAATGTTCAGTTCATCTGTAGCAACTAATGTCACGTCCTGGCTATTTGTGACTCAAGGAGGTATTCATTAGCAGAGAAAAATTTTGTCTGCGATTACCTTGTTGTGAACAAGAAAGTTTACTGAAATGCTCAGTTGTCACAGTAACAGACTGCTTGACGTCAGATGCAAAACTGGCGGCAGCTAGCCTTTATTATTTAAACAAAAATATAAACGGATTTAAATTGTGTGTTTTTGTTACAATACAGTATTCTCTCTCTCTCAGCCAACTGTAAACACCACAACAGGAATTTGAAACAGTCGGCCACATGGGATGGGTGTTATGTACGATGATGTCATCTCCAAGCACCGGCTCAGGGCCCAACTTCACCGGCATCCCCTACCCGACATAATGCCGGGGGATGCCGGTGTAAAGGGGAACAACTGCCAGGTCGCATCCGGGTCCAAAAACCCGGGTGCGACCCAGCAGTTTTGGTGTAAAAGGGGTACAAGTATAACCCCTTGCAAATAGGCCTGTCGGTGAGTCCTAAGTGGCTGCTTTGTTTTAACATCGCTTAGTTGCGTAATACAATCACGTAATGCAGTCCTTCCTATCTGTTATTATTCATCATCATTTACTAGATAATATACATTTAAGAGCAGTTAATGTACAAGAAATGTACATTGTCACTAAGTCTAATGTCCTGATGTGCACTACACAGTAATAAAATGACCTTTATTTGCAATTATTGGCAGCAATGTTCTGGCCGTCCCGCAGGGTGCAGACAGAAAGTGTCTTATTCACAGGAAGGAAATGGTCAGGGAAAATCTCTCCAGTTTCATGTTCCATCATTTCAAAATAATTGCAGCGGTAAATAAAGACACAACTGGACTGGAGTCAACTACGGTCCAATTCTGGGGCCCAGAAAAGTTTCCTTTACAATCAGTTTCTACAATCTAAAACTGCCTTTGGTGAAGATAGGAAAGGAGAGGCAATTCTAATATTTCATCCTTAAGAGCGCAGAAAAAAAAAAAAAGCCTTGTAATGTCAAAGGACTTCTTCTGCAATAAAAACAATTATCCACATATGTTTTTACAATGCTTGCAATACTAATTAGCAACAAGCTGCTGAAGGCAAATGTCTGAGAATCAACACTTTGCCGTGCGAGTTTCCAAAGTAACACGACAGATTGTAATGATCGAATCTCTGGCACCCAAACCGCAGGTGACTCACTTACAGAGACAATTATTTCATGCATCAAAGGTGATCGGTGAAGAGAAGCAAAAATATCTGAACCGCTAATAGCTGAGTAACAGTGGTCACACATCTAAGCTAAGTCACAGCGAACAAGAGACGACAGCATGAGTAATTCTCACAGTTCCTTATATCCATGAGTCTCCATAGAAGTAAATCCTGTATGTTTCAAGAAGCCACTGAGGAAAGTAAGTTATGCCAGGGCAATAGCACATTTCCCAACATTAGGCAAGTCTGAATTCAGACACAGGGTCATGGCTTCAGCGGACGTACTTAACACATCTGTAGTGCTGTACACAGCTACACTAACCTCCAATAAAATCATCATGCTACACACACACACGCACACACACACACACACACACAGGTTCACCTGGTAGACCGAGGAAATGCCTCCCAAATTTGTGCAAATCAGCATTGGCCATAGGACAGCCCAGAATCAGGATTCAAGACAGTTGGGAGGTCATGCTTGCCTATCCTCTTGGAACATCTGAGATGCTACTAAAAATAGGGAGGCCCCATGAAAATGTACCTCGCATCCCCCTAAGTCTCCTATATAAATACCACGATTCGCTGCAGGCTTCTCCCCTACAAAAAAGTAGGTAAAAATGTGGAAGGTATGAGGTTTTTCAGTATGGCGGTTCTTTCACCTGGACTTCACCAACCATTGAATGTGAATTATGGGCAGAATACTAGGAAGCTGGGACGTGATCCTAGCAGCTAGAGCCCATTCAGGTATTTGGGATGAGTCTGCTGCCTGATTGAGAATAAAGGCAGAATAGGAAAGTCAACTGTAGGCTACTACACAGACCAAAGAGGAGAAGTACAGTATAAAAGGATTAGTACAAGGAATGGCTCACCCACAAGGCAATATACTGTAGGCAGCTGCCTAGGAAAAACCTAGCTGGCTGGCAAATTTTAGTCTAGGAGCAAGAACGCAACAATTACCCAGGAGAAACAGCCAAGGTGGTTTAGGGGCACAAAGTAATCACTGCTGGTGGGCTATCTCCTGAAAACAGACATGTTTGGGCAGGGGGGAAGAGGGGGGGGGCAGGGGGGGGACTAACAAATTTTAAGGATCCTCCAGATGCCTCTAATATCTGCTCCGGTCCTAACTTTTCCAACCGCAAAGCAGACTTCAGGGGTTGGCGTTACCAAGCTCCGGAATGTGAAGCATTCTGGAGCTTGGCCCTTGTAGCCAATACCAACTAATGTAGTTGCTGACCAACAGCTGTACATGCACAGTAAGCACACAGATGCCAAATCCAGAAGCAGAGAGTGATAGCATAAGCTGTATCTCTAGTTCCAGCTCTTCAGAGCCCATTGCTAGAAAAAAAGATTATTATGAAATTTGAGACCGTTTACATCAGGTATGTCCAAACTACGGCCCTCCAGCTGTTATGAAACTACAAGTCTCATCATGCCTTGCCACAGTTTTGCTATTAGGGAATGCTAAAACCATAGCAAGGCATGCTGGAATGTGTAGTTTCACAACAGCTGGAGGGCCATAGTTTGGACATGCCTGGTTTACATATTACACATATAAAAAATGTGATAAACATGTCCCTTGCCTATTCTGATTGTACCAGATCTGTGACGTTCTACCGGGGTTGCAGCAATGGCCATGTTCCGCACTCCAGGTGAATTTTCCAGATTTTTATGCATGTCATTGTTTTTACCCCATTATAAGTTTTACTGCCATACTCTGCGGGATCCTTCTCTTTGTTTATGTCCTCACTTCACATTGGAGAATAATTGAACAAGGAGTTTGGGATAAAAGGCTCAAAAGATACCTTTATGGTACGCATTGCTGTGATCAGAAATATACCATAAATCATAGCAGTTGTCTTACATGTGGTGATGTCTACTGTCCATTAAAGATACCTTTATGTGCACATTCCCTACCCTATGCCCCTAGTAGGGGTATGCATCCAGACAAAGTTCTTCAATATTAAATCATTTATTAGACAATACTGATTGGAGTATATGAAATCAGGACCCAAAGATACCTTTATATGAGGATCCCAATATAAACCATGTGAGTATGGTACGCATTTGCTTTAAATATAAAAACCTACCACAAGTCACTACCTTCTCATTTTGAACACATGGTGATAATTAAAGATACATTTACGTGCACATCTTTCAACATGCTTGTGTGAGTAGGGGTACACATTTGGTCACAGTCGCTATATTGCACCTCTACTGTTTATAAGACAATACTATACCAATATATATTTGACCTCATTTGGATAATCCATCCTCGAGACTATTAAGGAATCCATTATACGAGAACAAAACTCAGCGCCATCAATCAACTGTATTCCTTTCCATGTCCCTTGATGTATTGGCATTTCTCTGGCTACAAGGGCAATTTTTTTTTTTTACCACCACCCTAATTTCTATATAAAAAATCATTTGTGCAGCTGTTCTATACTGTCCTTGAATGGTAAGTTAATTTACAGCTTCACCTAGCCAATCATTGCAGATACAGTATGCGCATGTATGAACTGACTATCTTGGGTTTCAGTTTAATTTAAGAAAAAGGTACTCTTTACCTAGAACGGCGCCCGCGATTGAAATCGCGGGCGTCGGGGGTAAAAATCGCGGTGATCGCGGTCATCGCGGGCATCGCGGGTAAATCGGGATGGCCGCGATGCCCGCGATTTTCCCATAGGGAACAATGTTAAAACGGCAGATTGACCGCGATTTTACTGTTAAATGCCTCAATGGACCCGATTTGGGGCCAAATAGGCCAAATTAACCCTTAAATGTCCCCCCAAATTTTTAACGCCACCCCACGATCCACGCCAACCCGAAGCGTGGCGAGCGCAGCGAGCCCGCGAGGGGCGGCGGTACGCGTCCTCCGACCTTTTCATGCCCTACTATCCACTAGGGCGTGGTGTGAGAATATAATAGTGTGGCGAGCGCAGCGAGCCACCGAGCCCGAAGCGTGGCGAGCGCAGCGAGCCCCGCGAGGGGACGTGGATACCTTCACAGGTAGACGCGTCCCCTCGCGGGCTTCACAGGTGTCCGCGTCGCCACGGACACCTGTGAAGCCCGCGAGGGGACGCGCATAACTGTGAAGGTATCCGCGTCCCCTCGCGGGGCTCGCTGCGCTCGCCACACTATTATATTCTCACACCACGCCCTAGTGGATAGTAGGGCATGAAAAGGTCGGAGGACGCGTACCGCCTGCGCTCGCCACGCTTCGGGTTGGCGTGGATCGTGGGGTGGCGTTAAAAATTTGGGGGGACATTTAAGGGTTAATGGGCTCTGTGGCCCATTTAACATTGATTCCTATGGCCAAATCGGGTGGATTGAGCCATTTAACAGTAAAATCGGGTCCATCGCGCCTTTTAACATTGATTCCTATGGGAAATCGGGAGCATCGCGTCGCGGGCATCGCGGGTACATTTATGGCCGGCCGCGACGCGACCGACACGATTTCCATGTTTAACATGGGTTTCAATGGGAAATCGCGGGCATCGCGTCGGTCGCGTCGCGGCCACACATAAATGTACCCGCGATGCCCGCGACGGGCGCCGTTCTAGGTAAAGAGTACCAAGAAAAAAAATGATGGATTAAAAGCTTATAAACAAAAATGATATGCTTTTTAATAAAACCTATCATTCAAGTTATTCTTTACATGTGTTCTATACTGTAATTACAAATAAGTATTCTTAAATACAAGCTTGCATGGTTCCTTGTCAAGTTAAAAAAAAAAAAAAAAAGCACAGACATAGGGGTATATTCAATGCAGTTTTGGTGAGCAGTGCCTATTGTTCGTCATAGCCCAACCCATCCCCCTGCACTTGCCGTTTCCACCTCGCGGTTTCTAAAAAGCGAGGTGGAAACGGCGAGTGCGCCGATCAAAACAGCGAGGCTCATGCTATATGCTCTTACGGTGAGGATTTCCCCCGGAACATAGAATAGGGCGAGCAGCCGGTCCTTGCCATACAAACCCCCGCCACCCACATATATATATAGAGATTTGTTTTAAAAACTAAGGAGCTACCCCCTCAATTGTTATTTCTTAATACAGGATACAGACACATGCTAAGTGGGTATTTAGTATGGAAACATGATGCAGGAGTAGTAATTATACTACAGGCACTCACCAGGTGTATATAGGGCTATCGTCTGAAGGGATTACTAGGAGCGGGATGCTGTCAAAAGGGCCGGCGGTCGGAATCTCGACAGACAAAATACAGACGCCGGAATCCCGACCGCCGCAATGCCGGCACTTTGTCAAACCCGCAAAGGGGGGGGGGGGGGGGGGGGGAGGAACCACGGCCCCCCTTGTCATCATTTCGGTAGTCGGGATTCCGGCGTTGGTATTTCGACCATCGGATTTCCGACCGCTGGCATTTCATACTGAATCCCTAGGAGTATATGTCTTCTGGGATAGTCTTCTTCAATTGGTATGTTGACAAGGGAACACAGATAAATTCAGCTACAGGGAAAATGAAAATCATTTGGAAATGAGATACCGGTACGGCTATCTAACAGCTCAGAACATAAAATCCCCCAGATACTTTTTCTTTTGTGCTAAATAAAGAAAACATTTATTCCTGCTTGTCCTGAGGATTTCAGTACAGTCAGTAATATCATCCAAGTGACTGCAAAAAAAAAAGGCACTGAAAATTGTTTATGAATAATCCATTTCAGTGGGGTTTTTTGTTTTTGCACTAAATGAATGCAACCAATCAGACAAAGATCTTCATTATCTAACATGCAGTACACAGGATGTAATTGGTTGATTGGCTTTCAGGCTAGATTTGTCCCTAACACGCAAGGCCACAATAACTATCACTGTCCAAGGAAACCACCAGACACGCTTATCTCGTCATTTTTATATTGCAATGCACCCATTCTAAAAAATACTATTACTTATTTTAACAATGATAAATAAATATCCATGCAAAATAGTTTGAGGTGTCTACCAATAACCCAGTTAGATTAGTGGTTCCCAAACTATTTGCCGTGGCACCCTGGGGTGCCTTTAGCAACTTGCAGGGATGCCCTCGGTTGGTGGTCCATAATCAAATAAAATTATTTATGGTCCATGTAATAGGCAAAACCAGAGAGTTTGCAGTTTCCAATAAATTGTGTGGAATAAGTGGTGAATCAGTGCAACACCACATAATTAACCCTAAGGACGACGTATAAACACAAATAACTTAATTTAATAGTTTTCCTGAATTTGTCAATAAGAAATTTTGGGCCTAGAGGTTCCATGAAAATTTCTAAAACTCGAGGTACTGTGATTCAAAAGTTTATCATTAGATTTTTTCCTAAAGGTGGCCATACACAGGTCCGACTTGTCGGAGGTGCATGATGGGAGTGTTTTCCCCGCCCCCCGGGACTTGTCACTGTGACTCCGATTTATCTTATGTGCTAAGGTGTTTAGGATCCGATCTGATGTCAAAAACTTTCAATTTGGGATGATTTTCCCTGATACGTCGGAATCGGGTGAAATCGGCTCAAATCGGACCTGTATATGGGCAATTTAAGCAATAATAACATGCTAAATTTACTATACATAAATACATTTGTATCCCAAAATACCAGCATTGAGGACAACGGAAAACAAAAGAAAATAATTACTATTCGATTTAAAGATGTTGAAATATTGAGAAACAAAATCCAAATATTACAGATGGAAAATCCTGTTCGCCTGCAAGTATAAAACAGTATTTCACATAGATCAACATAACATGCTCAACCCATATGGTGTGCAGCCATAATCTTGACAAAAACATTGCAGACACTGTTCTTGTTGGCATCATAATCCCGGCAGTACAATGTCATTGCCATTAAACTGATAAAAAAAGCATTTTAATCTGTCTAACATAGAACTGTAAATATTCAGATTTCGCAGCATGTTTAGATCTGCTTAGACTGCATTAAGATGTTTTAATTAGCAATTTAATCGGGTTGATGATGTGGTTGTCAACAAGAACATTATCTGCAATGTTCTTGTCAACATAACATGCCCAACCCTTCTCATACTGCACTTCCAGAGCGTTATACCGATCAGGACAGTTACATAGGCTCCCACAGACACTCACTGTGGCCCTCAACGTCCAGAGCCCAGTAGAACCTGGGTCTTTCTTTGTTGCTTCTTAAGGTCATCATTTTATACTTGGTTCTAAATTATATAAAAATTAGAACTTGTAAGGCAAATTACACCATTAGCCATGTTCATATGGTTCTTCCTTCAAATTATGCTTCAAGTCCTTTAAACTATGGGGATGGGATTCAATCTGCCCTATTGATTCAACAGCGTTTTAAAAGGATGGTAGCTTAAGGCTGTAACTCATGGAGCTGTTTAATAGCACTGCCTTTTTCAATACATACCCATTAAATTATCATGATAACAGGGGTGAACACATAGGATCTGTAAAAAAGTTCACGGCCTTAGTGTTTACAGGTTTGCGGCATCTATTAACACATTAACTATCGGGAATTTGAACCTTATGGTCCTCATACACCTACAGTGTAACGAGGAAATCACCCGATACACTGAAAATCACAACGGGGAAGTGGGGATATTAAACAATCCTGATTCTCTGATCCCGGCGGGCATGGTGGAATCAGAACTTTTTTGCATGCTTAATGTCCTCGTTTCACCGACAGACCACCAATCATCGATGCCCGATGATCGGCGTATCCGGTCAGCATAACGGTGTTCCCAGCCAGGGGATCAGAAGATTGAGACAACAGATGTACGGGCCTCTTAAGTGTTAGGGAACCACCATAGGGTTACCTGGTCACGGTTGGTATGCCCATAAATTTGCCCAAAATTCTGCTAAACTCCTCAGATTTACTGTATGCCAGTGGTAGCCAACTCCAGTCCTCGAGAGCTGGAAAACATTAACTGTTGGTAGCTCTCGAGGACTAGAGTTGGCTACCCCAGCCCTATGCTATACGGCAGAGTTCATTATTCTGATTCTATTCTAGCTAATTAGAGCTAATATGGGGCAATGTATTTCATGAATTTTGGCAATGGACACACTGAAAATAGTAGATTTAGCAAATTATCTGGGGCACATGCATCAACATTTGGAGAGAGATAAAGTAGAGACCGATTAGGTTCCATCGAATCAGCTCCTAACTGTCATATTACAAATTGCATTTGAAAAATGACAAGTAGGAGATGATTGGTTGGTACTTTCGAACCAAACATTGATGCATATGCTGCAATAAATCTAGAGCAACACAAACATAATGTCTACACTGCATCACTACGGCAGTAATAAATATATCTGTGCTTTCAGCACTACCTTGACGTTGAATGTTATTTCCTCCATTACGTAGACCCGCTCAGGAAATGCTTTAGCCACCTCCTCCACACTGTTAAAATACTGCACTGGCTCCTTAATATCCCGGTCTTGCTCCAGCAACTTAAACTGTCCTGAAAACAAATGACACAAGTGTTGTAAGATATTTATATTGGACATCTGTCACTGTGGAAACCAGTCACTATTTCCAGGCAGCCCTGTTAAAATCTGTGTTCTACAGAGTGACTGTGGAAACGGCAGGAACACATTGTGAAATGGAACATTTTCTCGATAATATCAGTACAACTATAAATAAACACAGCATACACTAAACACTGTAAAACTGTAAATAAACATTTCATAACCCTAATCGCAGCCTGTAAAATACAATAAATTATTCTTCAATTTTTAACCTTTTCAAAATTAAAGAATAATTTATTGTATTCTAGATCCTACTATAAATGCAACATACAGTTGGAGCCCCTCTCAACTTTGTTCCTCAAGTCATGGATCACCATGGCTAGCCATGGCTTTATTATTGTTCTCAGCAGCAAAACAATACATAGAACAATACAGTAGGGGATTAGCAGAGTAATCCTATCACTTACTTAATCCCATTAAAGGGCTAATGGCCTTATTCCAGTTCACTCTTTTTTTTTTTTTTTAATTGAGTAATTTTTATTGATTTTTTCAAACAAAAGAAAAAAAAACATCCAACATTAAAGTCCTGACATAGGCAGAATGAGCGTATAACATATGATCACAGGCAGTAATATGGATATACACAGAGTACTAAGGTTGCATCAAATAAAGTAAACATTACTGACTCCTTTCTTATATATGAATATAGCATGATTGCCCAGAGGCGCCATCCAGACAACCCAGATACCAGGAGATATAGGAGCACATTTGTATAGTTGTGATATTTGAAAGTGTACTTAGACTCAACGTTCAGGATGAGTAAGCAGCAAATAGTTTTAATAGGAAATTTCTGACAGATGGCTAAACCAGACACTACCAAAATAAAGTACCCAAATAAATAAATAAAGGACCCAAAGCAAACCTCCCCGTAACCCCCACCCTGTATAACCTAACCCCAACTGAGACATACCTGGAGCCCAACCCACTAACTAAAACCGTCCCCCCCCCACCTCAAACTATGAACTACCAATACCCAACCCACCCACCCACCCTGTGCCGGATAAAGAGCATATGGGCTAATGGGGGGGGGGGGGGGGGGAGTGGCCTAGTTACCAAAAATAATGAGCTATCAGGATAAAGTAGAGTAGCAGCATCAAATCGTGACGGCTATATTGCTAAGGGACCAGGATTTAAGGCATCAACTGTAAAAATAACAGAATACGTTCCATAGTACAAGTATGAGCAATTCCAATTGTGTGTAGAGTACATCATATGTACATATGCCACTTTGGAGCATATGTCAGCGTATATAAAACAATACTATCAATTAGTCCGGCCAATAGTCTACAGTATGTAGATACCAAGTATTTAAATAGTCGAGGCTACGTAGACAGCATTCTACCAGGATCAACATTGCCATATTTAAGAGAAGGATAGCAGTCGGGCCAGAACATCTACTAATAGGACAGTTTAAAAGGATGGCTACAGGCACAGAGGGAAAGAGCTCAAGCTCCATGTCACCCTTAGACACAGGATATATTGGCCGTGTAGAATCAGATTTTGTTCTAAGTTCCTGCAGATGACCGGAGTAAGTTATAGGATGCAATGAAGGGATGGTAGCCATATCCGGGTGACCAGTAGTGGAACAACTTATAGAGTCGGCTGTAGGCTTGTCCCATGATGTCGCCGGATCCTCATCGCACTCAGGTAGAGATGGTGTAATTAGTACAGAGCCAGGTAATGGATCAAATTCCTGCGCATCTCCAGGATAGCATGGCCTATCTAGGTACGTTGGGGCGCCAACCCCCAGTGCAGCATCAAACATTAGGATGAGCCTCTGTGCTGAAGCGGCTATGGCATCAAGGATTTGTTGTAGAGAATCCTCCATGGCCCAGGTCACAGGATCTATCATATAGGGTACAAATCGTACAGCAGTCGCCAGAGAGTCACACTGAGGGGCAATGTTAATTTGGAAGGGACCTCCAAGTAGCAGTGGCTCCAGCAGCTATCTCAGGATCTAGTGATTGTCAGCGCGAGCACCACAGCTCAGCGAGCAGGTAAGTAAGTCAAGATGGTTCCCTCTCCCTCCGTGCGGACAGCAGCAGCATGACACAGAGGTGCCCGCTTCCCGCCTTCCCCGCTACACACTTCCGGAGAGACCTCAGGGCACACTGTCCTCGTCCACCGATCACCCACCAGCAGGGCGCCGCGTAATAGAACCCCGTGTGTATTGCGTCAGAAGCAGTACCTGAGTCCCACTGCTGCAACAAAGCCAATGGTGGATACAGGTCTCTCTCGTTCAGTCTCCCAGGCTCCCCGCAGAGTACTGCCAGAAAAGGGTCATCAGCGGCTGCGGCGCCGCTCGACTGGTAACACCGATGCGGTGGCCAGGCAGGAACGAAGCAGGAGATAAGGGAGATCCAAGATGGCGCCCACACCCAGAGGACAGGGAGCGTTGCGTGCAGCAGGCCGAAGCCGTCACCACCGTCTCCACAGGCCGTCCACGAGAGCCACAGGTAGCACAGCGGGCACAGGAGAGTCTTAGAAAGAGAGTGAGGTAAGGGTAGGATGTCTGTGGACACTGGGGCAGGATATTTTTAAAGGATAAGAGAGGAGCTCTCACCCCCAGCGTCCGTCCTCAGTGCAGGTCAAGCCACGCCCCCAGTTCACTCTTTTTGACAAATTCCTTCTTAGAAGAACAAAACCATGTGCACTGCAGGGGGGCAGATGAAAAATGTGCAGAGAGAATTAGATTTGGGTGAGTTATTTTGTTTCTGTGCAGGGTAAATACTGACTGCTTTATTTTTACACTACAATATAGATCTCACTCTGAAGTAAAACCCCACCCAAATCTAATTCTCTCTGCACAAATTACATCTGCCCCACCTGCAGTGCACATGGTTTTGTCCATCTAAGAAGGATTTTGTCAGAAAGAATGAACTAGAATAAGGCCCTAAATGAGGAGGGCTCCATCTGTAGGACAATGTATAAAAAAAAAAAAAAAACAGTATCAATTACAAAGAAAATGGTGAGGCTACAGTACATGCGCTAAAGATTAAATCCAAAACCAATGACACAAATGTATACAAGGAGGAACGGCTTTCTGCTTGCTTGTAGGAGGATGGTAGCAAGAAAAAACAAGAGAGTGTACCAGCGCTGGCTGTTGTATTTTATAAAAAAGAATATAATAGTAATGGTACTGTTTTTCTTGCTACGCACTATTATATAAAGTGAGCTTGGAGTCCGGGGCTTTTTGCATGCTTAAATGAACATAGAGAGATGTCCTTAAGGGGCCTAAACAGAGAGATGTGCTGAGTGTTTGGAGCAATGCTAGATCGCTCGGTACACTCAGCAAGATTGCTCAGCACACAGGGATGTGTTAGCGCTGTGAGCTGAGCAATCAGTCAGGGCATCGCTATCGTTATGGCCCCTACACACAGTGCAATATATCTGGCCCTATAAGTCTTAAGGTCCATACACACTGGGCGACTATGCCCAGTGTGTATGGACAGTGATGATCGCTTTAATCGCTGGTGGGAAAGCCTGCATACACACTGAGTGGCTTTCCCCCTGCCTGGCGCCAACAGCGGGGGGGGGGGGGGGGGGGGGCGGACGGCTTTGCATAGCGCAGCTCTATGCACAGCCGTCTTCAAAGCTGCTCATCTGCTGGTATTACCAGCAGATGAACGGCTTTCCCAGCGATGTTGTGGGAGTGAGCAGCAGCGCTCATCGCCGGGCATACACACTGTTTTGAGCGACGGTCAGCTCAAAGTTGCCCGGTGTGTATGGGCCTGCCCCCACATTAACTTACCTAGGGGGAACAGGTGGAGGCAGTCAGTGGATGTTATGCTGGGCAGTGAAGCTGCTGAAGTAGTGCGACATGTGGGGGATGGTGTCTGCTGAGTGGTGAGAGGGTTGCGGGTGTCTGCTGAGCATTGGAGCTCTGCTGCTGAAGTGTTGCTGGGGGAGGATGGTAACAGGGTTCGTGTCCGTACAGCAGCGCAACCTGAACAGTGTGATCGATGACCTAGTCAAGCTGTGCAGGCCACACGCCGGGGTCAGGAACAGCAGTGTAATCCCAAAATCCCGGGATTGGAGTCCCGGGATTGAAATCTCTGACATTTTGGGGCCAAATCCCGGGATCCCGAGATTGGCCACCATAGTGGTGATGTGTGTATGGTAAAAGGCACGTGTGTCAGAGCATCATGAAACCACCTTGGTAATATGGTGAAAGCCGTGTGTGTCAATTAGGGGCTGAGTGGTCAGAAACTGGCTTCTTGGCCTGACCAATGTATAGAGTGTACCCAGCTTTAAATGCTGCAGAACACTCAAACTAGAATAAAAAATGCAATTCTCCTTGTAGACTGGTATAACAACCAGATTATTTGCAGCACAGATTGATGTGGAAAGTGTTAAGAATAAACTTGTTCCCATGCCCGAAATGAGATTTCCTCTACATCCGGAATGTTTTGCGATAATTAGTGTAACAGTGCGGAGAATTGTTGGTATTTGGAAGTAAAATGAGTTGAAAACAATTGCCGTGGGAGGAGGCATTTTACTCGTAGGCGTAGAACACTCCAGTGCCACTGCCAATGTTTTACTACGGTTGCTGTCATTTGCCCCCTGGAACGGAGAACTGAGAAATGTCCAGTTACACAATCAAGGGAACCAAGCACACTGTCAGGTCTTTTTGTACACTACTTGTTCTACATTTATTACCTATAAACAGGAAGTTTCATATGTGGGATAAATCCCCAAGCAGGATCTGCCTGATTATTCTACTGGCAATCTTGAAAAAGGAAAGAGAAATTCGGAGAATTGTTTACACGTACTATTATTACAGCATTAAGACTCTCTCTCTGTTTCTTCCTATGTTCTATCACCTACACGGATGGCCACCAAAAGAAACATGTCGTTGGGTAACTGTACAGCTGTATAATAGTGTATATACTGTAGTACATATACCTAGTATAACCATGCCTCTTACTAGCATTCCAGTGACGTACTGTAAATATGTGAACCATAACAAGAACGGATGTAAGTGGGAGAAAGCCATATTTTCATTTTGCAGCTGGACAGTTTAGTTCAACCTTTAGCAAGTGTATGTATGAAGGATAGCCATTCCCAATGTGCGTCTGTTGGAAGCATCTTGCTTAGAATTACTCATGACTTATGTCAACAAAATAAAAAAAATGTATTAACCTTTGTTTATATACGCCTCCATATTACTTAATGCCAAACAGTCCAAACTGAGCTTACAATCTTTATTTATTTCTTACCATGCAACATACATGTTAACTTCTTTTTATTAAAAAACAAACAAAATGGTAATGAAAAGTTTCTTTGTTTTAAACCGGTCATCACGTTTAGTTCTAGAAAGTTAGGAACCCAACAGATTGTGCACAGTAACGGTGGCGACTATAGATTATTAATAATCAGAAAGTAATCATGACCCATGCTAGCCCAGAGGTGTTGAAAATATTTGAAACCTGCATCCCCATGTCAAATTTATGAGCGGGTATTAATTTCTAATGACTCAGTAGATAGCAGTATGCAAATAGGTTGGGTGTATTACCATTTGCAAGATATCATTAATATATAAACAAATTTAAATACTGTATTTTTCTTCCTATACCCATATATTACTGGGCCATCCCTTATAGCAATGTTTTTCAACCACTGTGCCATGGTACACTAGAGTACCTTGGGCAGTTTCAAGTGTGCCACCAGATCTAGAGATGTCCATACTAGTGTTACAGCCACCACCACCAGTTCAACTATTATTAACTGGCCTCTTCATGTGACTGCCAATGTATTTTTTTTTTTTTTACCTGTGGGGAACAGTGTGATTGTTTTTTTCATATGAGGCCAATGGGTTTGTTTTTATTTCTGTGGGGGCCATGTATTTTTTTTCCTGTGGGGGTCTGATGGTGTGCCTAGGCAATTTTAAAATTGTGCAGAGTGTTGAAAAATCACAGCCTTACAGCCTTTGCCAGGGATATTTCCACATCAATAAGTATTCTATTAGTTGTAGTGTAACGAGTTTTCCAAGCACTTTTCACATGCAGCGCTACAATCTACTGTACTGCAAGCACATAGTAACGCAAAATGAATACCGCATACTCAGCTGTAACAATGTATTGCAATGCTAGAAAGGATACCATTGCCAATAATTTGTCCTATGTGCTTTCCTGCACTTATTAATGTGTGGAATGGGTGTGAACGACCCCTAAATATTTGCCATTTTTAACAATTCTTTAGTAGCAGTAAACTGCATTACATTTGCTGGGAAAAAAAAGAAAGAAAATAACTTTTCCACAGCAAAAATCAATTGCCAGTTTTCCGTTCTGGAGGTGTATCTTAATAATTTGCTTCTATGTTCTGTTTCCCGCTACTTGCGTGGGAGATTAGCATTCAGGAGATGACATATTTTTGGCTCAGGAAGCTGGCTGGCCAGGGTTTCAAAATCTTAAGTAATATAGCAAATTACTGCAAGCTAGACATTTCCTACACTGCAGATATGACCTGGCAGGTAATATTGGCCCAGGTGTACCTGTCAGCACTCCAAACCTTGCACTGCAGGAAGCAACTTCGCATTGGCCACTACCAAAGAACCAAACATCTGTACAAAAGATCAAGTATAGGACACTACAGTAACAAAACTGTGCTCATTGGGCAGACTTATTACAAAGCAACAATATATAGAATATGGGCAATCTATAACCACAAAACTGAATACGGCAATTATTATTTTTTGGGGGGTGATACGGTCAATAGGTGGACAAGCAGGAACGTCAACATGACTGAAGGTCGACACAAGCATTAGGTCGATATGGGAAATGTCAACATGGGGTTTTTCCACTTTTTTTGAGCCGACATGTGCTGACTGGCGGTATTTCATGCCCTACCATCCACTTGGGAGGGGTGGGAGAATAAAGTAGTGTGCCGAGCGTAGCGAGCAATGCGAAGGGATGCTGTGCACTTTTTTAGTGTCCATGTCGACTGCGTCAACATTAAGGACAAAAAAGGTGAAAAAGCCCATGTTGACCTAATCCATGTCCACCCTAATGCTTGTAGACCTAATGTCTTTCTATCCAATGAGCCATACCCATTTTTTATGACGCCATTACGTCCATGTCAACATTTATAATGATAGAGTTCTAAAGCTTGAACTGTTGAAAAAGGTCTAAAGGACTTTATTTTACCCCAAATTGCGCTAAGCTTTCTAATAATCAGGTGCTCCCAGTTACAACAGGCCAGCGGTTCTCCACCTGTGGGTTACGCATTGTTGCCGGCCATCAAGCTAATGACTCCACTGACCTCTCAGCCAGTGATCCAAGGGGTCTGAAAAAAAAAGTTGAACTGTGTTACTGCAGACTTGCATCACTGGTTTAGAAGCAGCAGTTCCCCCACCCCAGCGTTCAGCCTCTCCAGTCTTGCCCATTAGCAGCAGCTTCCACCAGATCATTGGACATTGAATCTGTGAAGAACCTATTGTAAGTAAGTGCAGCATAAGGGGGTAATCCATGGGCATCTGTAACGGTGGTTCTGGGAAGCATCAGGAGGGGATTGAGCATACGGTACTTGCGAACAATCACAGCTCCAACGATGTCCATCGTATAGGAAAAAATCGCATTGCATGCGATTTTTAACAGAAATGCATCCAAATGCATTGAAATTAGTATCAAATATGTTCAATGGCCCCCAAATGATATTTTTGAGGCTGTACCACCCCCACTATCAACGTGAACCCGAAGCGTGGCGAGCGCAGCGAGCCCGCGAGGGGCGGCGGTACATGTCCTACGACCTTTTCATACCCCCACTATCCACGTCGGCGTGGAGTTGAGAATAGAAAGTGTGGCGAGCGCAGCGAGCCACCGAGCCCGAAGCGTGGCGAGCGCAGCGTGCCTCGCAAGGGGACACGGATACCTTCACAGGTATACGCGTCCCCTCGCGGGCTTCACAGGTGTCCGCTCGCCACGCTTCGGGCTCGGTGGCTCGATGCGCTCGCCACACTTTCTATTCTCAACTCTACGCCGACGTGGAAAGTGGGGGTATGAAAAGGTCGTAGGACGCGTACCGCCACCCCTCGCGGGCTCGCTGCGCTCACCACGCTTCGGGTTCGCGTTCATAGTGGGGGTGGTACAGCCTCAAAAATGACATTTGGGGGCCATTGAACATGTTTGATATTAATTTCAATGCATTTGGATGCATTTCTGTTAAAAATCGCATGCGATCGAATCGCATGCGATTTTTAACAGAAATGCGATTTAAAAAAAAAAACTGCTAAAAACTGCAAAAATCGCATGCCACTACATTTGGCATGCGTTGGCATGCGATGGGAGCCGTGAAACTACACAAGTACCGAGCATACTTTATAGTATGTGTCTGTGTCTGGTAAACACCCACTGCCTCCCTTGTCCATGTCCCCTTCTTCCATCCCCCATTACCCACTGCTTCTGCAGTGCTACTCTGAACAAACTATCTGCTGACCACAGATGTGGTGCACTTCTGTGGTAACTTGCTGAGGTCCTGAAATTATTTGACAGTGTAGAGAGCAAAATCATTTGCGAACCCCTGAAATAGGCTTTATAAAAGCAATAAAAAGCCATAGGGAGGAGTGTAACAATGTGACGCTTATGATGTAAATGAGTAGTAGAGGTGTGTAACCAGAAAGAGAACATGTCAATCATTACTAGATATAAAATAGGGAGGGCAGTCAGACAAATCTTACACAAGTAACAAGCTATAGCTTATAACTGAATTATACTTCTATATTGTTTAACTTGCAATATACCCCACAACAACCGTGAGCAGCATGGTGGAAGTCTAGAATTTTGTGTATAAGTTACTTCTTTTAGAAAGAGAACAGGGAGTTCTTACTCCTTCTCCACAACTGATCTCAGGCAGAATTGTTTGTGAACGCCTACAGTCATACGCCCACTCACCTTTGAGACCTGCCAATAGGTTATACAGAGAAGGAACAGAACAATTGCTTTAAGAGATCGCTTACAGCTTATGTTATTTAATACCAGGTGTTCGGCTGCGAAGTTCAGTGGGAGGGTAGGGAATTTTCCTGCCAGTAACAGAACGCCTGAACCATTGGCAAAGAGACATATCCAGTTTTCCAGAACAGACGGCAAGGCATCACTGACAACAGAGCAAGGAATATACAAATCGCCAGATATTCAAAGAAAGCATTGATCATGATCGAATAAAATGCTAGACAAGTGCTAAATTCTGATTAAACCCCAAACTTGTAAACTCACATTACCCAAAAATAGAATCTCTGTAGAATTTATATTGTTCGCAAATTTTAATTAAGTATTAAAATTTGGGTACATATTACCCAGAAAAGGCTGTCCATTTAATATTAATGTATTACTGCTAGTGAAAGTAGAAAACCAGCTGTGTGGGGAACAATTTACTAAGCGCTGTAGAGACATCAAGTGGAAATACATAACCAGGTCTATGTACTAAGGCAGTGATGGCTAACCTTGACACTACAGATGTTGTTGAACTACACATCCCAGCATGTCCTGCTACAGTTTTGCTATTTGGCCATGCTAAAACTGATGCAGGGCATGCTGGGATGTGTAGTTCAACAACAGCTAGAGTGTCAAGGTTAGCCATCACTGTACTAAGGCTTGCCAAGAGAAAGTGGATAGAAATACAGTAAAGTGCTAACTAACCAGCTCCTGACATTTTTCCAACATAGTCTGTAACATGGCAGTTAGGAGCTAAATGGCTGGGATTTTATCTCTCTGCAAGGCTTAGTAAATAGCCCCTAAAGCTGAGTACATACTAGGCTGACCTATCTGACCACTGGTAAATGATTACACACTTCTGGCTCGTTTGCCCGGTGTGTGGATGGGCATTTACATCTGACAGCCCAGTTGTGATGTCGGTCCCTGATGTCCTCTGCTGCAAGCGTACACAGAGCATGATGTGCAAATATATTGCCCATTGGCTGTGCTGCAGGTCAATATGTCTGAACACTTGGTTCACAGACACATTGGAATTATACACCCATCAAGGCACGCACGATATATCAGCCAATCAACTAAACTACCGATGTATCGACCAGTGTGTACCCAGCCTTTGATTTTCAAAGGGAATTTGCAAGCAATCTCCAATGTTCTGTCATTACAAATAGCAAGTGAGATTGTCCTGCACAGAGAAATCAGCAAGATTATACTGTCATCAGATACACGGTGTACAGGATAATCCCTTAATTAAATATAGGTAGAAGCTTATAGACCTCAAGGGAAATTGTAAGTGACATATACATTTTGACAGTTTCCACAATGTGCATATTAGATACTTGAATACTATACTTCCTAATTCTTTCTTGCTTTAGGATCCATCTTTTCTGCATCTAAGCATGCGGTCAGCCAACAAGAGAATTAGAGGCCAACTTACACGTTACACAGACTGTATATTACACTGTAAACCTACAGCTTTGTAACAGCTATTATACCATTGCTTTGGTGTGTTATCAGCAACCGTAACTACACTGGAATGATACATGCACTATAAGTTTTAAATCAATAATTATATATGAGCGAGAGAGAGAGAGAGAGACACACACATCTTTTTGTGTGTGTGTGTAGAGATATACATATATACATACATACAGACATATGCATACAGACACACACACACAAATACTGGCACTCCACGGACTAGTCGTCACCAACAACTAGTCTGTGGAGTGCTGGTATTGGTATGTATATGACTAGCCCTGCGGGGCACCAGGAGTGCCGGTTTATTAAAAGAGAGAGAGAGACAGAGACCATAATCCGCACCACAACCATAGAAGAAGGTGGAAAAAATAATCTATAAATTACATTGATTTTAATTAAGCAGATGACCATAATGTAAAACAAATCATTGATTTACTCAAATAGGATTCTAGGTCATCAAAATTCTATGCAGTGCAACATACTGCAGCTGCACACAGTGTGTGGGATTCAGCAGATCACTATACAAATACCAGATCTCTCATTCATAACGTGTGTGTAGGCCTGAGCTACAACACATTCCACTACCAGAGATTGTGCGTATGCCAAAAAAGGACATGAGCATGCTGAAGAATGGAATGAGTAATTGGCATCTGCAAAAAAAAAAAAGGCAAAGCTTCATTCAAGGTCTCATTGCTGTTGCTATGTGTTCTTTAAATTCTCAGTTATGTGCAGTGTTCTGCTTAATGTCTGAAGTCATTTTACAGTTCTCCTGCATAATTCACTTTGCTGTGAGTCTAAGGGTATGGACTATGTCATGAAAATCAACACTGTAAATAAGTACAGCATCTACATGCAATACATTCCGTTCTCTCAGACTCTGCTGTTTACCTTCAGTCCTCAACAAGCTGGTTATATCCCTGGGGGTTATCATAAACCAGATTGCAGCTTAACCGTCCCTCCACATCTGATTGGCTCACTTCCCACACACATACAGTACTATCCATACTTCCCATCCCCTCTCTTCGCTTTCCTATTAGTATAGGGTACATATTTGGCTGACTCGTGTAAGCTTGGCAGAGACCTGTATTTTTAGGGGATGGGTGAAAGTCAGGTAAATGCAGTACGTACAGACACCTAGTAGAAGCTACCTATAAGTGTAATAAATGATGGAATTAATTTAGAATTTTCTAAATGATGAGGCTGTAATAAAATTACAGTATTTATTTGATGGCTTAATTTATTTTAGGAAATGCTCTGTATCATAAAAAAACATGATGGTATTTAGCTTTGGAAAACAGACTTGTAACAATCCAGCTTTTATTGACAGAAATAAAGTTCTGAGGCTTAAGAAATATAGCCAAGATAAAAGTACAGAGAAAGAATGCAAAACCGGCTTACTGGAGAGAAGCCAAAGGCAGACGAGGCCTCGCTATATAGGTGGAAGTCATTGTTGCTAACGAGGAGGTTTTTTGAACAAAGAAGACAAACAGGAATGATGATCGTATCCAACTTCTGGTCAACACCACTACACTTACCAAATAAAAAAAAACATGGTTGTCCAACTTCAACCTGCTGAGTTCACAATTTCATTTGAATACTATATTCACCATGGGCACAGTTTCTCATTTACGTAAAAAAAACCATCATAATTCCCTGGAATCCCTGGCTGTAATCCTTTTGTACACAATTTTTTGGATACAAACAAACAAAAAAAAGTTGGATTTTAGAGACCATTTATATTTGGGCCCAAACAATTACCTGTTATCGTTCGATAGCACATGGCAACCCAGGATAAGCTCACAATCCCTTGTTTTATTGTAGCTCCAGGTTTCTGCTTTTTTGTGGAATATGCTTTGGGTACCTGAGGAGGTGGTTATCGGAGCTAATTGGATAGCCCCCTTAATAACTATTAGCAGTTGTAAATTACTGCTGCTAATCGGATACCCGCCATTGGGTTTAATACTTCCGATGGAGGGAAACAAAAAAAAAACATGTTGGGAAGACATATTAATCCTTCAAAAGAGTGGAGAACAGGATACATGAATATATACATCCCTATTGTACTTAACGCAGGTGGTGGCTGTGGGACGTCTAAGACGTTACCTCCACAAATGCCCTTGAGGGGGTGGAAAAGTGGGTATTGGTGGCAATGTGTGCTGGAGGGGGACGCAGTAGGTTGGAGTTTTGCCTAGGCTGCAGAGAAGCCCTCTCCAACAAGCATCAATATGGTAGCATCAGAGCTAATCAATGCTCACATATGAGATGACAATGAGGCCTCTCAGATCATGCAAACTATGCCACATTAATGTTATGTTGTGCTCAGATCTTCCGCCATATTGATAATAGAGAATCTTAATAGGTCTTCAGAAATATTCAATAATATATGTATGACCAGCTAGTTTAACCAGCAGAGCAATACTGTACATATGATGTGTGATATTTGTTGACACAGAAGCACTGGGATTCACCAGCGCGGTAATGTAAATGGTGTTCAACCCAGTGGTAGTACACCTGGGGCCTAATTCAACATTGATTGGAAGGGGCCCAATTCGGACCCTTTCCAATGGTGGGGTAGCAGGTGCTGTTAAAACACTCGCTACGCAACAAAGACTGCTGCTTAGCAAGCGGTAGTGAATCAGGCCCCTAGTAGTAGCTGTTCAGTGATCTATGGCTATAATGAACTAAGAACCATAGCTGACCATTGCATTGCCTTCTTATCCATTTCAAAACCTTTTGGATTCATGCGGAAGCTGGCCTTTCACATATAGTGACAGATTCATGTAGCCACAGAAGCCGCTGACATAGGTTCCAGACGTTTTGCGCATAACCGCTCACCTAATGGAAGTGCAAACCCTTCCTGGTCCACTGCACAGCTTCTATTTTTTTTTTTTTTTTTTCCCAATCAATTTTTATTGAAAAAGATTACAGAACATCTTCAAAATGTTACAATGCAATATACTTTCAGAGGAACAGCAATAAAGGATAAATTAATAATCCTGAATTCACCCCTGGCTTTAACCTACGGAATCTCCCTAGTCTCTTCTCTATAGATGTATCTTATCTGGGTCAACTAGTAGACTGCTCTGGCTTGCGCACCTTTGAAGACCTCCGCGGAGCTGGCTTCCCGCCTAGCCTTTTCTGGTTTTATCTGCAAATCAGACATTACGTAGCCTCGCTTCCCAAGAGGAATAAAAGTTGGGAACCAACTCCTTTTGAATTACTTCTCCTCTCCCAAGAGCCTCCAAAACATCTGATTTCTACGTTTTATCAAGTATGCCTAAGTAATCTACCTGACCCGGTACCTGGCTACACTAAGGCTTGGCATAAGGAATTGGGAAGAGATCTATCGGAGAAGCAATGGATGCAGATATTTAAATATACCCTTGCTTCCTCATCGTCAGTCCAAACACTGGAGACCCAGTATAAGATACTGTCCCGTTGGTATAGATGCCCATCTATATTACATAAACTAAACAACTCCCTACCAGATCTCTGCTGGAGATGTGGTCAATCACAGCTTCTATTTTTTAAAGCTGGAAGCTTGGTTGGATTTTAACAGATTTAGAATTTGCAGCAATGGCATAATCTTCTATTGTGATGATGGTCTACTTTATCTATAATAAATGACACGATCACTCACAAATATTATATTTTATATATATATATATATATATATATATATATATATATATATATATTATTTACATTAAAGATGGGATGGAAGGATTCAAAGTAATTTATGGGTATCATATATGTAACTAATTACTTCTACCCCTTAATGATATGACCCTAGACAAAGTTGTTAGGGAATATTTGGTACATTTATCAGTGATGTCCTCTTGCACTTTGTGGAAATCTTTTAAAAATAAAAGTATACCGACCTACTGGTCTTCAAAAAGACTTACCCAAGAATCATTGATGTAGAATTTATAATAAAAAGGCCTTAATTGTGAGGTCAAAGACCAAATCCCAAGGCATAGCCATAAAATTCATCAACACTTTCCCTAGAACAAACTAGCAACAAAGAGCCTCCCAGTCTGATTCAATTATCCACAAGTTGAAATACACATTTTAGTTTTTTTATTGCATGCACTGTAATTGTCCTAATTCACCAAACATGTAAGTTATTTGGCCAGCGTTGCATAAATCTAGTGCAATTAGCAAATCATTTCAATTTAATGTTGAAAAGTGCTCAAATTCAGCAGAATTACCCAATCGATTCACACATTTCTACAGTAAATATTTCAAACTACTCACATATTGCACTTCCTTATAGCAATTCCAGTATAATCCATATTCATTACTTTTTTTGACATTTTGTAGTTACAGGAATACAGGAACCATTTGTAAACTGCAGTACTTTATATACAGGACGGTATTAAATTTGCCCTAAAAAAAAAACATATGGGTTCTTTTTGCAATATTTCCTGAGATTTTGCCACATTTTAGTTCGGGTAATCCAATTCGGACGCCGAATTTGGCCCCTACACCAAAAAATATATATATATATTTTTTGGTACTTGTTTCCTAGCACGGCGCCCGTCGGGTCCCATCGCATACCTTAACTTAAGGTATGCGATTGGACCCCGACCAACCAGATTTTCAGGCTTTAAAGACGTTTTTAATGCAAGAAATAAATCGGTCGCATCGCATGCCATGCGATGCTATGGACCTGATTTTCACATTGGACCCAATGTAAAAATGGTCCCCGAGACCCGATTTTACATTGGACCCAATGATTTTACATTGGACCCGATTTGTTATTGTAAACCCACCCTGATGGTTAATTATTAATTAAGCGCAGCGAGCCCCGCGTAATGTGTGAAGTAATGCGCGTCCGCTCGCCTCGCTACACGATCTAAAATCAACTCCACGCCGACATGGATAGTGGGGGTATGAAAAAGGTCGGAGGACGCGTACCGCTGCTGCTCGCCACGCTTCGGATTGACGTTGATCGTGGCGTTAACAATGGGGGGCATTTCACGTAGTAATTACCCATCAGGGTGGGTATACAATTAAAAATGGGGTCTGGGGGGCATTTAAAATTGAGTCCAATGTAAAATCGGGTCACAGGGACCATTTAACATTGGTTCCAATGTAAAAATCGGGTCGGTCGCGTTGCATCGCATGCGATGCGCCCGATTTTTCGGACCCGATGGCATACAATTATAATCGGTGGCGCCGTGCTAGGAAACAAGTACCTATTATTTTTTTTTGCCCACAAACCGGTTTCGCGGAAACAGGTGTGTGATCGCTAAAAAGAGACCCTTTTCACTCTGAAAATGGGGTGGTTTTCAGGGATTCTGCATAGCCTGACGGAGGCTACCACAGAAGGGATACCATTGTTTTGCCATAATTTGTAATTTTGTTTACTAACTACAGCAAAATAAATATTTAAAATACCTAATACAACAAAATAGACACCTGTTTTCCCATAGTCCTCTTGGATATTTGCCACTTATAATTGACATCTACAGTGTTTGGTTTAAAACACAAAAAAGAAAGAAATTAAATACATCAATCATCGGCTCCAAAACTTTCTTAAATTCAGCTGTTTTTCCACTGTAGCTAATAAACAAACTTACACAAAACCACAATTTTAAGCTGACAAATATAGTGTACTTAATACAGTGTATAATATATTCCATGATGCAATTTAGGTGATTTAGGCATTGAATATATTCCATGACCAATTTAGGTAAATTGGGCAATTTTAAGTTTAGAATGCATTGGCAATCTAAAATGATATTTTGGCTCCTTACTAGAATAAACTGCAGCAGTTGAGGCAATAGAAAAGTAGTTTAAAATAGTTCAGGTGCAAATCTCAGTAATTACATACTTATTTCAAGCATTGGCCTGAATGTACAAATAGGTGTCAAATAATATGTGATCAGTCACAGTGATAAAAAAATATGGTTTATATACTACTGTATATGGTATAATCCATCTCTTACAATGTAAAAATAAAAATGGCGATACGTCTACAATGTTTATACACATATGCGATCACATTATCTGCATTTCAGATTACCATTTAAAAATTGAGCTCTAGGACGCAGAACTTGCATGTGTTATTGATAGTTTAGTAAGCTTTCGCGACTACTCCTTCTGCCTGCTTCCAGGAACCTTTAAATCTGCATGACGAGGTGTGTGTAGAAGGTAGGGAAACCACCCAGACCATTTATCTCTTGTTAGATCTCAGTCATGTGTTCAAAGGGAAAGTGTTATTGAAGGTGCAAAGTGGACTTCTGTTTTAGGGCAAGATATACTTGCCTTGGAGAATCTGTGAATTCATTCATTTCTCCTGCACGCACCCAATAGGTTACACCCACCCCACTTTATAACACTGTATTCTTGATGTCGAGATATACTACACATCATGATTGCATTGCCTTATGCTGCTATAAAATCACAGCACTGCACTCCAGATGGAGCTCAAGTGATGCACAATGCCCCATCACCCCCACTTCTTGCTCCCCACATGATATTCTGAAGGGGAGTATTTTATCCAGCCATGAGAGAAGACCCTGGAAATAGATTCATGTTAAAACTAAAACAATACATTACTTTAAATCACAAACTGAAAACGCTACAGTTTATGAAAGGTCGAACATGACGCAACTGTCTTTTATTCAACCATAATAATTATGTAACTTGGCCGATGTGAGTCTAATTGAACCAATAATCTTTATTATCATGGATTTGCACAATGTCACAGTGCTCTGTAGCATCAGACAGTGAGGAAAACAGGATATACAGCAAACGAGGACATCAAATACTGTGCAAAATATTTAGGCAGGTGTGGGGGAAAAAAACTGCAATGTAAGAATGCGTTAACAATTGTGTTAAAAAGCATTTTAGTAATTAATAAAAAATAAACTAAATAAATGAACAAAAATCAAATCAATATTTGGCGTGTATGCTTGCTGGAACTCAGCAGGGAGATTGTTCCAAACATCTTGCAGAACTAACCACAGATCTTTTTGTGTATGTAGGCTTGCGTAAATCCTTCCATCTCTTCATGTAATCCCAGACTAGATTACTAGATGTTGAGCTCAGAGCTCTGTAGGAACCAGATTTCTTGTTGTTCTTTAGGCTGAAGACCATTAACATGAACTGTATCCCAAATACACAATAACCTCCTGCAGCTGGGGTTGGTATAGCTTACAGACAATGTCTAGGTTGACAGTCATTAGGTCATCAGAAAAAGGTCAACATCCCCAAAATCGACCTTGATACAAGCAAAAAGGTTGAAATGGAAAAAGTTGATATTTGTTGTTCACTTTCTTTGTGCTAATGTCAATACCTCAGCATGTGGACCCTCAACTAGTGTACCTCTTCACTCGCCATGCTTCAGGCCATGTGTCTCCCTATGCTCACACACTTTACCGTTCCCAATCGAAGTACATGTGGAGGGTAAGCAAAATCCCAAAAAAACTCATGTGGCTTGTTCCGCCTGTCAAACGTCTCCATGGCCGCCTTTTTGCTTGTGCCAACATTTTGTCAATGTCGATCTACACATTGTCTGTCAGCCATAAGGATACACTGCAGCTTGACGAAGTAATTTCCTTAGATATGAAATGCAGAAGCCCCTATATGGAGAAAGGAAGTAAGCAGTTCAAAGGCGTTATACCAAAAGGCCCTAACAGCTCGAAGCTGCAGGATTGGCGGGGGGGGGGTTAATAAAAAACTCAATTGTTTAAAACACAATTGAAACCACATAAATTCATTAATGAGGCAAGTGTTTGAATTTATTATTTATTCATAAATTTGATAACCCATAGCTTTTAATGGTGTGTACACACTTGTACAATGTGCATGAGATTTTGACTATATAGTAAAAATCTCATCTGGATCGCATGCAGGTCGCACAGGTTTTAACCCTTGCGATCCCGATGCACGCTCCCGTATCGCAGCCAGAAAGTCTTGGCTGTATAGACTAGATCTGCACTATATAGTCTAAATTGTATGCAGATAGTCTAAATCTGGGGTAGCCAACTCCAGTCCTCGAGAGTTACCAACAGTTAACGTTTTCGAGATCTCCTCACAGAATCACAAGTGAAGTAATTAGCTCCACTTGTGGATCTTTGAAAATGTTTCAGCTAGTAATGAGTGCACCTGTGCAGCAGCTAGGTGAACTGTTGGTAGCTCTCGAGGACCGTGGTTGGCTACCACTGGGCTAAATTGTATATATAGTCTAAATTGTAATAGTCTAAATTGTACAAGTGTGTACACACCTTAAGCCTCTTTATTTACAGAGGTAGTAGAAAAAACAAAAACATACATAACATTCCATAAAATGATCAATAAAATAAAATACGGAAATAAAAGATTAAGGGGCATACACGTGTTGCAATTTTGTGCGGTACTTATGTAGTATCTGGGCTGCCGATTTTTTGATTGTATGCCTTAAGTTAAGGCATACAATCAGATGCGATGCGATGCGATATCGCATCGCATCGCATGCGACCATCGGATGCGATGACCCGATTTTTCCATAGGAATCAATGTTAAAATGGACTGAGTCCATTTTAACATGGAATTCAATGGGAAAAAGGGGTCCTTTTCATACCCCTACTATCCAAGTGGGCATGGAGCTGGATATAAACATGTGGCGAGCGTAGCGAGCCACCGAGCCCGAAGCGTGGCGAGCGAAGCGAGCCCCGCGATGGGACGGTATTCTGTGTCCGCTCGCCACAGGTTTATATCCAACTCCATGCCCACTTGGATAGTAGGGGTATGAAAAGGACCCCTTTTTCCCATTGAATTCCATGTTAAAATGGACTCAGTCCATTTTAACATTGATTCCTATGGAAAAATCGGGTCATCGCATCGCATCCGATGGTCGCATGCGATGCGATGTGCCCGATCCGACCCGATTTAGAAATCGGCAGCCCAGATACTACATAAGTACCTTTTGTGCTCTTTTCTAAGCAATCTGTCTAGATCTAGAAAGTAAGCACAGATCACTCCATGTGTACATCGTATAGTAATGCGTGCCATCGCCCGCAGATAGACCGTGATCTAAGATCACCTATCAGCATAGGCAAAACATTGCTCAGCACACATCGCAGGTGCATCACATGTGCATAGCGGTCTGTGCTTAAGCAACTCATTCAGTACAGGGCTCCTGTCGCCCCGTGTGCAGGACCATCTGAACATATGGGCTTACTGGGCAGCTGCCCTAGGGCCCCACAATTCTAGCGGCTTTAGAGCAGCCTGCATCCAAATAGCTACTGGCTGTAAGCATGCGATTTGTTGGATGGCTGATAGCAGGTGGAGAGACACAGGGGGGTATGCAATCTGCCGCCGCTAATTCCGACGTGGGAAATAGCGGCGGCTCCCTATTCAATGCACATTAACGACAGCATTGATGCTGCAGAACGGGCCTGACTTCAGAAGCTGTCGGGCCCGTTCTGCCGATAACGGTCGTTGATTGGCGTTATCCTGGCCGCAGTTCGACAATCCACGGGCGGTTTCCCGTCTACGCCCCCTTTGCGCCCATCGGCAGGCGGGACATTGAATCCCGTCTGTCATTATTTGGTCGATCTGACAGGTCTGGATCACGGCTGTCAGCGGGTATCGACAGCCGTGATCCCACATCGCATACCCCCCACAGTGGTAAATTAATCATTTTTAAAATTAAAGTAGGGGCCCCAGTGCATTGCTAAGTCTTCGGCCCACAATGCCTTAAAACA